>NC_058131.1:145089481-145176989 GCF_016433145.1 Gracilinanus agilis
CTCTCTCTCTCTCTCTCTCTCTCTCTCTCTCTCAGAGTCAATTCTTGGACTAGATTAATTAGTGTTGGAGTGGTACTCTCCTCTAGCGAATATTTCTATAGAATCAGTAGGGAATGGGGGAGGGGTATTAATTCATGTTAATGAATTAATATATTCATCAATAAATTTTTAATATCTATATTATATATTAATATTTATGAAGGAAGGAAGGAGAGTGATTAATCCATTCTTACCTCTTCCACTTTTACTCTTTGCTCATATTGTCCACTATTCCAACCACTAAATATTCTTCTCTTTTTTTACACAACAAACCTGATCTCTCATCCTTCAAGTTGCAGTTCAAGTCTTACCTTCTCTAGTCTTCCTTCTCTAACTACTCAAGATCACCATGCTCCTTCCCTAATTATAAGCAGTAAGTTTTTTTCTTTTTTTTTTAAACCCTTAACTTCTGTGTATTGGCTCATAGGTGGAAGTGTGGTGAGGGTGGGTAATGGGGGTTAAGTGACTTGCCCAGAGTCACTAGGTCTTGATCTAGGCCTGACTCTCAATCCACTGAGCTACCCAGCTGCCCCCAAGCAGTAAGTTTTTATTGTATGCATCAAATATCAGATAATTAATACAAGAGCTAAATTCTAACATAAGGAATGTTATATGATGACAGATCGTATATAAGTCATAGGCTTTAGTAATTCCAAAAATATAAATGCTACATATAGAGAACAATCAAAAGGTTAATTAAATTTTAAAACATTAATGTTTCTTATTAAAATTCAACATAGGCACTGCCTTGTGCTGTATACTCTTAACTTAATTTTCAGAACTTTGTAAAAGAAATTTCATCACTTGCTTCTCAGTGACTAAACAGTTTACATTTGTAATCCCAGCTTCAAGATAATCCAGATAATGAGGTTTTCATTCACGCACAACAATTTTAACATGATTCCACAAGAAAAAGCCTAAAGGAGATATATTAAGAGACCAATGGGACCAAATAAAAGGATTTCCTCTACCAGTCCACCAGTCTGAGAAAGTATCATCCAGGAAATTAAATGAAAATGAAAAGCATATCATTCAAAATTCACAAAACTCATTAAGCATGAAGAATAATTATATTTTTGAATAATGTTATAAGTATGTAGCCTTATATAAAATAATGTATATGTTATATAAGTATAAGCATTTATACTGAAATTTATATCTGAAATTATTTCAGCTTAAAGCTGCATTAATACTTTTGGAATACCTTACATGATTATTATTTGCTTTTTCAGTAAATCTATCACTTCCATAAGCCAATATTGAAACCAAACTTCCTATTTATATTGAGAATACAGCCATATTCCCAGTCATTCCGATAACCTCAGAATCATCCTTGATCTTTACAACTTCATTTCCCCTCCATATACCATCAGCTACCAAGTCTTATCAGTTCTACCCATAAACACATTATTCATTAAAATTTTCCCCACATGCATCCAGTACTCAAGTCAACTCATCACCCTCTCATCTTCATTAATCTAATAGCCAACAGATTGGACTAATTGCCTTCAGTTTCTTCTCATTTCTTTTGGGTCTTAACAAAGATAACAAGCTATAAATTTATTTACTTATTTATTTACAACTGTTGTGTTTTGTTTATAAAATGATTTACATATATTATTTAATTTTAATGTCACAATAAAGATGGGAAGTCAATTACAGTTAATGCCATCCTCATTTTATAAACAGGGAAACAGGTTCAGAAAAGATAGGTAATTCGCTATTGTCAGAGGCAAGATTTAGAACCATCTTTCTCACTTCATTTCCAGCACCCCATTGTACCTGTTGCTTCTCAAAGTGACCATGTTATATCTCTGCTCAAAAACTTTTCATTGAATTCTTATTCTCTATAATACAATTTAAACTCCTCAGCTTGTCCTTTAAAGTCCTTCACAATTTGATTCTATCCTTCCTTTCTTTTAAAAAAAAGTTTATTATTGATGTTTTTATATGTGTATATATTTGTTGTTCAGTTGTGTCTGACTCTTCGTGACCCTGTGAACCATAACTATCCATGGAGTTTTCATGGCAAGGATACTGGAGTGGTTTGCCATTTCCTTCTCCAGTGGATCCTTTCATCAAGCAATGAAAGAGTAAGTGACTTGCCCAAAGTCACACAGCTAGGAAGTGTCTGAGGCTGTATTTTAACTTGAATCTTCCAAACTCTAAGTTCAGAACTCTAACCAATGAGCACCTTAGTTGTGTATGTGTGTATGTATATAAATATTATGTATTTTATGTATGTATATATGTATATATAAATCACTATCAATTCTCAATAACACGCCTTTCAACCCCTTTTAGAACTCCCTATTATATAATCAAGCCAAATAAATCGAAATATCAGCCATATCTAAAAAACATATATCTTGGCCTTTCTTTATAAACTCATTTCACATTATACCCCTTTTCATTATCTTGATTCCAGCCAAAGTGAACTAGTACCTGGTTCTCAAACTTAAAATCACATCTCCTTTTCCATACATTTCCACTAGCCATCTGGCATGGCTAGGACTCATTCCTACATCATTTCTACCTCTTAAAATCTTAAGCTCCTTTCAAGACTCAGTTCAGGTGCTATCTTTTCACTGATCCCTCCAGTATCAATGTGGTCTCCCTTTTCAAATTATCTGATATTTACTTACTTATATACATGTCGTGTACTTCGGTATACAACCTGAGACACGTGGTCCGTAACCTTAAGATCAGGGATGGTTTCATTTTTATTTTTTGGTTCACTGGTGCCTTGCTTGCAGTAGGTGTCTAATAAATGTTTGAATTAAATATTCAAAAACACATTTATCTCCCCTACTAATCCATTACTTTCAAAGCTGTGGGAAAAGGATGAGACTTAACAGTCAGAAGATTTGAATTTGAGATCTTCTGATGTTGACTTAATCTCTTTAAAGCCCAATTTCCTTAGCTATTAAATAGGAATAGTAATGCTTAGACTGGGGAAGCTAGGTGGGCTTGGAGTCAAGAAGACTAATTTTCCTGAGTTCAAATCTGACCTCAGACATTTACTAATTGTGTGATCCTGGGCAAGTCACTTAACCTCAATTTCCTCATCTATAAGATGAGCTGCAGAAAGAAATGACAAACCATTCTAGTATCTTTGCCAAGAAAACCCCAAATAGGGTCATAGAGAGTCAGACATGCCTGAAAAACAATGGAATGACAGCAAAGCTTTAACACCCAATTTAACTGGGCTTTTGTAAGTAAAGATTTTTAAGGATGGAATACAAACTTTTTGATGTCAGGAAACATTTTGGTTTTTATCCTTATCCCTTAATATCTTACAGGGCCTGAGAGATAGCAGATACTTAACAAATGCTTGTTGATAGATTGATTTCATAGCACCTCTTTAGGTTAGTACTCCAAGTTTGAATCAAGGATGGTTGCCCAGGGAAGTAATTATTACTCTTCTGGAGTAAACTTATGGGTGACTTGATCCAACCACTATAACTCACATACCTCTATTAGGATGTTTTCCATTAACAATCAAGCAATAAATTCGACTAGCTCTTAGCAAAAGCATTTGCTTAAATTATATAATAAAAAATCAGCTACAAAACATCTTCCCACGAGTTGAGGGTGCACTCACCCCTAGATTCAACAGTAAACCATATGTCATGCCCACTGGGATGGTTGCTCATGTGAATTCCAATAATATTGTCCTTTTCCAGATCTGATTCCATTATCAAATATCCATGTTGCCTTTCCTCAAACCTAATTCCTCCTGCCCATGTGTCCCCATATCTGTTTGATACTTTTGTGACTTTGCTCTCTTTTAGAGTGCCCCCCGCCTCCCCCCATGGTCAAGTAGGTCCTGTTTAAATGTGCATGTCCAAAGCAGGAATAGGAAAAAGAAAGAGAAAGAGGGATTTCCTCTGCAGGCATCTCTTTTTACAAGTTTACAATCATACTCCCCACCTTTTTTGTTGTTCTTTTTTGTCTAATCATGTTGATTCCTTTTGGACTCAATTAGAGAAGAGTTCACATCTCATAGAGGGATAATAAGTTGTTACACATTTTTTATGATACAACATCATCATTCCATCACAGGCAATTGAGGGGGGAAGCATACCACCACCCCCTTTACAAGTACATAAATGTGAGATCATATTTTAAGGCACTTTGCACAGTGCCTGAAACATAGTAGACACTTAATAAATGTTTTTCCTCTACCCACTAACCCTTTTCTAATCAGGAGCAGAAATCAGATGAGAGCCTGTAACTCCGAGTTGGAAAACACCTGATCTAGTCACACTCCTTTTTATTGCCCAATTCAGGGACCTTGCATCTTATTAAAATTGGACATGGAACTAGTGTGAAACAAATATTTACTGCTCTGAATTGAATTGCTCAGTTTGTGAGTGGACTAGATGAATTTAGTGAAAAGAGTCCTGGATTTGTAGGTCAAAGTCTTGGGTTAGTCACAGCTGCTACCACATGTTCTGACTATAATTGCACATTTGCTATTTGTGTAACCTTAAGCAAGTCTTAACCAATCTAGGTCTCAGTTTCCCCAATCTATAAAAAGGAGATAATTCTTGAATTCTACCTCATAGCATTGTTAATGCCAGAGGACTCTATAAATGTAATTTAATGTTGTTTTTATTATTATGAGCAGAAGAAGGGAAGGGTGGGTGGGCCCAAGAAGGTTTAAATAAAAACTAATCATTTCAATGCATATCAAAAGTAAACCAAATCTTTAGGCCCTTTTCAAATTTGCTCATCACTAGGCTTTTCAACCTACCTTTTCTTAGGATTAAATAGAACTCAAAACTGCTAAACAAACATGGGCACTCACACACATCATTGGAAACATTTCATCTTACATCAATCATTGCTAACCTGCATGTTATACAAGATGACAGCTAATGATAGGCAAAGAGATACTAGAACTTGGGTGAAAATGATTAGGGGAAAAAAGAAAGTGGCATGGTAAAGGATGTTGAGCTACTTTTAACTTTATAAAAGAAGTTTAATAGGACTCTTTCTTTACTTATTATTTAAAATAATTTATTTATTATTGAAATTAGTTGTCATCTAATGTTTTGTAGATTCACTTTTTTATTTTAAAATTTATTTAATTAAATAATTAATTTTGAATATTTTTCCATGGTTACATAATTCGTGTTCTTTCCCTTCCCTCCTATCTCCTCCCTCCCAGAGCCAATGATCATTTCCACTGGGTTTTACAAGTATCATTGTTCATATTATTTCCATATTATTAATATTTTCATAGAATGATTATTTAAAGCCAACATCCTCACTCATTAGTAGATTCACTTATAAATTCATCTGGTCTAACTGAAACATTGTGGTACAATCAAATGCAATTGACTTCTTTGCTAGTAGCAAAGCAAAGATCCAAGACAATCCAGAGGAATTTATGAGAAAGAATGCTATCCACATCCAGAGAAAGAACTGTGGGAGTAGAAAAGCAGAAGAAAAACATATGATTGATTATGTGATTCAATGTATATATGACTGGGGCTTTGGCTTTAAAAGAATAATATTATGAATATGAATTCTATGGAAATAGGTTTTGAACAATGGCATATGTATGACCCAGTGGAATTACTTGTCAGTTCCAAGAGAGAGAAGGGAAAAAAGGAGGGGGAAAAAAAGAACTGCCAAAAACTGTCAAATGAGTATGGAAATTGAAGACCATGTAATTGCAGTAAGATAACTGTGCCAATTAAAGTTTCATAAACGGCTGAAAAAATTCATTTGGACCTGAATCTTTTCTTAGGAAGTTCACTTATGTTCTGTTCAATTTATTTTTCTAAAATAGGTTTATTTAGACATTATCTTTCCTCCTCTGATAGTATAGGCAGTTTATATTTTTGTAAGTATTGTCCTGTTTCACTTATATTGTTAAATTTGTTGCCATATAATTGAGGAAAATAATTCCTAATAATTGATTTGATTTCACTGGTGGCATATTCACCCTTTTGACTTTTAATGCTAGTGATTTATTCTTCTCTTTCTTTTTTAAATAATATTTAAAAAGTCATTTTAACTTTAAAAAGGAAATTTGATGTTAAAAGTAAAAATATCAATGGAAGAAATGAAAAGCCATATCATAGTTTGGGGAGGATTTGAAGGGAGAGGGCAGGGAAGGGTGGCAAAGAGTAGTAGGGTAGTATAAGAAAAATAATTTCACCAGAGTACTTTTTTATTATTATTCTCCAGGGTAATTTATCACCAGAGGATTTTATAGTGGCCCTTCCTCTTAGTCTACCCATTTGGTACTGAATATAGCAAGTTATATTCTTGTACACACTTCTTCTCACCGTGTATGTCTAATGTCCTAGTGACTGATTAGGAATATCTCTTAATTTCTCAGCTTAGGCCAGAGTACTATTTCTTTGTGGACACAAAAGCTCTCCTTGAGGGAATGTCTCTGGTGAGCCCAAAGAAAGCCTGCTTTCATGAACTACTTTCTACACACAAAGAGGACTATATTAACTAAATTGAGATAGGAAGGCAGAAAACCTAAGCTCTGGTAAGTGATTAATGATAAATGAGTTTTAATTCTCAACTTCAGTGTAGTTATTTAGAGACAATGTTGTGTATTGGAAAGAAGTAGATTTGGAAATGAAAAAATTGGGTTTGATTCGCAATGATATGACCTTACTGATATGACCTTAAGCATGTGACCTTTCTGGGTCTTACTTTGCTCAGTTATCAAATGAAAGGATCGGACTCTGTGGTCTCTCAGATCCTGGACAGATGAAAAACTGGTTCTTGAGAGGTAAAGATTTCATCTTTCTCAGGCTCTTCCTTGTCTCATCTCCTTTAGGATTATGACTTTGCAAGGGAATGAGTCAGTCAATAAGCATCTCTAAGAGTACACTGCTTTGGCTAGAACTGTGGAAGAGGTAGAATGATGTTCCCATGACTCTGACTCATGTTTTGACTAAAGGTTTAAAGGTCTGCTCCACTGTTTGCACAGCTCATTCGATTGGAGACTCAGGCTGTGATTATATTCTCCCTTTACATTAGATTGTGAGCTCCGTGAGGACAGAGGCTGTCTTTTGTCTTGTTTATCCCTAGTGTTTAGCACAGAGTGTGGCATATGATAATAGGTGCTGGGAACCTGATCTACTTCAGCCACTGCCCTTAGGGTTTGGAGAATCAAGAGTTCTAAGGATGCATAAGTTATTTCAACCTTATAAAATTGAAATATTGCATTTATGGATAAAAAAGAAATTGAGGGATTAAAAACTGGAGCCATCTCAATTTTTCTTTCATAGTTCTCGCTGAGAAAAACAACTCTAGGCACCAACTTTCCTCTGCTGGATCTGGCTGCTCTCCCAGAAATACAAATTCTTTCAACAGACCCAGAAAGGGATTTTAAGATCAAGGTCAATTTAATTTCTCAATATTAGGTGTTATTCTAGGAAATACTCTGAAACAATGACAGTATTATTGAGAAAAAAAATTTCCAAAATAATTGTGTACATAAGCAAATCATAGCCTATCAAGTGACATCTTCTTAAGGGGCAGATTCATTTTTCAGACACCCTTTTTTGGGAAGAGTTTTAGGCAAAACTGGTCAAAGTATTGTTCACTCTTTGACAAGTCACTATTGACAAAGGAACCTTAAAAATGCAAAAGTTCCAAGAGACTAAGGAATCTCACATCTTCTATTCCACTGTGGGAATAGAAACACAGAAGAAAAACACCTGCTTGAACACTTGGGTTGATGGGGGATATGATTGGGGATATAGACTCTAAACGATCACCCTAGTGCAAATATCAATAATATGGAAATACGTCTCTATCAATGATACATGTAAAACACAGTGGAATTGAGTGTTGGCTATCGGGAAGAGGGAAAGAACATGAACCATGGAACCAAGGAAAAAGTATTCTTAATTAATTAATTAAAGTTTAAAAAAAAGACTCTTCTATTCCAAAAGGACTAAGACATGTAATGGATCTGAGCCTGGATTTATTTTGCTTCTGAATAACAGGGGGAAAAATTGCATCTTACATTAATTCATTAGTTATGACTCTAGTTATGACTAGTTTTACTATGTTTTAAGATCAATTAATGTTTCATATCATTAGTGATTCCATGTTAACCAAAAACAGATGAGTCAATCAGATAAGCCTGAGAGGTGTTTTTTTGTTTTGTATTGTTTTGTCTTCTCTTCTCACAATGTACTCAGTCAACAAGGTCACACAACTAATAACTGCCTGAGGCCAGAGTTGCACCCAGGTCTTTTTGATTCTAGTCTACCACTCTATCCACAACCATGAGAGGTGATTCTATTGTTTTTCTCATTTTGGCACCGAGAAAATGTATGTAGACAAATTTTAGTTAAATGATTTTCCCAGAGTTAGAGAGCTATTAACTGTCAGAGGTAAAATTTGAACTTAGGATTCCTAACTTGAGGCCCAGACCTCTACCTACATCATCATATAGCTACCATTTTATATTTGATCCTGGAAGTAATAAGGAGCCATTTGAGTATATTGAATCAGTGGATGACATAGTCAGATCTATATTTTAGTAATATCAATTTGACAGTTAACTGGAAGGTGAACTCAACTGGGCTAAGGCTTAAGACAGGGAGACCAATAGCTATACTATTGCAATAGTCTGAGCAGGTGTGAAATGATTAAGACCTAGATCAAGGTAGTAGCTATGTCAAAGAAGAGAAGAAAGTATAAATGTGTGATTTTAGGAAACATTTGACAGTTGACTGACTATGAGAGACAAAACAGAGTAAGGAATCAAGGATGATAGCCAAGTTGCATGCCTTGATAGTTGGAAGGATGGTGATACCCTCAATAGTAATTAGGTAGTTAGGAAGAAAGGAAAGGTTTTGGGGGAAATATTATGAGTTTGCTTTTCGATGTGTTGTCTTTAAAATGTTTATGGGACATCTGGGTCCAAATGTCAAATAGCTGGTATGGCAAGCTTAGGGGTCAAGAAACTAGCTTGTCTCCTATAGGTGAACTCAAAGTATTAATTTTACTTGAGAAAAAGAGCAAATCCAATTGCAAAAATCCACAACTGAAAATATCAGATTGAGAGATATATCTTACAATAAAAATTGAAATCACTAGCTCTTAAGGAATTCAGTAGTATAAATTTGCTCTCAAAATAAAGAGAGCTTATTGGTGGGGCAGGCTTACCCCCAAATGTTGCATCAAGCAGCACAAAAGATGCACTCAAATTAGCTTTTTTTAAAGACAAATTCATTTTGGAAGTGGTGGTGAGAAGACAGTAGGACAGAATACTTTTATCAGGTTAGCACAGACTCTGATGAGCTACAATTACAAAAATCATCTGTTTTGCAGGAATGGGCCACCTGGAGAGGAGCTTATGTGATAGTTTCTTATTTTAAACATTCTTGTTAACTAGGTACTAAACTAAGTAATTGAAGCAGCGAGGTGGTTCAGTGGATAGTGCACTGGACTTTAAGTCAAGAAGACCAGAGTTCAAATCTAGCCTCAGATATAAACTAACTGTGTGATCCCTGGGCAAATCCCTTAATCCCTCTTTACTTTAATCAACTGAAGAAGGAAATGGCAAACCACTCCAATATTTTTGTCAAGAAAACCCCATGTGGTGTCATGAAGACTTGGACATAACTGAACAACAGGCTAAATTATTGCTACTTTTCTTAAGAAGTGTTTGCTTTTAGCTACTCTTGACAGCTAGGTAGCACATGGGATAAGGTACTGGGTCTGGAGTCAAGAAGACTGTTTCCCGAGTTCAAATCTGGCATCAGGCTCTCACTAGTTAGTTGTGTGACTTGGTAAATCACTTAATCTTGTTTGCCTCAGTATCATCATCTACTATAAAATGAGCTAAAAAAGGAAATGACAAACCACTTCAGTATCTTGTGCCCAAATGGGGCCACAAGAGTCAGACATGACTGAAAAATGATTAAATCACAACAAAATTTCTGTACCTCAAGGTGGAGAAAACCTTTGCCTCCTGCATCCCTTAGACCCCAGGAAACTCCTAAGTCAACACAGCATAGATACAGCTCTGATCATAAAATATTGCCTATAATCTTCTAATCAATGTGGTGTTCCATAGAGAGTCCTGGTCTAGGAGCCAGAAGGCCCAGGTTGTATCCCCGATTTGTCTACTCACTTAATAATTTGGGTCAAGTTATTTCATCCCTATGACCACAGGTTCCTTGTCTGTAAATTAAGAAGAGTTGAATTAGATGACCTCTAAGGTTTTTGTACCCCAACAGTCTATGATTATAATTTTCTTTTCCTTCTAGTCTTTTGTTAACTACACAACAATGCTATGTAAGGAGTGTGTGCTAAGTTGACTGTGTTGAATATTTCTGCTACTCCCTACCATGCAACATTTCTGGGGAAATTTATGGAAGTGACCACATTTAGCCAAAAAAAAAAAAGTCTATGTGCTTAAAGAGCAAATAATCAGAATAATGATCTGATTACTCTTTTGTTATTCTCAACTGACAGTGGCTTTTCCCACTTTGATGGGGAGGAGAGTTCCCTCCAGACAGAGTCGTATCAGTGTTGGGAACCAGAGTACCCCAAGGCTTGTTCATTTATGTGTCGAAAATAGATGGATAGAACTGTACACCAGCTGCTCTGGAGACAGGATGAGGGTATTCCTTTTATTTTTTTTTCTTATGGTTGTGTCTCATGATGCTGCAACAGGCTCTCAATGCTCAGGCTGGAAATCGAGCTCTGGGGTCACTTACACATACACCCACATAGTCACAAAGGATGGTGAATAATAGCAGAGAAGAAAGGAGTCAGGGTGGAGGGTAAATGTAAAAGCAGTTGAATGGGAATATAGCAATATTCTCCATTGTGTGAACAGTGAGACTAAGCAGAAGCTGGTGACTCTAAATTAGTGTTGTGAATAAGAGTCCAAAGCAGGTGCTTAGAGAGCAGCTGTCACATAAATGCTGATATTTAAAGCCATTGTGTTTACCTTACAATTATATTTACCTTTAATGTCTTCAGGGCATTATTAATTTGCTCCATTATTGCCCAGTTTAACATTTTATTTTACGTAAGGAGAAGTTTATTCCTCTGTGTGTCTCTAATCACCAGACTGCCATAAACTATATCAGAATAGTGAAGTATCAAGTAACTAAACAGTGACAGGCCATGAAGCCTTACCCGGACAGATCATAAGTGCTTAGATTAATGGGAGAAAAAATATAGTCGTTTGTTTTCATGACTGCTTCACTCAATAATTTGTTGTAGACAATGTCCTATTTATTCCAACTTCAGCTTTCCAGATTTTTGAAGGGTTTGTTTTTTTGTTTGTTTGCTTGCTTTTCCCCTTCCAGTTTAGCTCTCATGAGATACAGAAGTCAATAGGATAGAGAAGAAAAAATGGAAAAGGACAGAGAAAATAGACATTTGAAAGAAAAGTAAAGATTATAACTGATACAGAAGAACAAAGAAATGGAATGATATGATCCTTTGATTCAATGTTTTGAATTTTGAACTAGAGAAGTCCTCACTGGAAATCATGATTCCTTAATACTCTGACCATTTAAATATTGTTGTTTAGTTGTTTTTAACTATAAAATCAATGATTATTCTTTCCCCTCAATTTGGTTTTCTTATGCTAAAAGCAAATCAAACTGCCTTGAAGCCAAATCTGTTTACATGCTCCAATTAATATTAATAGAGATATAAAGATTAAGAAAACTTTATTTCAATTCCAAATTGGAGGAAAACCAACATTAAATTATATAGTTATTTACAACAACTACTAATTAGGGAAGAAAATTCTCAATTGTACCTAAGTATTTGTATTCTTTTAGTTTTACAGCTATCTTAATTATCCTTTCAGGAAAGAGATAGGGAATTTGGGGTATAAAACACTACATATGTGCTATAAGGCTTAATAGCTTTCTTCATTGGTTCTTCATATTCTCCATAGTCCTAGTCTCATAGGTACTAGCTTTATAAACAAATGTCTGATATGCTACCTGAGAGTGAAATAAACAGTGTAGACTCACAAAAAAACCATTATATTTCCCAGGATACATGTCAACTACAAATCATGGGAATTTAGAGGTATTGAAGTAGCTACTGAAAATCCCTGTGACTGCTTATAGTATTTCTTGATTAGTGTACTAGAAGAGTGAGTGCTTAAGCCATTAAGATGCTGTGCTTTGAGGCTAACCACACCACTGGGGATTGGCCCCTTGTATCAAAAAGAGCATCATTTCCCTTATAAGAAAGGATTTCCTATGATTGAGAAATCCCATAAAAAGTCTCTATTAAAATACCATCTGAGCGAAGGGGGAGGTAGCAAGTTAACAAGGGAGGGGAGCGATCCACATGTCAAGTCCCAAGTAAATCCCACCAGTGTAGTCTCCATCATCAAAAAGTATTCATCAAGCACCCACATGTAGCTGACTGCATAGGATTCAGGATAAAACAAGTTAAATAGATTCAGTGGCTTCTCTACAGGAGGTAATACATAGGCTAATCCAAGATGGGATTCTCTACCCAGGTTTAAACTCCATCTGTTTGAACTCCTTGGTTTAGGCAAGTAAAAGCTAAAGAATTTATTGGCAGGTTGCCCAAGCCACTAACAGGCCCTCTGGGGTGGGAACACCCTTATTGCTCCTAAATCCATTAGGAATATGTTAAGATTTCTCATAGACAAATAATCAAAAAATTCAATTTAAGACACTAGAAAGAGTTTGAAATCCTCTAAGAGTCATGGGCATCCACTTCACATTTTCTCTTAAACAGGTTGAGCCTGTTTCAAAGAGTGGGAGAAATATGCTTATATTTCAGGTATAATTTCTTTTAAATACTGAATATCAATACTCTTAAAAAAAACCTTTACCTTCCATCTTAGAATCAATACTGTGTTTTGGTTCCAAGGCAGGAGCAATGGGAGTTAAATGACTTGCCCAGGGTCATATAATTAGAAAATGTCTACATTTAGTTTTAAATCTAAGACCTCCCATCTCTAGGTCTGGTTCTCAATCCACTGAACCACTTTGCTACACCCCACCAAGACTTTTAAGAGGCCACAAACCCATAAAAGAAATGTCCAAATAGAAATGGTACTATAATGCTTGTTTGCTTGCTTTTTTTCCAGAAGAACAGTTTTTTACATGTATGTTGAAAAGAAAAATCACAGGTCCTACAAGTGAAAGAAAGTTCTAAGTCCAAGCATTTTTTCCCCGAAATTTTGCAATGCCCTATGATACCTGGAAACCAATTGTCATTACGTAACTAAGGATATTGGGATCATTTTTTCTAAAGACATATTGAGAGGTGAATTGTAAAAGTTTCTCTCCCCCTAGAGGAAATATGTATTGATTTTGGCTACTATTTCTTTCTCTCCTGAGAACAAGAATAATTTCATTTTGGAGTCTGCATCCGCAACATGCAGCATGATTCCTGGTTTTATGCACAGAAAGTGTTTAATACATGTGTACCCACTGTTGTTGACACATGTTGCCTTACAGGTGCTTTTCTCACCAAAACCTTATGAGATAAAGTAGTGCAGTTCTTATTAATTCTATTTTACAGATGACCAATGAAATTCATCATTTGGAGGAATTCCTATGACATGTTCTCATTGGCACATCCCTTGCATCTTCCTTCTTTTCATTTATAGGCAGATTTTTCTTAGGAGTAAAAGCAATTAATATCCACTTACCATCAAGCAAATTTGTAATTGTACAATAATGAGTAGAGTTAAACAGGTATGGAAGCCAGGGGAGGCAACTTCCCTGATTAAGTTACAGAGCACAATTGGGTAAGGGCCATGATTAAGGGGATCCACCTGCCAAAGAAGTTGACTAAGCACAGCTTTAATGGACTTGCGGGTGGCAGGCAGGGAGAAGTAGTTCTATAGATGCACTGCTATAAAACAGGGAGAGATAAAAGCATTTACGAACAATAAGGCAGCCAGCATTTTTTTTAGTAAATGATCCCAGTTTTATAAAAAGAAATGTCTGTGTTAGTCCTTGTCTTTCATATATTATACTCTGTTTGGTTAAGCTATACAAACATCAGCACTGTAATGTAGGGAAGACTTTTTATGTTGTACATAAATGTCTTTAATCTTTTGAGCGAAGAATTTATTGGTGGATTCTTCGTTGCTGTATTAAGTAAAACCCTTAAATGGTTTTTACAAATGAAAAAGAAATAGCAGGGTGGAGGGAAAAGCCATTTAGGATCAAGCCAAGAAACTAAACAAAAAAAAAATATTGACCTGCCTTTCCAGGAATAAGAATGTGATGACAGTAGATGGGAGTCCAGTTGACTTCGAACTAGATGACCTCTGACTCTAGGATTAGTGTACCTGAAACTAGCTGCGGCAAAGAGCCTGCTTTTAAGTTAAATTTTGTTAGCAAAAAAAAAAAAAAAAAAAAAAAAAAAAAAAAAAAAACTTTCCCCTGGACCTCCAGCTAGTTACTTAAGTGCCCTGTGCTCAAAATTGAGGCCTGCCCATTGCTTTTCCTCCTGCTTGTTCATTTACACTCACACAATAACTGAATTCAGTGCTGTACTCTCATCCTTGGTTCTCACTCAATCTATGATTTTCAGGTTAAAAAGGACCACTCGAACTCAGTTTCAGTTAACTGTATTATCTCTTCTTGGTTTCTGAGAATTAACAAAATGTTCTTAATCAATCAGATGGAGAGACAGAGGAGACAGGGATAGCATGTCATAAGGAGAAGAAACTCCTGATTGGATACCATTGCTACTGCTCCTATTCCACCAACCATTTACTTTTGAGGGTTTCTCTAGGGCAGTGATGGGCAAACTATGGTGGGCCGGTGGGCCAGATGCAGCCCCCTTAAATGTTCTATCCGGCTGCACTGAAAATGGAAGCAGTCCTGATCACTTTCACTGGAAAATATTCATTTCTGAGTGAATTTGATTTTCTAAAACTAGCTTTTTGTGAAAAGTAAAAATAGATAATACTAAGAAAATGAGTGACCATTTCAACATATAATTTGTGGTTAAATGTCACTAATCAAACAGCAAGCATTCATTAAGTACCTATCTCTTGCTTGGTAGTTAGGTGGTTTGGTGGATAAAGTGCCAGGCCAAGAATCAGAAATTCATCTTCCTGAGTTCAAATATGGTGTTACTTACTAGGCCCTGTTTACCTTAGTTTCCTCGTCTATAAAATGAGCACGAGAAGGAAATAACAAACCACTCTAGTATCTTTACCAACAAAACCTCAAATGGGTCACAAAGAGTCAGACACAAATGAACAGCAAATATAATGCTTATGGAAGAAAAAATAGTCTTTTTTAAAATAGATGCATAAATTAATTAAAGTTATACTTACATTTGTTGACAAAGCTATCAATTAACAAGCATTTATTAAGTGCCTATGTGACAGTCCCTATGCTATTGCTGAAGGTGCTAGAGATAAAAAGAACAAAGCAATCCTTACTCTCAAGGAGTTTCCGTTCTAACGAACGCTATTCATTTGCTTTAATGAAAATATCTTGTTAAGTCATTGATTCAAATTGAAACCTGAAAATATTTGAATTTGCCTTATAAAGTGATACAGGCTGCTTAGATCTGCTATCTCCATCTTGAAATTTGTCAAGGGTCCTCTATCACCTCCACTAGAAAATACAAAATCCTCACCATATCATGGAAGGCTCTCCCTACAATAACTCACAATTTCCTTTCAAATCTCATTTAATATTGTTCACCTTCACACATTTTCCATTTAAATCAAATTTGTCTGACATCTGTGCTCTTTACATCGATTGCTTCTGTGCATTTACATAGTTGGTGTCCTATATCTAGAATGCACTACCTCCTCACTTCTACCTTATAGAATCTCTACTTTAATTTAATTCAAGACAAAACACAGCTACCATCTTTTAATATGAGAACTTTCCTGATCACATTAGTTATCAGTGCCATTTCTCTCTTTACATTGTTTTGTGTGATTTGATATATACTTTATATTTACTTATCTTTAACCATACTAAGTACCTCCTTAATAGAAGGTAAGCTTCTTAAAAAAAGGCATTTCATTTTTGTCCTTGTATCCCCAATACCTACTAAAGTAATGTGCATATAGTGGGAGCCTAATAAATATTTGTTGAATCGAATGAAATTGGGAAACCACCTTCAAAGGTGTTGGTAAGGGTTCAGAAGTAGGTAGGCGAAGGCAACTGGAATGGTTGATGAATTCATAGGTACAGACTCTGACATAAATGGAATTCGACCAACCCCTTGTGTTTATCCTTATCTGATCATCTCATGCTTAGTAATTAAAAATTACCTGATATCTGTTAATCCAAACTTAATGGATTTATAATAGGTTCCAACTCCCTTTATCTACTCCAATATAGATCTACAGTCAACTGATGTGGGTTATCTAGAGTCATTTTATGTTTTGAGAGAGTTGATCTATCAGGAGTAGTTATATAGATGGATTCAGCACCTGAATCAAAGATTATCTTTCTAATCTATATACCATGTCCTCATATCTGGGTACTTCAAAATACATGAGGATGCCCCCTCAAACACAGTCCTCTCAGTTCATAAACTTCCTGAACTTCTGAATTCTTCATCTTCATTCTACTTGAGCCATACACAGAAGTAGTCATTCCCTTTGATTTAACCATGTATCTAGAATTCTGAAATTTCACACTTTGAAGACAATTTCTTATCCTTCAACGTCTCCTTCTGTATCTCATGTTAAACTTATTCATCATTCTCACTGACATACAATTTCTCCAACAATTTTTGTTTTCCTAATCCAGTATTGGCAAACCTTTTAGAGATCATGCACCAAAACTGTACCTTCAAGCCCAAGACAGCTGAAGTAGGAAGTTCTTGCATTTGGCTGCTGGGCAGAGGGGCAGGGCATGGGAACATTGTGCCCAGGCACTGTGAGGAGGAGGAATGGAGCAGCCCCCTCCAGCACATCACAGCACTGCATGCCGTGTCTTTGCAACATGGCAACATGGTCCTAGTCTTTCAACATTGTTCTGGCTTCTCTTCTCTTCTATACTGTCTTAACTGAGAGGTTGAAAATATAGCAATACATAATGATTATTATAATCAAATACGCTTGATTACTTTGTCCTCTATTTAATTATGCTTTTCCAGTCTCCAGATTTTTGCTATTCTTCCTATCTATTTTCTCTATTTCTACTCATGTGCTGTTGAACAATCCTTAAGAAAGTCATACAACCATCCTAAGTGAGTTAACTACCAATTTTGATTATCTTATCCCATCTGGACACTCACTGCTACAAGACAGTTCTTTTAACCTTCCCTAATTTACTTGGTTTTATACATTCCACTGTCCCTGTTCTAATACTTACTCAGTTTTCTCAAGCCTCCTGTATGATTTTCTCCTCTCTCCTAAAGGATCTTATCTCCTACATCACTGAAAAAAATCCATCATGAGTCCTCTATTCTTTCAATTCTTTACCTCAAAATCCCTTTTCCCAATTTTCCATTGTTTCTAACTATGCTCTAGTCCCTGTTAAAGAAGTGGCCTTTCTCCTTGTCAAGGTCCACAGCTCTTCTGTGCTCTTGTTCCCATTCCTGCCTGTCTCCACAAAGAACTTGCCTCCATGTTTATTCCCTCTATTTCTCTTTCTTTCAATCTTTCCTTACTGCCTAGGCTCCTTAGTTATTCCAGAGCTTCCTTAACCTTAAAAAAAATTCACTTGACCCTGTCATTTCCTCAGTCTATATTCCTATTTCTATATATTCTTTGATAACTAAACTAGAAATGGTCAGCTATACTGGTTGCCTCCATTTCCTTATTTCCTAGTCTCTTCAATAGGGAGAATGTCTTATAGAATGGTACCACAATTCAAGTGAAACCTCTATCTCCAAGATTATCAGCGATCTTTTATTTTATTTTAATTTATTTTATTTTTTTGCTATTCAACATTTTCTTCATTTTTTAAATTTGGAATTTAATTAATTAATTTAGAATTTTTTCCATGATTATAAGATTCATGTTCTTTCCCTCCTCTCCTTCCACCCCCTCTTGTAGCCAGTGAGCAATTCCACTGGGTTTTACATGTGGCATTGATCAAGACCTATTTGCATATTATTGATAGTTGCACTGGGGTGGTCTTTTAGAGTCTGCATCCCCAATCATATCCTCATCAACCCATGTGATCAAGCTGTTGTTTTTCTTTGGTGTTTCCATTCCCAGAGTTCTTCCTCTGAATGTCCCATAAGTCCCTCAGAGTTGTCCTGGATCATTGCATTGCTGCTAGTAGAGAAGTCCATTACATTTGATTGTGCCACAGTATATCAGTCTCTGTGTACAATGTTCTCCTGGTTCTGCTCCTTTCACTCTGCATCAATTCCTGGAGGTCATTCCAGTCCACATGGAATTCCTCCAGTTCATTATTCCTTTGAGCACAATAATATTCCATCTCAGTGATCTTTTAAATGCCATATCTAATGAACTTTTTTTCCCCAGTCCTCATTCTATTTGACCCCTCTGTAGCTTTCAGCACTATCAGTAACTTTATGCTCCTAAATACTCCCCACTGGTTTCTATAACTCTGTTCTGTATTACTTCTACTTCCAATCTTCTTTGTAGAATAATCACTCATGTCGTACTCACTAAGCATTTGCATTCCACAATAAGGGCCTTAGTTTCTTTCTCTACTCCTTCCCATCAGTTCCCATTAATTCAGTTATCATCTCTAATTTGATAACTCCTATCAATATATCTAATCTTATTCTCTTTCCTGAGGTAGTCTCACCTTACACAGGTAATGGTGAACATCTCAATTTTGATATCCCATAGATGACTAAAACCTGGCATCTCCAAAACAGAATATATTGGATCCCCACTTCCCTGAAAATGTCCTTTCTTCAAGCTTTCCTTTTGTCCACTGAGATCATCACAGTCTATTCATACTGTACCCTAGTGTACTTATCTGTACAATGTTGATAATGATATATGTAATTTGTTACTTTATGGTTAATTATTTCCTATTTATCCTGCACATAATTTACTTTGTATATATTCATTTGCATATTGTCTCCCCATTAGATTCTTTTTTTAAACACTTACCCTCTGTCTTAGAATCAATACTGTGTATTGGTTCCAAGGCAGAAGAGTGGTGAGGGCTAGGCAATGGGGGTTAAGTGACTTGCCCAGGGTCACACAGCTAGGAAGTGTCTGAGGCCATATTTGAACCTAGGACCTTTTGCCTCTAGGCCTGGCTCTCAATCCACTGAGCCACCCAGATGCCCCCTCCCCATTAGATTATAATTTTCTTAGGGTAGGCATTTTTTTGCCTCTTTTTGCATCCCCAGGTACTTTACAGTTCTTGGCAAATAGTAGGCTCTTTTTTTAAAATCAATTATTGATTGAGTGGTGGTGCTCATTACTTTTGTAGTTTAGGTATGAGACTCATAGCAAAGATACTGGTGTAAAGTTTCCCACATCCAGATCTATAATTTCCCTTATTATACTAATTGTATTGATCTTGTTTGAACAAAAATCTTTCAGTTTCTTGTTAACTGATATTAACTACTTTATTTTTTGAGTCCCTCTATTCTCTGTTTGGTTAATAACTCTTCCCCTAGCCACATTTTTTTATTTTCTATTCAAAGGTATTCTATTTACGCAATTTTGCCTATTAATTGTTTTCAAAATATTCTTTTCCCACAATTCTAAGATCCAAACCATCTCCCTCCCTCTTTTTCCACCCCATTCAGAGATCTAGCCACATATATTAAGGGTACCAGATCTCATTCTCCTTTAATTTTGTTATTGTGGAGATACTTTTACCAATCATTACTCTTATGATGCAAGAAAACTTTGATTAGACATAGTAATTTTCCAAGAAAATCTGAATGCTGAATGTTAGATTAGGTCAAAGAGGGACATTTTAACATATTTAATAAGAAGATGCTACTGAACAAAAACGTCCAATTTTAAACAGGAGTTGGCAAAATGCTCGGCTATGCTTCTCTCATAGTGCAATTATATAAACATATGCTATGTACATCTTTAATCTTAGCTCGTGCCATTAAAAAAGAAATCTCCAAAAGCACAGAGAAAAGCAAAAAAGAGAAATGGGATTTTCATGTTCCTGATCTGTCAAAAACATTTCCCTCCTTAAATGAACTATTAAGGAAATTTAAGGGGAAATGCTTTACCTTCTACAAACAAGACCAAGACTACCAGCCACCACCTCATCTGAAATTCCACACACAGCCTGACACTCACAAATTCGCAATTCAAAATTAATTGGTTTTTAGGCCATGCATTTCGGTCAGAATCACCCAGACACTCCATTTCATGTGGTGAAAAGAAATTAAGTCAATTTTCTACTTGCTGGACTCTCGACTCTCATCTTGCTGTTTTTCTTTGCCACCCCTTCTGCACGAGGGGAAAGGCAACCTTTCAAGGCATTCTCATTATTTCTCTCTGAGATGCTATTAAGTACTGTAAACATGTCCTGGATGAGTCCATGTCACAAAGTTTGTAAAGTGTTTATAGAATAAGAGCCAAAGTGAGATTAAATTTTTTAAATAAGAAAAGAATGAATGAATGAAAGAAGGAAAACAATCATCTATATTGGGAAAAGCAATGGATTTGCTGTCAAGAAACATGAGTTTAAAATTCTAAATGCCATTTAATGTCTGGAGGTCCTTTGTCAAGTCACCTCCCTGGAACTTCAGCTTCCTCGTTTTACAAATGAGGACATTGGATTACCAAGAATTCTTAACCTAGGGTCTGTCAACCTGTTTAGAGAGAGAGAGACAGAGACAGAGACAGAGAGAGGAGAGAGAGAGAAAGAGAGAGAGAGAGAGAGAGAGAGAGAGAGAGAGAGAGAGAGAGAGAGAGAGAGAGCACTTCATTCCAGTATAATTGGCCCCCTTTTTAATCTTCTGCTTTTTTAAGCATTTAAAAATGTTATTCTAAGAAGGGGATCCATAGGCTTTACCCAACTGCCGAAAGCATCAAAGACATGATACAAAAATGTTTAAGAACCTCTGGACTAGATATTCTCTTAGGTTCCTTCCTACTTTTTAACCTGTGATCAGACTGCCCATTCAACAGGTTATGTTTATGAAAACATCTACTAAGCTCTACTAGCCTACTTCAGTCTTAATCAAATGGGCTGCACAAGTTTTTAAATATATATACATATACATGTATATATATAAAAATTCCATAGTGCTATTCCACAATAATGTGACAATACCTGTACATGTAATTATTATTTATTTCTTAGACAGTTACTTCTCAGACTTTGAGGCTGGTACTCTCAGAGATTTCATAGAGTATCCAGAGCTTAAAGGCACATGGAAGACTGAGGGTCATAAAACTTAAATGTCTTGTCCCTGATCACACAAATAATAAGTAACAGAATCAAGATTTGGAACTGGGTCCCCTGTCACCAAATCATATTACTTCACACTGCCTTATCCAAAGAAATGTGATGGGAGAATCAGAATCATTAGGTAGCAAACAACTACCAGATCATGGCAATGGGAAACTATAGAAATAGAGTGAACTGACTCTTTTTATTCAAATCTCTAAAATTTCTTACTATTGTAGAATAATACTATAGCTATAATGCCCTCAAAACTGTTTGCTGGTGAAAGTAGACCCTATGAAATATATGATAGGGCCAGTAGAACAAGAAAAAGGTTGCAAAGAATCAATATATTGGCAATGGAGTTATATGGAATGAAGAAGTCAAAGAACCATTTATCAAAGCCAACCTCCTTGTCAACCAGATGAGTGGGAATGGTTCTGATCAAACTCATTTCCTATGAATTCTCTAATAGGGGAAGAGGTGTTCTCTGGGTTTTCTGTCTTGTCTTGATTCTTGGTAAATGGAAGAGTTTTTACCCACTCCAAGATAAAGAAAGATGGCACATGAGTGGGTAATTATCAACCAGGAAATCAACAGTCACTTACTAAGGGTTTATTGTGTGGCCAGAACTGTACTAATGGCTAAGGATATAGAGAAACACATGAAACATGGGCTACAGAGTAAATGGAAGATAATATGAAAAAGGAAAGTGTCAATAGCTGAGACCTACAGAAGGTAGAATTTGGGCTGTCTTGAAGGAAGCCAAGAAAACAAAAAGGTCAACATGAAGGAGGGGAGTGTTTCAGGCATGAGGGACAGATAATACAAAGAACAGAGATGGAAGATGGGTTGTCATGCTAAAGGAATTGTAAGTAGATCAGTGTCACTGGTTCTCAGAGAGCATGAAGAAGAATACAATATAAGACTGGAAAGGGGCCAGATTATAAAAGACTTGAAAAGCTTAACCGGGAATTTTTTATTTCATACTTAAGGTAATAAGGAGTCATTAGAGCTCATTAAACAGGGGGAGGACACGGTCAGTCTCACAATTCTGAAAAATCACCATGGTATGTAAATGAAGAGAGACCCAAAACAATGATATTTGTTGGAAGTCAATTGCTATATTCCAGGCAGGAGGTGATGAGCATCTGAACTAGAGTTGTAGCTGCCTTCAAGTATCAGCTGAAGTGCTACCTCCTTTAAAAATCCTTTACTGGGGGCAGCTGGGTAGCTCAGTGGAGTGAGAGTCAGGCCTAGAGACGGGAGGTCCTAGGTTCAAACCCGGCCTCAGCCACTTCCCAGCTGTGTGACCCTGGGCAAGTCACTTGACCCCCATTGCCCACCCTTACCAATCTTCTACCTATGAGACAATACACCGAAGTACAAGGGTTTAAAAAAAAAAAAAAAAAGATTACATGGAACAGCTTAGATAAAAAGAAGAAGCTACATTCCAAAAATAAAGCCTTTAAAAAAAAAAATCCTTTACTAAGAATTTATTACCAAACAGGAAATAGGGAGTATGATAAGCTGTTAAATGAATAATTTTGATTATAAGAATCCTTTACTAATGATCACGGGTATTAGTGCTCCTCTCCATCATCGTATATATTTTGCAAATAATCCATATTTACTTATTTGTGAACATATTGTTTTACCTGGTTGAACATAATGTATTTGTATTCTCAACAAACAGTGTTTAGTATGTAGTAGGAGCCTAATAAATGCTCATTAATTAAAGACCAGAACTTTACTCACAATCCTGTGCTGTTTCTTTAGGTGCTATATATACATTATCTAATTTGTTCCTTGAAACAAACCTGGGAGGTAAGATATTTAGGTGTTTTCATTAACCTATAATTATTGTGGATAACTTTTACTATATCCCAAGTGTTTTATTATTAATTTAAATAATAGAAATATTTATCACAGGTATTATATAGTATTACAGGTAATAATAATAAGAAGTTCTAAACATTTGTGATTGTGTGTCATTGACACCTTTGTCAATCTGTTGGAGCCTATGCAGTCCTTCTCAGAATAATGTTTAAGGCCTAAATATATGTATATATTACATTTAAATGTTTTGAAATATAGTTACATGTTAAAATATTTAACTTATATCATATTTTATTAATAATTTAAATTAATGATAAAGTCTTTAATTAGCATTTCAGATATTAGGCATTTTAAAAATAAAAACAAATTAATGAACCTTCTGAAATCTATAAAGAGACCACCTCAGGTCCATGGACCCCGGGTTAAGGATTCTTATAATAGAGGTATTACTTGAGTTTCATAAGTATTACATAAGAACTCCTATGATATGAAGTAATATACATCATTAGACTGGGAGTTTCCTTGAGAGGAAGGACTGCCGTTTGTCTTCTTCATATCCTTAGTGCTTAATCCTATGTCGGGCAAATAATAGATGCTTAATAAGTATTTAATGACAAACTATTTTGTCACAAGTATTATAGGTTTATTTGGATAGAGACTAGTTCTGCGAACTCATTAGGATAGAAACCACAGCAAAGCACCTTCTTTAAAACTTAAAGAGATGCCTAGAGTAGGAAGAAGTTAAACAACCTGTCCAGGGTCACATAGCTAATATGTAGGACTTGAATCTAGGCCTCCTTGGCTACATGACCAATTCTCTGTTCCCTAAACCTTTCTTTCTCTCATATTATAGGCAATAATCAAATATTATTTTTTCACAGATATTACTAAATTAGAATAGGTATACATTAATTACTATGAATTATCTATGAATACTTACTGCTCATAATTACCATCTTGACCCAAACAGTGAGTTAGTGTAGGTGTGATCATGACACTCAGTGGGAAATAGACTTCCTCCTTCATACACAACACTTTAGATGTTTGAGAGGAAAGATGGTATTAGAAGGAGGAAGATGTATAGCCTCAAGGCAAGTGCCCTAACCTCCACAGGAAGATTAAATCCTGTTTCTGTCTGTCACTTGATTGTTAGGCATTGAGAATTAATTAGCATGAAATTGATAAGATTATTAAGATTAAGTGCTGCTTTCTGGATCTTTGTCATTTTCAAAGGGACTCAGGTCATGATTATCCATCTTGGAATTTTAACATAATTAAAACCTTTGTATGTCTGTGCACTTGTAGAAGTGAGAAATTAAATGTAAACTTGTGTGGCTTTTTGGAATTATCATAGGAGGGGCGACCCCGGTTTTCATAAATAGTAAGTCCTGCCTCTGGTTCACTAAAGGGTTCAGTGTGACCTTGGATCTTTAT
This sequence comes from Gracilinanus agilis, assembly GCF_016433145.1. Taxonomy (NCBI): domain Eukaryota; kingdom Metazoa; phylum Chordata; class Mammalia; order Didelphimorphia; family Didelphidae; genus Gracilinanus; species Gracilinanus agilis. The sequence continues at coordinate 145,114,105 of NC_058131.1, forward strand.
TATCTCTGAGAATGAATCCTTTATAGACTCCAGATGGAAAGTGTAAAATTAATAACCCCTGGTAGACTAACACCCATATGTTTTTCATCTACTCCAGAGATGCAATTTGTTTATAGTGACATTTATTTAAAGGAAATTATCATATAAATGAAGATACATTGCTGTTTCTGAGAATCTACACAAACCAGGGTATTGAAAAGACTAAAGGAAGTGTTAATATAGACATTCAAATTTGGCTAATTACTATTGTTTAAAAGTCTCATAAGCTGAAAGAGTATATCGAAATTGTGGAGAGAGAGAGAGAGAGAGAGAGAGAGAGAGAGAGAGAGAGAGAGAGAGAGAGAGAGAGAGAGAGAGAGAGAGAGGCAGACAGAGGGGGAGAGGCAGCATGCTTTCATTTGTAATGAATATTTGTGTTTTCTTGGAAAAAATTGATTGACATTAAAAATATCCATCTCGGAGTTTAAAATGTTTCTTTAATTTCTAAGTAATCATAATTTAGCAGTTTTTCAAAGAAGATATCCAGGTTCCATTTCCATTTTAGGCCAAAGGGATTTTGCTTAGTGCTTGTCACCATTAGGTTACTTATTCTGGGATAAGAGCCAAATCCCAGGTCAAGCTTTGTTATGTCCACGTATTAACTCCTTTTGAAACATGTGAAAGCCTGTGATAGCCCTGTGTTCAGAAGCAGGGTCAGCTTCCAAGGTAAGTAATGGAAATTGACTGTGTTGGTGGCACATATTCTATTTCCCATCATCTTTTCCCATTACTAACTAGTTATGAGACTAGGGCACAGGAATCCTTGTGCATCACTGATCTTGCCATGAATTTGTCTTGTAACCTTGGGTACAAGTCAATGGATCTCTTCTGTGCTTAATTTCTTTACCTATAAATAGTAACTTTAGTCTGATCTAATTCAGAATCTGGGATTCCCTCTCAAAACAGGCACAGAAATCAGAATCAGAGAATCTCGAAGCTAGACAGGGACTTGGAGATTGTCTACTCTCTTTATTTTATAAATAAATAAAATGTGAACCAGAAAAAGGAAGTAGGAGAGGCAGAAGTAGAACCCAGGTCCCATGACTATCTTTCAGTGCCCTCCCTCTAGAATCTATATTATATTGTTTCCATTTGGCACAGAGTAAATCTTTAAAGAATTAGGGGAAAGTTTCAATATGCTACATTCCATTTTGATTTAATTCAATAAGAATTTACTAAGTACTTATTAGACATCAGAAACTGGAGATACAAAGACAAAAATGAAAACAGTCTATGCCCTAAGTTTACATTAGAAGATAGGAAACAACATGCACACATTTAAGGAAATACATAGGTAGGGATAGAGATCCATGAGATGTAGATAAAGATAAATAGATGGATTATTTGAGGGTGTGTTCAGATAGACAATATGTTGTTGTTGTTGTTCAGTCTTTTAGTCATGTCCAACTCTACGTGACCCCATGGGCTTTGTCCATGAGGTTACTTTGACAAAGATACTGGAGTGGTTTGCCATTTCCTTCTCCAACATGTCCTCATTTTGCAGAGGAGGAACTAAGGCAAATAGGGGTTAAGTGACTTGCCCAGAGTCACAGAGCTAGTAAGCTTCTGGGGTCATATTTGAACACAGATCTTCCTAATTCCAGACATGGTGCTCTATCCTCTGTGCCACCTATGTTTTCTCTGCAATATAAAGATATGGAAATAGTATATTATGAGGTTAAAATGAGATAATATTTGTAAAGCTAGTAGCACAGTATTTGGCATCTGGTTACTATCAAGTAAATGCTTGTTCTTTTCCCCTTCATCTATTTAAATACTACTTAGGTATGTGGTTATTGGGGAACCCAAGAAGCTCAAATTTTTCTGAGTTATTTGATCAAAGTTTTGAGTAGTTATGCCCCAGACCCAACTCTACTGCCTCTCCCCACCTAGTTGAGTTCCCCATTTTGTATCTTTTAATTCACAATGTTCTCCTTTTATAAAAAGAACTCAGCCAAATGAAAACTATTAAGTATTGAAGCTGCCTCTTTTGATATCATTATGATAATGTTAGGATAGCACCTGGCACATGACATGTATTTGTTGACTCCTACATTCATGACTACTGAATTAGAACCATGAATAAAAAGCATTTAGCTATATTATTCTTCAGAAAAAATATATATGTATATACATATACACACATGTAGATATAGATATAGTTATGATATATATTCAGCATTCCTAAAGAATTTCTGACTTAGTAGATAGAATGTTGGAATTGGAATTGGGAAGACCTGAATTCGAAGCTGACTTCTGGCCCTAACTAACGATTTAACAATGTCATATAGCCTCTCTGAGGTTATTTGTCTCTAGCAAGTGGCTAAGATTTTGTGTCTTGAATTAGGAAGAGATAGAGATCCTTGATGTAGCCCAACAGTTCATATTAGATATGCCATGAACTGAACACCCAGATCCTTTCAGTATAATGTTTAAAATGTAGCTAACTTACAATTATTCTTGAGTAGGCTATTCACTTCATAGATGCTTAAGAATCACTAGATTCTCCTTATATCTCATGCAGCTGAATGGAACCTTGAGTTAGCAATAGTAAGGCTAAGATATGTGAACTGATCTTAAGGTAATTGACTTATAATTATAATTATAAGGTAATTGACTCTTGGACTTTTTAACGATTCGGATGGAATATTCCTCAAGTTCCTGCTAGCTTTACAAATAAGTTCAGAATGTTGTTGCGTTATCCTTTGTTTATGATTTTGTTTTCTTGTGGCTGACCTTGAGCATTGATGTGAAGTATGATTGATGTGAAAGGACAAATGCTAACTTCCCAAAATTTAGGGGTTTTGGGGGTTCATTATTTAAGATTATAGTTTTAAAATTAGATTTAGTTTGTTTTTAATTAACAGTTGTTTTAGTCTTTCGTTTGTTAGATGAATAAAGATAATATCAATTTTGATAAATTATGCAATAAATATTCTCCCTAAAAAGTAAATAAATTCCTTAGGTATGTACCCTGACAAAATAAGAAGCGCGTACCTCTGTGCCTGGTCTATCTTTCCTCACTTTTTAGGTCAAATGACTTGATTTTTTACCTTCTCCCTCATCCTCATATGTCATTTCCAATCCTACTTCACTTTGTGTTAAGAGTATTAATAGTAACACTTAATGTCCTAGGAAATCAGAGAAAGTAAGAATTCAAGTGATCCTTTCAGATTCCTAACTGGATCGAGAACTGTGCTTTTACCCCAGGATGCTGACTCTAGAGGGCACTGATAGCATTGGTCAGTCCTTTGCTTTTGTAGGAATATTTTCCCTGCCTGCCCTGTGTCTCTGAGTTCTCTGTGTGTTCCAAATGAAGTGCCATCTACTACGCTCAAAACTTAAGACACCTTTTGTGGCCATTTTCCCAGGGCACAAAAATTCCTATTTATGCTTTAAATTCCTTTAAAGTCATTTCATTGTTAAGGACTCTGCCTATACAGATGTGTATGGATACATATAAAATCTCACAGGCGTGTGTGCTCGTGCACTAACTTTAACACAAAGAAAGGGATTTTCCTCCTTTGGCCCTAGGCCTTTGAAAAGACTACATTTCTAAGAAAAGTAGAAAGTAAATAAATATTGTCCCTGGCAAGCCTTTCCTAACATGTCATCAGCGCTCAGCAAAAAAAAAAAAAAAAAAAAATGGTTGTTAAACTTTTATTCCACATGACCTAGAAAAGACTCCAGCTGCTGATCACATATCAGACCATGCTCTGGGCAATAAAGGACTTTCTAACCCACCTTTATTTGCTCTCAGTCCAAGATAAACATTTATCACTGGGTATATCGATTAACAGCATATCGCTTCCCTTCTTACACTTTCACAAAGCGAGCAGTCTGCCCTCTGGGGGCCTGAATATTTGACTGGTGGGTGATGGGGGAGGGGGGAATGGGGGAGCCCCAACTGCTATAGTACCCTGAAAAAGCAATAGGGGTAAAGAGAAAGTTGGGTACTTTCTGTGGTCTGGTCCAATAAGATACCGATTTTCTGCAAAGACAGGCCAAGCTTTTAAGTGGCTCAGCACAGGGACAGCTTCTGTCTTTCCTTCTGTGCAGAGGCAAGATGACGGTCACTGCAAAGTCCACTGGGCAATTCAGTGGGGGATGCCATGGGAAAAAAAATCCAAAAAGAGTTAAGAATTTTTGCCTGCTGGTGCATTGTTCTCTCTCTCTCTCTCTCTCTCTCTCTCTCTCTCTCTCACACACACACACACACACACACACACACACACACACACACACACACCAAATTGAGAAAAACAAATATTGCTAGTTTACTTCATAATTTGGAATGGGCAGATTAAAATGTAAATATACTTCAATAATAATCCAATTCTTATTCTTCCTCTTCTTTTCCTAACTCCTTCTTTTCTTTGAGAATCATTTCATATATTCCATATATTCCTGAAACACAGAGATGACTTTAACAGCCCTCTACTCAAAGATTTCCAATAGCTCCCTATTTCTAGGATAAAATATGAAATCCTTAACTTATCATTTAAAGTCCTCAACAATATGGCTCCCAATATCCTTCAAGATAATTTCATGGGGGCATCTGGGTAGCTCAGTGGATTGAGAGCCAGGCCTGAAGACGGGAGGTCCTAGGTTCAAATGTGACCTCAGACACTTCTCAGCTATGTGACCCTGGACAAGTCACTTGACCCCCATGGCCTGCCCTTGCCACTCTTGAAAGGTAAGGGTTTAAAAAAAAAGATAATTTCATATTTATCCCCTTCCTGTACTCTCCATCATAGTCAAATTACTTTGCCAGCTATCTTCTATACATGATTTGCATTCCTTGCCTTACTATATGTAGTCTCTTATATCTGGAATGCACCCCCCCACTTTTACCTGGTAGAGTCCTTAATTTACTTTGAAGTGATACTTGCCTGCCTTCTTCTTTTATATTAGGCCTTTACAGACTGCTGCTCCCATCCCTCAAATGTAATATTCTTTTCCTCTTGAAATTATTTTGAATCAACTTATTTGTTAGTAAACTGTATTTTCACAAAAGAATAAAAACTCTTTGAAGGTGGATACTGTCTGTTTTTTTAAATAATAATAATAATAACAGCAATTAACATTTATACATCACTTCAAGGCTTTTAAAACACATTACAAATACCTCAACTTACCCTTATAATAATCTTGGAAAGTAGGTACTACTACAGTACCCATTATACAGATAAGCAAACTAAGGCGAACAGGTTAAATGACTTGCCCAGAGTCACAAAACTAGTGAGTAACTGAAGCTGGATTTAAACTCAGGTTTTTCTGACTCTAGACCCAGAACTTTACGTACTATATCACCTAGAAGTAGAGTGTCTTATACTTTAGTTATCATTCATTTATTTATTCATTCATAGGGTAGAATAAAATTCTGACTATTGGTCCTATGAAAATAATATACATCTGCCATGTGATAATTCAATTCCATAAATTCAACAAGTGTTTATACTATGCTAGGTGTTAGAACCATTGAGGAAGATAGGATTTGCCTAATTCCATAAAAATAAAACAAGTTATTCATGTATGAATGCAATGGTTGTTTTAACTATCTACACAGAAAACTTTCTATTTCTTTTTTTTATTAATGTTGAATTAATTTATTTTCATTAATATCAATTAATTAATCTTGTTTGATTTGATAACTCCCTCTACTTAGTCACCTATATAAAACTTAAATATGTGTTGAGTTTTGCTTTGTCTAGATTTTAAGGCTGGGAGGCTAAATGAATTTTTCATAAGTTCATAGCTAATGTGTCAGAATCAGTATTAGAGCACGTCTTCCTTTCTGTAAGACGAGTACTGTATCCACTCAGGCAGTGTGGAATAATGGATAGTGGAGGATTGAGAATCAGGAAGAACTAGATCCTGTCTAGCCCTTACTGTGTGATAACTCATTAGTATTATTCATTAATGATTAAAATATCTAGTAATCAGGGATCATGGGAATCATCTATTCTTTGTAAAACAAGAAACCTGTTATTTAGAAGTTTTAAAAAATTAGTGACTAAAATTTCCAGATTGCATACATCTTTGAGGACCATTTTTTAAAATTTTCAGTTAAGTGTGCTTAAAACGCTTCACATATTTTCTTACCTTCTTAAAGATAATAAACTGAACATAATTCAATTAAATCTACTTAACAAATATTTATGAGATGTCTACTGAAAATAAAGACAAAAATTAAGAAAGGGAAAAGAAATTAGTCTCTTTCCTGAAAGGGATCAGTTATTAAAAAAGGATACAACATATAAATATCTAAGTAAGCAGATTTTACTTTGAAGGAGTATTAAGGATGGTGGCAGGGATCAGGAAAGACTGATCCCTTGTAAAAAAGGAAGTAGAGTCTTGAGTAAAACTTGAAGATTATGCCTCTATTTTCTGATTCAGGAGCACTTTAAAAAGATCAATGATAAGGGTGGTATCATAAGCAAATTAGAGAACATGGACATTTTTACCTGCAAAATCTCTGGAGAAAGAAAGAATTTATGACCAAAAGAGACAGAGAGGTTCACAAGAGGCAAAATGGATACTTTTGATCATATTAAAAAAATTTTTTTAAAACCCTTGTACTTCAGTGTATTGTCTCATAGGTAGAAGATTGGTAAGGGTGGGCAATGGGAGTCAAGTGACTTGCCCAGGGTCACACAGCTGGGAAGTAGCTGAGGCCGGGTTCGAACATAGGACCTCCTGTCTCTAGGCCTGACTCTCACTCCACTGAGCTACCCAGCTGCCCCATCATATTAAATTTTAAAAAGTTATGCAAAAACAAAACCAAAGCATCCAAGATTGGAAAAAAAGGCAGGATCCTGGATGAAATTGTATATGGCAAGTTTCTCTGATAAAGACTTCATTCCTTAAATATGTAGGGAACTGAATCAAATTTACAAAAAATATGAACTATGTCCCAAATGATAAATGGTCAAAGGACACGAATTGTTTTCAGAAAAAAAGCATCTATCAAAGAGAAAAAAATCAAAACTATAGTCACATGAAAAAATCATCTAAATCACTATTTATTATTACTATTTAGTCATGTCCAACTTCATGACCCGAAGGACCATATTGTCCCCAGGGGGTTTTCTTGGCAAAGATACTAGAGTGGTTTGCTTTTTCCTTTTCAGGTGGATTAAGGCAAAAAGAGGTTAAGTGACTTGCCCAAGGTCACAAAGATAGCGTCTAAGGATGGATTTGAACTCGGGTCTTCCTGGCTTCAGATGCAGTGCTCTGTCCACTATGCCATCCCTCACTGTTTTTCTGATTCCGTTTCTGTGGGACACTTGTTTGGTCATGGGATATCTCAAAATGCATGCACTAAATTTATGACTGGATTCCCCTAAGGGGAAATACTAAAACAGAAATTGGGATGAATTTTGTCCCTTTCAAAAAGACTTTTTGGAAAACTTCTTGACTTTTTTTTGTACTCTTAATCGTGAGTTATCTTCAGAGCTTCTGCACTAGCATTACAAGATCTAGATTCGAATTCCAGCTCTTCTATGAATCATGTGACCCTAATGCAAAATCACTTGATTTCTTTCTCAGTTTCTTCATCCATAAAATTAGAAAGTTAGACTCAATAATCCCTAAGATTCTTTCCGATTTTGCTTCAGAACTATCCTCAATAGTAGTGAAATTGCTGTCAAAGAATGAATGTGAATTTTTGCAATAGTCAAAAGTTACTCAGAGTCAAACCTAATAAACCATGTGGAATATCAAACTGGCTAAAATAGGATCTTACCAAAAAGCAAGGTAAGTGACTATGAAACGAGATTAATGAGACAATTTCCAAAGGTTATCATTAAGAAATCTGAAGTGTAAAATTTACCATGTTATAGAATTATGTATTATTCTTGTTTGGCTCAACCCACGTCTAAAAGGCTATTTCTCAAAAAGTATTCATAGGATAGTAGATTTAGAACTGGAAGGAAGTTTAACTATTATCTGGTCCAACCACCAGATTAAAAAAGATAAGGAAACCAAGTCTAAGAGAGCTAAAGTGGCTTATCCAAATCCATATCATACAGGTCATAAGGAACAGAGTCAGCACTTGAATCCAAGTCCTTTGATTCCAAGTCTAGCACTCTTTACCTTTCCCAAGATCAATGCTTTGAGCCATGGTCCCTTTTGACTCAATTCAATAAACATGGATTACACTAAATATCATTGTAATAAATGTATAGCACTCTAAGACAGCAATTTTGAAAGACAGTGTTCATTTGGATGGGCAAGATTCTTTTTTTTAAATTCCTTTTATATTTTGATTGCATCTGATATATAGCATCAACTCCAAAGATTTTTCCCTTTAGTTTTACTATCCCAGAAATTATAGGCAGGTACTTTTTTCTTTTGCTTTTTTTTGTGCTAAAGCTTCCCCCTACTAAGGATCACAATTTGTCTGACTTCAGCTGAACCATACTTTCTCTAGTACTTCACTTGCTTGGTCCCATTTACTTTTATCCAGGTGTTCTTAATCTGTCTCATTTGAATGATTTACATCCAAATCTCTCCCGTTTTGTCCCTTCCCTCTTGTGCACATGATCTCGTTTCAGCTAATGCAAGGGCATCAGTCGCTTCCATCTCGGCCTATTTTAATGATATTTATCCATCATTGTAAGAGGAAAGAGCTGGCTGCAGCTCAATAGAGAAAAAATAAATTGGCACTTATGGGTTCCAGGCATAATCTTGCTAAATACACAGATTTTAATTTTTCCGTATGTGAAATTTTTCCTCTTTGCTCTCTTCTCATCCATAGCAATTTCCCTTGATCTTGGTTCATCCTGATCTTGATGCTGAGTTCTTGTCAGTATTTTTCAGTGCCTGCTGCTGATGAACTGAGACCTCTTTCTATGCATTCTAAACTTTTGGCAGTCTTCTCATTTATGACCCTCAAGATGAACTCTATTTTTACAGAATCTGGAGGGTTTATCTAAAGAAAATGCCATTAAAATCTATTTATTAGCATAAATATTTTTGGCCCTCCCCAAAAATAGGTTTCAACTTGCCTTAACTTTTTACATTTATTTTTTTAGGTCTGAGTCTCCCTATCTTTCCTAGTCTATAAGGACAGGAGCTATTAGATCCAGCCCACTCTGATGGGTACAGGAACTTGGACCTATTTCACTTCCCACCTGAGCTAGTTCATCTCTCCTTAGATAATCTGTTGGCTCCTAGTCCTAATGGGGTTACTATATTGATGGTAGACTTAGTGTGGATTAGTTTGACACACCATAGCTTGGAACTCTTTTTTTAAGATATTTTATTTTCCCAATCACATGTAATAACAATTTTCCACATATGTTTTCTGACATTATAAGATCCAAGTGGTCTCCCTCCCACCAACACCTCCCCATCTCTGGGAAATAGTAAGCAGTTTCATCTGGGTTATATATGTATTATCATATAAAACCTATTTCCATACTGTTCATTGTTGTAAGAGAATACATATAAAACCAAAACCTCAAAGTAAAAACACAGATAAACTAAAATGAAAAAGAGCATGCTTTGATCTGCATTACAACTCCAGTGATTCTTTCTCTGGAGGTGGATAGCATTCTTTGTCATAAGTCCTTCAGTGTTGTCCTGGAACATCGTATTGCCAAGAGTCTTTCACAGTTGATCATCATACAATATTGTAGTTACTCTGTACAATGTTCTCCTGGTTCTGCTTATTTCACTCTGCATCAGTTCATGTAGGTCTTTCCAGCTTTTATTTTTCTGAAAATATCTTAGTCATCATTTCTTGCAGAACAATAGTATTCCAATTCTTTGTTACCACAAAAAGTCCAGCTCAGAACTCCTAAGCGTAAGAAGATCCATTAGCTTCAACTCCTTCTGTCCCAACCCCCAGGAGTTGGAATTAAAGGTTAGAATCACCATGCTTGGCTTAACATCTTTTACTCCAGATATGTAATTTCATCAGTGTGAGGCTTTCCTTCCACCCATGTAGATTGGTGCATTAACTTATAGCCATAGAGAGTGTCTGTGGCACTTAACTTTTCTTGACCATCCACTAAAGCATAGGTCATCCTGTCCTCAATTTGCCCTCTATAGCTTGAAGTTTATTTGTTTGAACTGGACCTATGTTTTCATAGGAAATTTCCAGTGAGGAAACTAACTCCCTCTTCCAATGCATATCCTTTACAACTTGTAGCTTTAGAGAGTTGCCTGAAGGTGCTAAGAAATTGTGACTTGCCCTGGGTCACATAGACAATGTGGTTCAGAGTTAGAACTTGATTCCAGGTTGCCCTTATTCCAAGGTTGGTTTGCTATATTATAGTGGGGTTACTATAAGCTGCTTTTCTCAGCTTAAGGGTAAGAGTATTACAATACTAGACTCTAAATCTGTGAAGGAAAGGGAGAGAAGAGAATGAGCATTTATCTAGTGCCTACTATATGCAATGCATTATGTAAAGTGATTTTTATGATTCTCATAACAATAACCCTATGATATAAGTATTGTTACTATTCCTATTTTACAGTTGAGGAAACTGAGGCAAATGGATTAAGTGAAGTCTTGCTTAGGATTACATAGCTAGTAAGTATCTGAGGCCAGGTTTTTACTCAGATCTTCCTGATTCCAGGTACTACACTTTATTTTGCCATCTAGCTGCTACGAACAATTTAAAGTATAACATTTCCAAATAAAAAATAAAATTTTGACAATGAATGTGGTACATGAAAAAACAACTTCCTGATAATTTCCTAAGCATGCTGTTTTACTTTGTACCCAATCACCTTTTGACACAAGGTACTTCTGCAACTTTATTTGTAAATTTAATTTCCTTAGTAATTTTGGAGATCAAATAATATCATGTAAACTATTTTTTTCTTGCTAGAAAGCCCAGGGATAAAAGCAAAGCACTATTGATCTATTTCCAGTTCACTTGTCCATGGAAGAGAGTTTCCATATCTCAGGTTTTCAGATTGGCTCTACTCATTAATCTCCTCACATATCTCCTTTGGCTATGGGAGATTTGTGAATCTGATCATCATCTTTGAAGCCTTCTGGGCAACAGGGAGGCCACCCTCTCCATGGATTTGAAACAAGAATCACAGAATTTAACCAGGCCAGTTGATTTTAGTTCAATCTCCATAGCCAGCCTCTGGGCTGCTGTTCTATGGAAGATGAGATTTTTCATTGGATACAGAGGTTCGTTAGAGCATCAATATGAATGATATGTAAACATGGGATGAAATCGGGGTCTCCATAGTGACTAACCTCTCAAACCAGTAATAAAAACTGTCTCCATCTACACACTGGAAAATTGCAGAACTTGGGATGGGTATTCACATAAATCCCCAACAAACAACCACAATAGATGGAAATAGCCTGTGCCCCATTTGGTGTCAAATGATGCTGGAGCTTGTCCTTCTTCAGTCTGCATCAACTGGGAAAAGACAGTAACACAACACAGCCCAGCTGTGCTTGGGCTGGCTGGCATTCAGCAACTGAAAACTGCATCCAAGAAGACTCTGCTCTGAGGCTGGCTTTTTTTTTAATGAGGGATCCAGGAGAATGTCATATTTAAATATCAAACATCAATAATCATTGCAATGATATTGTTTGGATAAAATTTCTTTCCTGTTGTAGCTAATTGCCTAAATATCTACAGACTGATATACTGACTATTTGTAGACATTCATGCTGTCCTCTTTTTATAACTTTATTTCATTTTCTGTTCATTTCCCATGTTTACTCAAAGCACCTTTATCATCTGGTGCTGATAGTCTCCACTTTATTGCCCTTGGTGTGATTGTGAACAGTTTAAGCACAGTACAATAATACACATATATAAATATTTGAACAGGGAAAGAAAGTCTGTCTGATTTGGGCTTGGAAAGGAATAAATTTAAACTAATAATACCACTAGAGGGACCTTGACTCTGAACCAGCTTCCTGGAGAGGTCAGGCTCTGCAAAGGACCCTACCAATTTACTGGCGCAGCAGGGAAAACAGATTAGGAAAAAAAAAAAAAGAAGACTCGTTGGATCGTAGGATCATAGATTCTGAGCTAGAAGTAGCCTACAGATCATTCTGTCCAAACTCCATTCATTCCACTCCCTTCCCTATGAGGAAACTGAGGCCATGAGAGACTTGACTTGCTGATCACAGAGAGTAAAGGAGTCGAGGCAGAATTTGCACCCAGGACCTTTGATTCTACAGTTACAATCATATCAGCATTTTTTTTTTTAGTCATGAGCATTCAACCCTATTCAGGAAATATTCAGATCCCCAAAATACTGAGCATGGCTTCCTATCTTCCATGTTGATGGCATGATTCTTGTGATCTGCACAGGGTTAAGGTCACTTCTCAAAGAAAAAAAAAATCACTCGGGGAGAATAAGGCATTTTACTTTGGTGCTAAAGACCTAAGCAATTTTAATTAGTTGATTTGCGCTTTACATTTGGCCACCAAATGCTGCTCTGGGTTCAAACAACCGTCTGTCTGTGCGTCTCTTTTTTGTGTGTGGAGGCTTTTTTTTTTAAGCACCTCATGTGAATAGTTGAAAACCGACAGCAGAAAAAGACACTGGACATAGAAAGTAAGATCTCCAGGAAGCAAAAATGGAGGCAAACAGAGCAGCTAATTTCGCCAAGCATAGCTGGTGCTGTTTGTGGTTGTCCCTGACAGCGCTGCTGACTCTGAAGCACCTGTGTTTGCTCACTAGCTTTCCCCAATCTGCTAGAAAATGGCTCGAGCTGTCACATGGCAGCCAGATAGTCGGAGCACCATGGGAATACAAAAGCCGGAGCTTTTAGCCGAGTTAATCATTAATGCGCCTTTTCTTTGTCCCATTCAGGAGTGCTGACAAGCGCTTTGATATTTCATATTTGCCATCAGGTCCGTTGCAGCCATAACCAGGTACTGATGAACACATGGGCCCAGCTCTCAGCTTTCTGGGCCAGCACGGGGGCCACGTGGGGCTTGCGGATTTCATTTCCACCTGCCTTCAATTTACTCTTTGGGGAACAACCCCCCATCCCCCCACAGGCACCCTCCCACCCCCACGACCTTCCATTTGGGCACACTCCCCCCACCTGCTTTACATATTATCTTCATGGGCTGGGGCTAGCAACTTTCTGGCCCTGGAGTAGGAAAAGCGCATGATTATGAAAAGTCAACATCCTCCTCTCTCCACCACAACGTTATCTTTCTCCCAGACCAGAAAAGTGACCGATAGCTATTCTCAACGAAAAAAAGTGCAATTTCTTATTCTTTCTTTCTTTCTTTCTTTCTTTCTTTCTTTCTTTCTTTCTTTCTTTCTTTCTTTCTTTCTTTCTTTCTTTCTTTCTTTCGGCGAATGGGGGCATAGTCAGTTTCACCCTGTAACTTAGTCTGGGGTGTGATCGTTTAGGGGGGCTTTAATCCCGGGGTCTCCTATGGAGTGTTCTGCTCTTGCCCTTAGCAAATAAAATGCAGGTGTCCCCTGCCGGGTTTGTATGGAAAATCGCAGCTGAGCAGCCTTAACAGTGGGGAGCTCCAGTGCAAACATGGCTTGAGTTGGGGTAAATGAGAACCACATTAAAACCTCCTTGCTTCTTGGTTTTTTAATTAATTATTATTAGACTGCTTCAAACCCCAAATCTCATCGTTCAAGCTAGCCCCCTAGTCACAGAGCCAAGGATCAGAGTTCTTGCTGCCTCTGCTGTTGCCCTTTTGCCTCCAGGCGAAAGCCACTGTTTTTGATGGGGGTTACGAAGCTAGAACCCTCCCCTCCCAGGTCTTCAAAGCATATAAAACTGCTGGATTGATTTTAAAACTGATAAAGTCTATGTTCTTTTGAGAAGAGACACAAACATAGAAGTACACTGTGCATCCTCAAAACTTGGCCTAGAATGGCAGCACAAGGTGCTTTAAAGTTTGGGACATCGATTGGGTAAAACATTTTCCAGAGCCTAAACACGCCCATATTATCTTTCTTAGTTGGCATTGATAAGTGTTTTCCAGAACCAGGGAGTCTTGCATCATACATATAAATAATTGTCCTCAAAGTTCCTAAATTAGAAACTCACTGGCTGTCTTATATGTGTCACCTTTTGAAAGACAAGAGACTTTCAAAGGGTAAATCTAGTTGATTTTCACCTCATCCTGGTCATACCATACAAGAAGGTAGGCAAATTATTTAAAAACAAAACAAAACAAAAAAAAACAAAAAAAAAAAAAAAAAAACAAAAAAAAACCTCTGTTGAGGAAGTGGCAACAGTTTGGCCTGCCCAAGGTCTACAAGCAAATCCATGTGGAATTAAATCCAATAGATGCTTTATAAAGATTTGACTTGAATTGACCTGTATTCTAGCTCCCAGAAAAGGCCTGAAACTGTGTAAGGACTGCTTCCTGCCTAGGGAAGGCTTTCTCTATTTACTCAGGTATTCAATCCAATCCAGCAAGCATTTACTAAGGATGCACTATGTACCATGCACCAGACTGGGTGCTAGGGATACAAAGACAAAAAATGAAACTAGCCTAGTCCCCAAGGACTTGACAGTCTCTGGGAGGAAAACAACATATAGACAAGTAAATAAATCATATGCAAAGGAATTGGTGAGGTGGAGAGAGCACTAACAACTCGGAGAATTTTACAAGTCTTCCTAAAATAGGAGGCAACCCTAGATGAGAGCCTTAAAGGGATATCAGTATTCTTAATCAGAAGTGAAGAGGGTAAACGTTGTAAATCTGTGAAAAGAAAATGCTAAAAGTAGGAGATGGAACCCATTTAAAGGGAATTGAACCTCAATGTAAATATTTTCTCATTTGAGGAATAAGTAATGATAATAATCAATTAAATTTATATAGGGCTTTACGTTAATGACGTTTCAATCCTCAGAACAATTTGAGAAAAATCTTGTCAGTATGATGTCCCCCATGTAGCAGTTGTAAAAACTGAGGGTTAGAAAGTATAAGTAATTTGCTAGGATCATTCAACTATTTAGTGTCTGAGATGGTATGCAAGCACAAGTCTCTTTGCCAAGAATATATTGAGTATCTACTATGTCCAAGGAACTGTCCTAGACAAGGGAGGACAAAGAGAGATGGTTACATAGATCAAGGACATAGTCTGGGCTCTCAGGGAATTTACAATCTTAGAAGAGAGATAAGATACCCTTAGCTCTAGTCTAAAGCAGTTTGCCATCATCCTATTATATCTGTTAAGTGAAGAAGGGCATCCATTCCTATCTCATCTAGGGTTTAGGTGAACCTATGATTTAGAAGTACCTTGTAACATCCAGCTGAAAAAAAAAAAGACTCACAAAAGGGCAAAGTTAGTCATTTCAGAAAGAATTGACGTCACTGTGTGGGAGGATTACAACCCAAATAATGTTATCAGTTCCAACAAAATGCACAGGACATTCAGGCTCATCAGCCTTCACAGAAATTCTCTTTTTTACACTGGCTATTCACTTGTGTAATAAATACTCTAGACCACACATAAAATCTGATTATTTGCATCTGATTCTTTTAAGGCACAAGTCATTCTATTCTATTATCCTACTGGGAAACATATTTCGCTTCTTCTATATTAACATATGTGGTCTTAACAGTATTGGGCTTTCCAATGGGGGACAAGGTTTTGGTGGGGGGACGGGTTGTAAGATTTAGATTATACCACCGGTTAAACAATTACTAAAAAGCTCATTCACAACTTGGGCTTTGAGGAAAAATAGAAACTTTCCTGGTAAATGGGAAATGGTAGAAATAAATAACCATAAATAACCTGAGTAAGTTGTATATAGTGAAAAAATAGATAGATTTTTATTATAAATTTGATTTCCATTTTGTTCCAGGGATTATTCATTCAGGATCACAGATTTAGAAAAGGCAGAGACTTTAGATGTCCTCTAGATCTAGCCCAATTCTCTTATTTTATAGTTAGAGAAACAGAGGTCCAGAGAGTAAGTTATCCAAAGTTATAAAGGTTGTAAGTAGCAAAGACAATATTTGAACTCATGTCCCATGGTGCCAAATGCAGCACTCTAACCATTAATTCATGGCTATTTAAGTTGACTTAAACCTGATTTAATACATGTCAACAACCAGGTTCTTTGTGAAGCATATTGGCATTTATTGGGTAGGACAGAGAGGAGGGTTCAGTTAGTCCTTATGGGGAGATGAAGAAAAAGAAAAGGGAACTGCCACCCCATCTCCAAGTCACCCCAAATAGAATACTAACCATGGAACCTGTGTCTTTGATCTCCCCTGTGTGAACACTTCCTCCAGTGACATCAATGAAGTGGCTGACTGCTCCCTCCAAAACCTTAAAAAGTGTTTTAAGAAGACACAGATTCCAGGATTAGAATTCTCTTTAGAAGTACTTGAGTCTCTCTAAACTCACCTTTGTTAGTATCCCCATTATTTCTTTAAGGTTCAGCTCATATCTCTTCTAATATGAGGTAAATCCTGATACCTTGAATTGTCACCCACCCCCAACTCCAAGTTACATTATATATATTGTTATTTGTGCATGTGTATACATATTGTTTCCCTACAAATAGAATGGAAGCTCTTTGAGGGCAAGGACTATTTAGTTTCTGTCTTTGTCTTTCCTCAGGATCTAGTAGTTATCTGACATGAGTTAGACAATAAGTGCTTGTTGAGTGAGAGAAAGAATGCTAAATTAACCCCAAAACAACAAATACAAAGTCACATCTTTAGTATTTCTACTCATAAATTTTCCAACTTGCTAGAATTTGTCATAGCTTACTCTCTATTAGCATGGCCTTCAAGAACCCAGGATAACCTCTCTGCCATGATAAGGCATTACAGAAGGACTACAGTGCAGATTACTGAGAGAAAAGGGAAAAATGTTTTAGAGACCACAAGAAGAATTTTTCTTGATCCTAATTTTTAAGTTAGCATTGTACTTTGAAAGGTCAACCAAGGAAAAGAGATTCAAAGCAAAGCAAAAACAAAAACAAAATTTGCAGACAAATAGAGAATGCACACTGAAGGAAACTCTATCTATACAACTTCCTAGTATGACCTATATTCAGGATTTTCCCATAATTCATCTTTTAGCCTCATTAATTATAGAAAACTATTGATACTTATAAATATTCATATTTAAATTTTTAAGGCATATGCATAGAATAATAAATGATTTGAACACTTGTTAGGATTATGAGATACACACACATATATATTGTCTCATTGGGAGCAATCTATGAAGTAGGTACTGAAGGTATTATTTTTCTGATTTTATAGATGGGAAAACTGAGCCTTAGAGAGTGGCAAGGCTAATAAGTTTTAGAAGCAGAATTTGAACCAAGGTCTTCCTGATTCCAACTCTTGTACTGCATCCATTTATGCCATGCTTCCCTGCATATTATACAAATGGAATTCATGATCGTTATCAGTCCAAATGAATGTTTCCATTCAAGTAATTATCAGTTAAGTTTTTCTCTTGGTACCCATTAATCATTGAATGCCTTGGATTTCCCAAAGTACTTTATTAGCAGCTCTTTAATGTGCTTATTGTGTATTATAATTATATGTTAGAGCCTTGTTCTACTTAACATTAAACTTCTTGGGGGCAGAGGTAAAATATTACCTGTTCTTTGTCTCCATCCAGTATTAAATTGTACTGTGATCCTAGAACCAACCTGGTTAGGGACAATTTTGACCTTGTTTTACTTAGTTCCAGACATCCACAACATGGCCAGACATCTTCAGCCTGGATAGCTCTCAATTATCTGTCTTTGACTCCTTTCTGGGCTACTCATGTGTTATCTTTCTCCATTAGAATGTAAGCTCCTTGGGGTCATTGCATTATCAGCATTTACCACAATGCCTGACATTTAATGAGCAATTAATAAAATTTTTATATTTGCTATCCTATCTATCTATCTATCTATCTATCTAGTTTTTATCTATCTACACATACATATCTATCTATCCATCTCTGTCTCTATCAGTCATCTATGTCTATCTGTCATCTGTCTGCCTATCATCTGTCTATCCTCATCTATCTATATTAATCAATCTGTCTATCTACCTATATTTTATTAACCAGTGCCTAGCACAGTTCTCTCTGCTTCATAAATGCTTAACTAAAGCTTATTGAGTGCATAACTTCTAACAACCAAACCACAACACCCTGCTCCATCAATCAGATGCAGTCGATTATGTATATTTCATACAAGATCCTAAAATAGGTCAATGGAATTTTTGAGCTGGAAGTTATGTAAGAGATCACCAATTCTAGCCTCTACTTAACAAATGAATCCATCCTACAGTACCAGTGAAATGTCATTCAACTTTTTCCTGAACACTTTCACGGATAGGGAACTAACATAGAAAGTTATTTTTTGTCCTTTATCCGGAGAGAGAAAACTGTTCTTCTTCCTATGGCTGTAGTTAGTTCTTAAGCATGAAAGCATATTAATAATTAGAGAAATCCTTCCACTAATAAACGAGCATTGGGGAATCCCCTGGTTCCTTCATATCTGTGTCAATAATATACACAATAGGCACCCCAATGAAAAATGAAAGTCTCAAATCCAGATTCCACTATTTACTAGATGTATGACCCTGGTCAAGTAACTTTAATTTTCTAGGCCTCAATTTCTTCCTGGTAAGTTAAGAATATTGTAATGCATGACATTTAAAATCTATACCAGCTCTATAAATCATGATTTATTATTTTTCTGTCTACTCAGTGTAATATGCACCCCACCCCTCAAAAAAAAAGGCTTATCTTTTCTCAGGGTTTGATGTATGGGAGTAATCTGTAGAACTCTTAAATAAAGATAATAATTTCTCCTTTATACTACTTCCCTAGAGGGCTTTATAAAGACAGATTAGAAATATTCTATACATTGTTTACTGATGGTAATACACTAAAAATTACATTAAATGCATTAAAGTATCATTGAAGAAAGGGTCAGTATTAATTAATATAATTCCTGGATTCTTTATTACTTAAATAACAAATTGAAAGAATTCACGGGGTCAAAGAACAATTAGAGAATTTATATCATCAAAGAAAATGACAAGGAGACAACATAATAAAATTTGTACAATGAAGTCAAAATAGTCCTGGGGGAGGAGACTTTTTATCTTTAAAGGCTTCCAAAAAATAATAGTTTAATTATTTAAGCATGCAATTTAAAAAATAAAGGTAGAAAACAAAGATTTTTGAAATAAATATCAAAATGAAAATTCTGAAAAATAAAAGATATTAATACAACTAAGAGACAATAACATTGGGTTAATAAAGAAAATTAGGATCATTTGTTTAAAATACCAAACTATCTTATAAGCCAGTAACTAAACCAATTTTCAAAAAGAAAGAAAAAAAGTCTATCAAAAATATTAGTAAGGAAAATTCATATCAAATGAAAAAGAAATTATATTATCACAAACTATTTGCCTAACTACATGCTAATAATATAGACAACTTAATAAAGCAGATTATTTTAATGTTAAAAAAGTTAAAATAAGAAATAGACATCTTAAATAGCTAAATCTCAAAAAAAAATGTAATTGAGTAAATCATAAACAAACTCCCAAATAACTTGTGGAGAAAATCATCAAAATATGTGAAGAAACGTTCATTCAAATATGTCATAATGTTTTACAAAAATAGTGACATGATGGATCCATTTCAATTATTACTATGGTAAAATATGGTTTTGATGAGCAAAGCAGGGAAAGATAAAGTAGAGAAGGAAAATACAGGCCATATCCCTAATGAATATCAGCAATAAAATTTTTAATAAATGTTAGCATTACAACAACATATCAAAACACGATGACCAGGTTGGTTTTATACCAGGAATGAAAGATTGGTTTAGTTTTAAGAAAACTATGATTATAATAACTTAGAGTTATGACAAAACCAATAAAATCATATCATTTATAAATATATAGCTATAATATATCTATATTTATATATCTTTGCATATTTATATATATGTATATAAATAATAGAAAAAATCCTAGAGAATCAACTAAAAAGCTAGTGGAAATAATCAACAACTTTAGCAAACTTGCAGGACACAAAATAAATGCACATAAATCATCATCATTTCTATATGTTTCCAACATATCACAGCAGTAAGAGTTAAAGAGAAATATCGTTTAAAATCACCCTAGTCAATATAAAATAGTTGAGAATCTATCTATCAAAAAAAAAACAAAAACACAGGAATTATATGAACAGAACTACAAAACATTTT
Organism: Gracilinanus agilis; assembly: GCF_016433145.1. Classification (NCBI taxonomy): domain Eukaryota; kingdom Metazoa; phylum Chordata; class Mammalia; order Didelphimorphia; family Didelphidae; genus Gracilinanus; species Gracilinanus agilis. The sequence continues at coordinate 145,134,329 of NC_058131.1, forward strand.
CCAAACAATTAAAACTAGATCTAAACAATTGGAAAAACATTGATTGCTCATGGGTAGGATGAGCTAACATAATAAAATGGCCATTCTACCCAAATTAATTTAATTATTCAGTGCCATACCTATCAAACTACCGAGAAACTTTTTCACTGAATTAGAAATAACTATAACAAAATTCATTTGGAAGAACAAAAGATCAAGAATATCAAGAGAAATAATGAAAAAAATGTAAAGGAAGGTGGCCTAGCAGTGCCAGATCTTAAACTGTACTATAAAGCAGTGATCATTGAAACAATATGGTACTGGCTAAGAGACAGAAGGGAGGATCAGTGGAATAGACTTGGGGTAAAAGACCTCAGCAAGACAGTCTATGACAAACCCAAAGAGCCCAATTTGGGGGACAAAAATCCACTATTTGACAAAAACTTTTGGGAAGTTTGAAAAACAATATGGGAGAGATTGGGTCTAGATCAACATCTCACACCCTATATACCAAGATAAATTCAGAATGGGTGAATGACTTGAATATAAAGAAGGAAACTATAAGTAAATTAGGGGAACACAGAATAGTATACTTGTCAGATCTCTGGGAAAGGAAATATTTTAAAACCAATAAGAGAAAAATGACAAAAGGTACAATAAATAATTTTGATTACATTAAATTAAAAAGGTTTTGTACAAACAAAACCAATGCAACCAAAATTAGAAGGGATTCAACAAATTGGGAAAAAAAATCTTTATAACAAAAACTCTGACAAAGGTCTAATTACTCAAATATATAAGGAGCTAAATCAATTATTCAAAAAATCAAGCCACTTCCCAATTGGTAAATGGGCAAGGGACATGAATAGACAATTTTCAGATAAAGAAATCAAAACTATCAATAAGCACATGAGAAAGTGTTCTAAATGTCTTATAATTAAAGAAATGCAAATCAAAACAACTCTGAGATACCACCTCACACCTAGCAGATTGGCTAACATGTGTGTTAGTTAAAATCACCTGAGGTTCTATTTGGAAGGATTGAACCTCAATATAGTGTTTGACAAACTTCTGTGGACCTGTGGGGGTCCTTAAAACTACATTTCCCGTGGTCCAATGGGTTTCATGGGTTTCCTGTTTTGGATTACGTATTCAAGGTGAGGGACTGTTTTAAATAGGGGGGAAGTGACTTTGAACTTCCTCTTTAGCTACCTGAGCTCACGGAGAGAGGGAAGGTAAATGGCTAGGGTGAGGTTGGAATAGGTTTCTTACAGGCGCGTGGTCAGTTTATCTCTATCAGCATGGCTTTTATTAAAATACTATTCTTCCTTTTGATCCCGGCCCTCATTATTTTTTATCATAACATGTGACAGCAAAAGAAAGTGTTGAATGTTGGAAGGGATGTGGTGCAATTGAGACACTAATACATTGTTGGTGGAATTGCAAATTGATCCAACCATTCTGGATGGCAATCTGGAACTATGCTCAAAACTATTTGCCTCAATTTCCTCATCTTACACACACACATGCACATACACATACACATTAATACCATTTCCTTCCCAAGACTACAAAGATATCATGAGGATAAAATGAGATCATAAAGCTCTTTGCAAATCTTAGTGTACTATATAAATACTAGCTGAAGTAATAGTAATAGTAGTAGTAGTAGTTATTGTTGTTGTCATCATTGTTAGTAATTATTCCACTCCAGTTTCCCAGTTAGGAAAATTCTGAACATTTAGGCAGAAGTTGGACTCTATTATTAATTTTATGTTTACATCTTTCCATAGGGAATCTCTATGGAGTCCCTTCCCTGGGACTCTTTGAAGCAAAATTGAGTTTACTGAAAAGGTTTTAAGTATTCAAACAGAAGATTATATTATAGTCTCTATAGATAAACAGATACAAAATCTAAGCAGGAAGGAGCCAATCTTTTCTTAGGACTTCACCTAGTCTGGGACTTCTGCTATGATAATGCAGAGGGAGCCAATGAACCCTTTCATAGCCATCTTACCTTACTTCTCAAAAACATTCTTGAAAGCCACAAACTCCAATTTCTATGATTCCTTTCCCTTCTCAGTTCACCTGATATTTTATTGACAGTTCTTACAGGTGTGGATGTTTTCTAGCCTATTGGACCAGACTTCCTGTCTAATGCCATTCACTTCATGCAAAGGCTTTCAAAGACTTTTCAGACAAGCTAAGTTCCTGTGACTGACCAAGACAAAGTCTTATTTAGAAAGCTATCTGAACTAGAAGGAAGAGGGGTGATTTCAATCCCACCTTTAAAGATCAAAAGAATGGTTTGGGAAACCTGAGAAGATTCCTATGAACTGATTCAATCTGAAGCAAACAGAACAAGGAGAAATCTTTATACAACCGTTATGTAAAAAAAAATATAATAGAAGGGAAGAAGTGTGGAAAGAAATAAAGTATTTTTAAAAAGAAAAAAAAGAACTTCAAGAAGGTTAAAATTAATCCATTATTCCCATAACCCATTTCTTCATCCCAAAGCTTCTCTCCAATCCTGGAAAGTACTTTTTGCACCTTTGTAGTAGCTCTGATTAGATTACTCCTTCCAGAATTCCCATTTCAGGAGGACACCCAGGCCAGCCATGTCTCATTCTTCTCCAGGCTGCACTATGAATTTTCTCTAGCCTGCTTCTGTGCTCATACCATCACCTACTGCTTCTTTTTAGCTTCCTTTTATGGATTATCTTCCTCCATTAGAATATAATCTTCTTGAGGGCAGGGACTGTCTTTCTTTCTACTTGTGTTTTCACTTCCAGAGTTCAGCATAAAGAAATGTTTTAAGGCAGAGGGGTGCCTTATTGGCTGACAAATAATCAGGAAAGCTATGAAAGATGCATGTTGAATTTGTTATATGAACTTGAAAAGCAAACTCAATATAACAGATATTCACTTCTTCAAGAATGAACCTTCCCCTTCTTACCAACATATATGGAAATGCTCATTTAATTTGATATTTGTTAAACTCAGAATTTTTTAAAAAGTAAAAAAGAATGGGTTGATATTAAATGTATATAATTTGTGTGTGTGTGTGTGTGTGTATGTGTGTGTACACATTTGTTACTGATAATGAAACACTTTTAGCACTCCCAAAAAACACCTGTTTTTGGACTGGTGGTCTGATCTTCCACAGCTAGCTGTATCCATCTCCAACATCTAGATGCTACAGTTCAATCTGCTATTATAGGAAATATCTCAATGGTGGTGACCCCACAGTACCACTCAATATTTCTCCCATTGGAACTGTCCTTTCTTGGTGCATTTGGGTAATCTGATGGGCATCATGCCTGAGGGCCCTCCCAGTTTTAGCAGCTGTCCTTCTTAGGTTGCTTTCTTCCTCTTAGTTTACATTATGAGTGGTGTGACTAGGCAAAAAGGAACAAGGTTGTCTGCTTGCATCCGCCTGCTTAAAGTGGCTCCCTTTTGGTTAGAACATCTTTTCCCTGCTTTATAACTAAAGGGTCTACTGGGTGTCTTGCAGATTTTTTTCTAATGCTGTTTTTACATGCAAAGTTTATTTTATTTTATTTTATTTTTTATCACTGGCTTCATGGAGCAGCTGCTCAATGGGCTTCTTCCTTCCTAGTAACACATTTCCTCCGCAAACAACAGCTTGCATCTGGTGCTGCCCTCGGATTTTGTCCTCCTCCTCCCCTCCCCCAATATCTTCTTTTCTTGCCAAAGACTTTCCCTGGAGAGAAGGAGAGGCAGTGAGTCTGAGGGCTCTGTTCTAGTGATGGCCAAGTCCTGCAGCTTTATTGAAGCTCAGCTGTGACCTTCAGTTCTCTGCCTTTATGGAGCTTGAGGGAAGGCTTCAGCTAAACTAGCACTTCTTTCTCCTATCCCTCCACTTGATTCAGGAGTGAAGGTAATGGAAAACAATGTCAGGCAGTGGCATAAACCAGAAGGAACCCAAACAGTGACAAAGTGGAACAATAATTCTGATTTCTGTTCAGGTAGATTCCATTTTATTTGACCCTGCTGAGTCTTCCTTTCCAGTTAGAAAAGAATTTTGATTTGATGGGCTGAGGTCCTTTTTTATACTATCATAAAATCAGAGCATTTCAGAACTAAAACAGTACTTAGTATAACCCTCTAGTTTACTGATGAGGAAGCATAGCCCCATGGATATTATTTGGCTTACACATAACTTTTCAAACAATTTTTATTTGCTTAAGGCTAAGTAGGACCCAGAGGTCTTGCTTTCCATCCTACTCCTCTTTTGGTATCACTGTCTTTGTGGCTTTGATGTTGTCTTTAAGAAAATGACCTTTTCCTATTTAGGGTCCTCTTTTCCTAACTCCCATTGCACTACATGAAAGACTGCAGAAATTACATCTCTGATACCATGTCACTCACTCCCAGGGCTAACCTTAGCCATATATGAGTGGAGTAAACATGGTGTCATTTGATAAGTACTTTAGCAAAAAATCTCTCACCTAGGAGCTGGTGACTAGATATAAACCATTAGATTCCTTCCTTTGGAATTAAAATTACTCTTTGCAGGTGCCTTATCTTTAAATGAATAAAATGCTTATTAAAAGGTGAACTTTAAGTTCTTATCAGTCACTAAGACTTTAGTTGGAAGGAGTTTATCAGATATGCTTTTCTTTGATAAGAGAGAACAAGGTGAACTTAGAGTACTGGGGAACTGAAGTAGAAAGGGTTACTAAGATGGTGGAAAAGAGCTGAAGAAGCAGTAGAAGTAGGGCTGGAAATATGGCACTAAAGACAAACAATTTTCTTCACAGTTTTGTTCAAGGCCAGTCCAGTTTACCTTTCCTCCAATGAATATGGATTCACTTTCAACTTCAATAACTTTTAGTAAGTATGTATCCATTCAATCTAGTAGTCATCTTCCCTTTTTCAATCTCCATCACTCTCATTTGAAATGAATTAACATGAATAATTGCTTTGCAAATGTCAAAGCAATATGTAAATGCTTAATTTTATTAAATATTTATTATTAAATATTTTCATTAAATATTTTATTATTATTATCAGTTGCCAACTGCTTCTAGAATAAATCTGGTGTATGTCTCCTTGCCACTCACATCTCTAGTTCAGACCCTCATCACCTCTCACCTCAACTAATGTTTTGTCTCTTTCCCTGACTCTAGTCTTTCCTCTTACAGAACTTTGAAATAGATATTCCTAAAGCATATTTCCTATTATGTAGCTCTCCTGTCTGTGAGGCTTTTGATGTGTACATTCAGGCCCACTCTCTCCCCTGAGTTTTAGTTATACATCACTAATTAGCTATATATAGAAATTTGGCATTTCATATTGGACATCTGAGAACATTTTGAGTTTAATACACCCTCTCTCCAGTACCTTCTCTCTCTCTTCCATACTTAACTACTTATGGTAAAGATATTATCATCCTTCCAATCTCTGAGTTTTATAACTTCGGTGTTGTCTTTAATACCTTCTCCTTCTCTCTTACCCCCAGTATATCCAAACAACTTTCAATTTTTGCCATTTCTATCTCCACAAAACCTCTTGCATCTAATGCCTCTTTAGTTGCACAGCCAACACCTTAGTTCAGGCCCTTATAAGTTCTTGTCTTACAACAACTTCCTATTACCTTCACAGCTTCAAGTGTCTCATCATTTTAATCCATCCTACATATTTCTTCCAGAGGAATTTTCCTTTAGTACAGATTTGATTATATTACTACATTCTTTAGCCAACTCCATCTCCCTATTTTCTCTCGGATAAAATATAAAGTTCTCTTTTTTGTTGTTTTAAAGTATTTTACTACCTGGATTTAACCCATCTTTCTATCTTCATTCTACATTATTCTTCCTCTAATACTACTAAAGCCAACCTGATCTTCATTCTATTAATTCTGTTCCTTGCAACCATCACTCTTTCCTTCTCCATCTCCTTCATAATATGCACCTCCAAAGTTTTGTGCTGGCTATCTCTAAACCTGGAATGTATTTCCTCTTTGAGCATGAAGCTTTTTCTGATCCTTTCACCACAATCACCAGTGTCTATCTTCCCTCTCAAAGTCCTTCCTATTGATTTGTGTTTCTTATTTTCATATTTTATTCTGAATTTATTTACCTATGTAATTATTGTCTCCCCTATTCAATGTAAACTTCTAACAAGTAAGAATTTTTTAATTCTTTGAATTTGTCCCACTAGGGCCTAGCCAAGTGCTTGCTAATATAGCCATCACTTAACAAAGCTTTGTCTATTGAGCGATTGATTAATGGTCATAAATAATATTTCTTATTGTGGTGGTCTTGCACAAGAAACCAGATGAGGTTCTTTGTGTGAATCCAGGCAAATCATTCTCCATTGAGGAAAATAAACATAACATCTCATATTCTTCTGAAGGTGGGCTTTGGATTCAGCAGAAAACACATGACTATGTTGTTTTACAAAGAAAAAACATACCATTGATTCTTCTTTCTCCAAAGGTCTAATAGTCAAGTCAGGAATTAATGGAAAGTCTAGAGTTGTTGGGACTTTGGAAATGTCTTTTCAATATCACATTTCCAAGACTGTGCCAATGCAACATCAAAGTAATATATGGAAAAGTTTGACTAATCCATTGGGCCTTGTATTGGTGGAATACCTGGTTGTTTAATTAAATTAAATGGAATATTTTACTGAGTAGATTAATCAATTCAGTTACAGAATTGCAAGGTTTCATAGGTAGAATGAACCCCAGAGACTAATAAATCTAAGAAATATCAAAGAAAATCTCCTCTCTACCACCAGTGTAAAATGTGGCAACCCAGCTTCAACTTAAATACCTCCAGTGAGGAAGAACCTACTCCTCCCAGAAGCAGTCAATTCTATTTTGTGATAATTCTCATTGTTAGGAACATTTTTTGGTCATTGTAATCTTTTGTATTGTTTTTATGGGGTTTTTTTGGTATTAAATATTTTTTTCTTTATAAACTTTGAGTTCCAGATTCTCTTCTTCCCTCCCACCTCTGCCCCATCCACTGAAAAAGCAAAAGAAAATATTGATTGTACATGTGAAATCATGTAAAAACATGTTTCCAAGGAAAGAAGAACATAAAGAAGAAAAAAGTTATACTTCAATTTGCACTCAGAATTCACCAGTGTTCTCTCTAGAACTAGAGAGAATTTTTTTATCATGAGTCCCTTAGAAATCTCTTGGATAATTATATTGATCAGAGCAATAAAGTAGTTGTCTTTCTCAGTTGATCATCATTACAACATTGCTATGTTTGTGCACAATGATCTCCCAGTTCTTCTCCCTTCACTTTGTATCAGTTCATATAGGTCTTGTCATATGTATTTTTTTCCGAAACCATCTGTTTCATCATTGTCTATAACATGAGTTCTCTATCACATTCACATGCTACAACTTGATCAGTATTTCTCCAGTTGATGAACATCTCCTCATTTTCCAATTCTTCACCCTCACAAAAAGAATTATTATTAATATTGCTTTACATATAGGTCCTTTCCATTTTATTTGATCTATTTGAAGTATAGAAGTAATAACTGTATTGTTGGATGAAATGGTATGCACACTTTTATAACCTTTCGGGTATAGTTACAAATTGTTCTCCAGAATGGTTTGTCTAGCTCTTTAGCCTCCCAACAGTTCGTTATTGTTGCTATTTCCCCTTATCCTTTCGAGCATTTTCCATTTCTTACAAGTGTGAGGTGATAACTTAGACATGTTTCAATTTGCCATTCCCTAATCAAAAGTTATTTGGAGCATTTTTTCATATAACTATAGATAGACTTAATTACTTCTTTTGAAAACTTCCTATTTATATCCTTTGACCATTTCTCAATTGGGGAATAACTTTTATCTTATAAATTTGATTTACTACCCTATATGTTGAGAAATGAGGCCTTTATTAGAGAAATTTGCTATATTATATATGTACATATATTATTACTTTATTGTCTATGATGCCTTTTAGTGAAATATATGTTCCTCTGATTATTTCTTTCAGTTGGATCAATTTTTGCTTTAGCTTTGTCTGAAATCTTGATTGCCCCCTCTGCCCTCTTTACTTCATCTGAAGTTCCATTCCTTCATTTCAATTTTGTGTGTAACTTAACTGTCATAAGTTGTCATAAGTATATTTCTTGTATACAATGTACTGTTGGTTTCTGGTTTCTAATCAATCTGCTTTTTCTATGAGTTACCTAATCCCACTCACATTCACAGTTATGGTTACTAACTGTACATTTCTATCTGTACCATTTTTCTCTGCTTATCCTTCTCTCTGTCTTTTTAAAATCCTGTTTCTCCTCAAAAGTCTGTTTTGTTTCTACTCACTGCCTACCTCAATGTGCCCTCTCACTTGTTGTCCTTTCTTTCCTTTCTCCCTATTGGGTAAGATAGATTTTTATACCTATGTGTATTCTTCCCCTTTTAAACAAATTCCAAAGAGTATGAGCTATTAGTATTGCCTACGCTCCTATTTTCCCTTCAATTATAAAAGCTTTCCCTTGCCACCTTCCTTCATGTGAGATAATTTGGCCTATTCTACCTTTCCGTTCTTTCTCCCAATTCATCCCTCTTCCTTGCTCCTATATTCTTTTTTAGAAAATCATCCCAACTTAATCAACTCACATGTGTGTCTCACTATCCATGCAGACTCCTTCTAACTACCTAATAATGATAAAATTTTTAGAAGTTACATGCATCATCTTTCCATATAAGAATGCAATCAACTTTAACTCCATAATCACTTATAATTACTTTTTCATATTTATCTTTTTATATTTCTCTTGAGTCTTCTATATGAATATTAAAATTTCTATTTGCCTCTTTTCATTAGGAAAGCTTAAAAGTCCTCTATTTCATTAAATATATATTATTTCCCTTAAAGGATTATACTCAATTTTGGTACTAGGTAATTCTTAGTTGTATTGTAAGCTCCTTTTACCTGGAGGATATCACATTCCAAGCACTCAGATCCCCTTATGTAGAAACTGCTAAATTGTGTGTAATGCTGACTGTGGCTCCATGATATTTAAATTGCTTCTTTCTGACTACTTGAAATATTTCTCCTTGCCCTAAGAGTTCTGGAATTTAGCTATAATTTATCTGGGAATTTTCATTTTGAGATCTATTTCAGAAGGTGAATGGTGGATCCTTTCAACTTCTTTTTCACACACTGAGTCAAAGATATCAGAACAGTTTTCTTTTATGATTTCTTGACATATGATATCTAGGCTCCTTTTTTGACCATGAATTTCTGGTAGAACAATAATTCTTAAATTAACTCTCTTTGATCTACTTTCCAGGTTAGTTGTTAAGTAAGATATTTCACATTTTCTTCTTTTTTCCCCATGTTTTAGATTGTTTTATTTTTCTCTAATGTCATAAATGTATTAACTTTCACTTGGTCAATTCTAATTTTTAAGAAATTATTTCCTTCATTCAACTTTTGTACCTCTTTTCCATTTGGACAATTCTGCCTTTTAAAAAGTTCTTTCCTTCCATGAATTTTTGTATCACTTTACTATTAGGCCAATTTTGCTTTATAAGATATTTTCTTCTGTATTTTTTGCTCCTTTTAACAAGGTGTAATTTTATTTTCACAGCTTTCTTCTATCATTCTCATTTCTTTTCCCAATTTTCACTATACTCCTCATGTCTTTCTTTATCTTTTTTAGGAATTCTCACTGATCTTGAATCTAATTAACATATTTCTTTGAGGCTTTATTTTTATTTTTTCTTTTTCTTTATATTCTGTATTGTTTTCTTTTTTAAAATTTATGTCTTGGCTTTCCTTGTCACCCAAGTAGACTTTTATTGTCAAATTCTTTTTTTGTTGTTGTTTGCTCATTTTCCTAACCTACTTCTTCTCTTTGAATTTTATATTAAGTTGGGCTCTGCTCACCTGGGGTCAGGAAGACATTGTGCTAAGCTTCAGGGCTTTTTCATACTATTATTTTAAGAGGTAGTTCTAGGAGTCTACAGGTTTCCAATGTTTCCAAGGAGGTATGATACAAGGAGAGATGTAGTCACTGGTCTCCTGTTCTATATTCCTGTTACACAGAAAGGGGCCCTGCTCTCCTATAGCCACAGGTACTAGTGTTCTTCTTGGCTCTTGAACTGTGACCAAGGTCCATGCTCCCTTATTATCAATGGCAAGTGTTCCTCTTTAACCTGGAAATGCTTATGGGCAATAGAATTGCCAGTTAACTTCAGCTGTACTTAGTACCAGCAGAGTCTTCTATAATCTCTTCTAAGAAGTTGTCTAACCCACTTTACCATGTCTTGGCTGAGAACTCTCAGAGCTGTTGCAGTTGCTCTCCCTATCCCCATATTGGTACTCTATATTGGTACTCTAGCTGCACTCAGATGTTGAAACCATCTTGTTAGAGACCTCTTCTGTGGACCTCCTTATTTGTTTTAAGTGGGAAAAATTTCTCCCTTTCATCTTTTGTTGGTTCTGTTGCTCCAAAATTTGATTGAAGGATTTATTTTTAAATTGTTTAGAGGAGAATGTTGGGAGAGTTCAATTGGGTCCTGCCCTATCTTAGCCAGGAATGTTTTCTATATATCACCTGTTTCCTTCTCTTTCAACTTTCTTCTAATTACTAATAGCTACCCCCCCCTTTTTTAACCCTGACTTTCTGTATTAGAATTAATATAAGAATCAGTTCCAAGATAGAAGAGCAGTAAGGACTCAGCAATTAGGGTTAAGTAACTTGCCCACAGTCACACAGCTAGGAAATGTTTGAGGCCAGATTTGAATCTAGGTCCTCCCAACTCTAGACCTGGCCCTCTAACCACCAAGCCACCTAACTGCTTTTACTAATAGCTTACTAATATTATTTACTAATAACCAAGGTCAAGGAGAATAAAACTCCTCCTTCATTCAAATTAGAACCCCTCAGATACTTCCAGACAGCTATCCTGCTTTCCCTTCTTCAGGCTAACTATGCCCACTTCCTTCAAGTAACATTCATATGGAATAATCCTGATGCCCTTCTCCATCCTGGTCACTAATCTGAAAATGTCCTACAATTTTTATTGCCTTTCCTAAAAAGTATCCTCAGCACTGAACATAGAATAGGAAGTGGTATAAAAGGAACAGATTAGAATACTCAAATGACAGAGGACCCCATTTCTTGGAGCAATAAGCTCATGTATATAGGAGTAAGATGTGAGCATCTGGTGCCAGAGTAACTACATTATGATCTGAACCATTATTCAGGTGTATAATACTATTTACATCCAATCTACTTGCATGCAAGGTTTCTTTCCATCTCTATCAATGCTAAGAAACCATTAAAAGTAACCAACATACAAATCAAAAATGGAATCCTTAACCTCAGTGCCCAGTCAACAACTCACTTTTTCAATGTTCTTTGTATCCACTATAATCGGCATTTTTAATCCAAGATATACTTGCAGTGTCAAAGCCCTTAGTATTCACTGCAATATTCAACTAGCCTGGACTCCTCCAAGGAGATATAAATTATAACAAACATTTATTCAGTAAACCTATCCATTTAGGGTCTTATGTCTGACTGCCACTGGTGCCATCCTCTACTAAGGAGCATCCACACAAAATCAATAAGTATACAAGATAGAAAATATATATTAATCCAACATGCCTATAAGAAAACCAAATCTAAAGCTATATACTTTATTTTTTTAGCTATATACTTTAAAATTAAGCTTAAAGTGACTTCCAAGAAATATGCAGTTCTCTCTCTTCTTTATATACGATAGGGACTGTAGTTTGGAACATGGTATATGCTTTCAGATTTGGCTGTTGTACTGATTAGTTTGCTGATCTATTTTTTCTTTTCTTTTTATTCTGTTAAATAGGTGACTTGCTGGATATATTCTGGTGAGAAAATATTTTGAAATTAACATGATGTAAAATTATAAAATCTTAAAATTTAAATTAAATTAAAAATGTAACCATGGAAAAATTTTTCTAAGAAATTTAAGTGCTATTTTTGGAAAGATATCGCTCTGGGAAACTAGGTAGGTGTGCAGTTTCTTCTTAAATGATTTTAAAAACTTTTAGGAAGTCACCAGTCTACAGGAAAGAAGCAGAGATTAGTCAGTGCCTAAATTGACCATTCTCAGCTATGGTTTTAACATGTTGGAGGAATGGAGTTATCTTGAGGGGTTTTGGAAAATTCTCAAAAGGTGGTTGACTTAGACTTCCTTTAATTTTATGAATTTTCTATATAGTCATATATGTAATACATATTATATAATTGTATATACATATATGTATAAGTGTATATACATAAACACATATGCACATGTGCAATACACAAAGATATATGTATAGTTTAGTGCTTCTATTATCAGGATTGGTGAAGAAAAACCAAGAAATTAAGTCATCTGAAAACACAAAAAAATGCTTCAGATCATCTGAATACTAAAAAAAGTTGATTAGTGAGAAGACCACAGGATTTGAGTCAATGTGACATAGTGGAAAGTGCATTGGACCTGGAGTCAGGATATCAATATTCAAATCTCATTTTAGATACATAAATACTATGTGACTTGTTGCCTCAGTTTCTTCACCTTTATAATGGGAATAATAATACTAAAACTATTTATCTAGGGCAGCATATTTATCTTTTTTAAACCCTTAACTTCTGTGTATTGGCTCCTTGGTAGAAGAGAGGTAAGGGTGGGCAATGGGAGTCAAGTGACTTGTCCAGGGTTACACAGCTAGGAAGTGTCTGAGGCCGGATTTGAACCTAGGACTTCCTGTCTCTAGGTCTGACTTTCAATCCACTGAGCTACCCAGCTGCCCCCTAGGGCAGCATATTTAGAGCTAAGAAAAACCTTATAATCCAAACTATAATTTTATTTATTTAAAAAACACTTACCTTCCACCTTAAAATCAATACTGTGTATTGTTTGCAAAGAAGAAGAGGGGTTAAGGGCTAAGCAATGGGGGTTAAGTGACTTGCCCAGGATCACACATCTAGGAAGTGTCAGGGGTCAGATTTGAACCCAGGAACTCTCATATTTAGGCTTGGCTCTCAATCCACTGAGCCCCAAACTGCTCCTCAACTCCTAATTTTATAGAGAACACAGACCCATAAAAGTGATATGACCTCCACTAAGACTTCAACTGAGGTCCTCTGACTCCAGATCCAATAGTCTTTGAACTGTTCTATGGTTTCTCTGTCCAAAGACTTTGTGAGAAACTGTGAACTTTAACATGTAGAAGCTGGAAGAGATTTTGGAGGTCATGTAAGCCAAACCTCTCATTCTGTCAATAATGAACCTGAGGCCCAGAGAAAGCCCTAATATCTTGCAGAAAATAAATAGCAAATAAGCTATTCACACCAGATCTTTAAAAATCAAAACTGAGTGCTTTTTTCCCCCACTGTGCTACATTAAGGGAATGGAATCAGATACACCTCAGAAAAGAAGACAGACTTCTGTCTCAGAGGTTAGTCTGATCAGTTGAGGCTGTAAAGATAATAAACCAGATGCCAGAGAGGCTTGGACAAGGTAATAGTTACTCAATTTATTAGGAAGATATAGGTGAATGAGGAGGACTCCTCCAGGCAGCAGGCAGCAGGCAGCAAACAGGAAGGAAGTAAAATATCTCCTACCAGCAAGAGTGGAGATAAGCAATTTATGGGGGTCAGGCTGGGCAAGACTTCAAAAAAAATGTTTAAAAATGTCTAGCAAAGACAAAGAAATTATTCTTCTCTCTCTTTAAGCTATGAAGGTCAGGATCAGGGGAGTTTAAAAAAGAGAGTTGAGGATAAATGAATTTGAGAATCAAAGAACTTTTACATTTCCAAGTATCTATCTCCTCCACATTATAATTCCATTGCAATATTGCATTATAGTTTATCATCCTATTTCACTGATTTAAACAGCACATTTTGTCCTAAGTTCTTGTGAGCATAATAGCATATACTTTCTCATTTTTCTTTAAAGCATCTTTGTGGAGATGGTAGGGGCAGATGTCAGTATTACCATTTGCAAACGAACTTAGGAAATGCTCTGGTGAATAAATACCAGGGCCGGCTGAGATTTTTCACTGTAAACTGACAATACCATAAAAAGATAGGGTTGTCCATTTGTTGAGGGCATTAAAATATAATAGCACAATCTTATTGATCTAGGCCAAACTTGGGACTTCAGGACATTGAGATATTTCTAATTGCTAAGTGCAAAATAATAATATTGGCGCAAAGAGAGATGTCTTTGAAAATGTCATTTTGCCAGATAGTTCAGTTCCTCCATTGCCCACTTCTGCCCACAACTTCTCAATTTCTTCTCCTTCCTTATGAGTGCCCAGAAAGTCACAAGCACTCCCATGTTTCTGATCTCTAGCTATCCCTCTGTCTATTGCTGGCAAAAGATAAACTGCAGGTGGAATGTGACCAGAGTAATAAATAAGTCCATCTCTCTGGAAGCCCCACTCCAGGCAAAAAAATGAGAGCATTTTTCCTGAGAAAGTCAGGCTACCAACTGAAATGATGCCCTTTGTTCCAAGGGGATGGGCATAAATGGACCAATAACTAAGCTTTAAGTAGTAACAAGGAAAATATCACCAATGTCAGCCATGGATGTGTGTTTTGGCAGATTCCACATGCTGCTCTGGGATCCTTTGGGTGAGCTAAAATAAATGCCATTCACTCTTGTAAAGTGTGCTTTCCTTCTGATCCTCTTCAATGGGAACTAGCAAAAGAAGGGAGGGTATAATGATGGTTTCTGCCTTTGGACATTGTACTTTAGGGAGTCATCTTATCAGAAATAGTATCGTGAAGCTGGGAATATAGAACACCAAACATCTGGACAAAACCTCAGGAAATGAGTTCATTATCTGGATGCTTCTGAGTGATCAGCCATTTGTCTTTGTGTAGATATAACATGAAGTTGGACTTCTGGGGGTGGAGCCCAGATGGTGGAGGAGAGAAAGCAGCTGAGCTCTGTTAACATTCCCCTCCAAGAAAATTTAAAATAACTCCTCAAATCGAATTCTGGAACAGCAGAGCCAACAAAAGGTCAGGATGAGACATTTTTCCATCCAAAGACAATTTAGGAGGTTGGAAGGAGAGGTAAGTGACAATTGGGTTTGGAGGCTAGCCCAAAAGCCCTTGTGGCAGCAATACCAGCTGTGAGACTTAGAGGAGGCAATAGCAGCAACTTTGGGAGGTCTCAAATGAGAAATGGTGAAAGTATTGACCAATTGACCAAAAAGAGAGTATAGGGAACCTTTGAGGTAGCAATGGCCTAAAGTCCAGGCATTGTTTGACAACTTCATAGTCTATATATTTCTAGGTCAGAGTTATAGGAAAGAGAGGAGTTTTTGTTGCCTTAAGAGCCCTGAAGAACAATATCCTTTTCAGGCTCAAAGGAGAAGAGGCCCTAAAAAGCAGTGTAGGTTTTGGTCACAGGACAGATGCTACCATAACTCTTCCCAGTTCACACCACTCTGAAAGCACCAAAAATGTTCACACCATCAGAATTAGCTCTGAAAACAACAGTGCAAAGAAACCTGAAGCAAGGCAGTCCCCTTCTCCCCCTAATAACCACCTTGTGAACAAACCCAACTTCAACATGAAGTTCAAAGGCAAAAAATTAGCTGGAAAAATAAACAAACAACTACAAAAAAATAACTTGACCATAAAAGGTCAGTCCTCAGCAGAGGGCAATTATATAGAAACAACTATAAGCAAATTCTCTGCCCCTGTCTCCCTAAAATGTGTCAACCCAAGCCTAATAAGAATTCTGGGAAGAGTTAAAAGATTATTTGAAAAATCAAATTATTTGAAAAATGGTAGAAGAGAAATTGGGAAAAGAAATTAAAGGAAAGTAAGAAAATGATGAAAAGACAATTAATAGCTTGTTAAAAGAGGCACAAAAATACTGAAGAAAATATCACATTAAAAAACAAAGTTGTTCAAATGGAAAAAAGAGGTTCAAAAACTCACTGGAGAAAATAATTTCCTAAAACTTAAGGGCAAATGACTCCATAAAGTTTGGAGAAACAAGAAACAAAGCAAAAAGAATTAGAAAAAAAGAATAAATGTTAAATATCTCTTTGGAAAAATAATTGACCTGTAAAATAGAGGAGAGATAATTTAAGACATTGCTATACATGAAAGCCATAATCAAAGAAAGAGCCAAGACATTACATTTCAGTAAATTATAAATGAAAACTATCCTGGTATACTAGAACCAGAGGGTAAAACAGAATTTAAAGAATCTACTCATCACCTCCTGAAAAAAAGATCTCAAAATGAAAACTCATATGAATATTAGAGTCAAATTTCAGAGTTCCCAGGTGAAAGAGAAAATACTTCAAACAGTCAGAAAGAAAATATTCAAATACCATGTAGCCACAGTCAGGAGTATAGAAGAGTTAGCACTGACCATGTTAAAGGAGTAGAGAATTTGGGATATGATATACTACAAGGCAAAAGAGCTAGCATTACAAGCAAAAATAACCCACCGAACAAAACTGAATATAATACTTTAATGGAAAAAAATGGATATTTATTGAAATAGAGAACAATCAAGCATATCTGATTTTTTTTCAAAAGGGATGTGTAGACAATTTAACTTTTAAATACAAGACTCAAGAAAAGAATAAAAAGGTAAGCATAAATTATATATGAACATATATTATATACTTTATCTCCTTGTCCCCTTATTTCAGTGCATCCCTCTATATCAGTGATTTCCAAATTGGGCGCCACTGCCCCCTGGTGGGTGCTGCAGCAATCCAGGGAAGCAGTGATGGCCACAGGTGCATTTATCTTTCCTATTAATTTCTATTAAAATTTAAAAAAAAATTAATTTCCAGGGACACTAAGTAATATTTTTTGGGGGAAGGGAGCAGTAGACCAAAAAAGTTTGGGAACCACTACTCTATATGTATTATATATCTAAATCTTTAGATATCAATATTTATATATTTCATTGGCTATAGAACTCTGCCTTACCATAGGGAAATAGAAGGAAAAGTGATAAGAGAAAAGGGAGGTGATAAAAAAGGAATGTTTTATATAGGTACTACTTACATTTAAATAAAAATTCCACTTATTTCCATGCATTCTAGTGTTTTAAGAGAAATGTGTGTTCTAGTTTATAAAAAATAATTTCCTGCATCTTTTGAAATAATTGCATTATTTTTATTTGTTTATTGATATGATCAATTATGTTTATAGTTTTTTTTAAATAATGAACCAGCCTTACATTACTTATATGAATCCAACCAGGTCATACTATATGTTATTTGTGATATATTGTTGTAATCTATTTGCTAGTGTTTTATTCAAAGTTTTGAATCAAAATTCATTATGGAAATATCAGTGTATAGTTTTAAGAACATACATTTTTATTCTCCATGATTTAGGTATAAAAATTATATTTGTGTCATGGAAGGAATTTCATAGAGTTCTTTTATCTACTTTTTCTAATACTTTATATAGTAGTAAAATTAAGTATTCTTTAAATGTTTCGTAGAATTCACTTGTAAATGCATCTGTTCCTGTTTCTCCCCTCTACCCAAACTCAGAGATCTCATATTTGGCTAAGGTCATTTAAGTATTAAGATAGATCATTTAAATATTCTATTTCTTCTTCTGTTAATCTGGGCAATCTGTATCTTTGTTAATATTCATCCATTTAATTTTGTTTTTAAACCCTTGTACTTCGGTGTATTGTCTCATAGGTGGAAGATTGGTAAGGGTGGGCAATGGGGGTCAAGTGACTTGCCCAGGGTCACACAGCTGGGAAGTGTCTGAGGCCGGGTTTGAACCTAGGACCTCCTGTCTCTAGGCCTGACTCTCACTCCACTGAGCTACCCAGCTGCCCCTCATCCATTTAATTTTGATTGTCAGTTTTATTGAAATAAGTAGATAAAGAAGTCCCTAATACTTGATTTTATTACAGCTTCATTGGTTTTGCATTCACCTATTTCATTTTTTATTTTGGTAATTTTAATTTCTTCTTTCCTTTTTTAACTAAGTTAGCTAATGGTTTATCAAATTTTATGAAGCTAGCTACTAATTTTGTTTATTAAATACATTTTTACTTTCAATTTTATTAATCTTTTTTTTGCTTTTCAGGAGTTATGGTCTTTAGTTGACATTTTAATGTGTTGTTTTCTAGTATGTTTTTTAGTTGCATGCCCAATTCACTGATCTGCTCTTTCTCTTTTTTATCGATGTATGGGTTTAGAGATATAAATTTTGTATTGGTTTAACTAAGATTTGCTTTGGCTATATCTCACAAATTTTGGTATATTGTCTCATTGTCATTATCATAAATCAAATTATTGCTTAATTCTTTGGTTTATTCTTTGACTCACTTATTCTTTAGGATTAGATCATTTAGTTTCCAATTAATTTTTAATCTGTCCTTCATTGGATATAATTTTATTGCATTATCATCAGAAAAAGATGCATTTAATATCTATTCTTTTCTGTATTTACTTATAAGTTTTTTTAATATGCCTTCATACAGGGGCAATTATTGTTGGTGCAATATACAGCAGAAAATACTCCTTTCTATTTCCATTCAATATTTGTCAAAGTTCTCTCATAGCTAACTTTTCTAAAATTAAATTTATCTCCTTACCTTCTTTATTTTTTATTGTATGGTTAGATTTATCTAGATCTGAGAGGTATAAATTGAGGATTCCCCAGTATAGTTTTACTATTTGTTTCCTATAACTCATTAAATTTTTCTTTATGGAATTTGAATGTTATGCCATTTGATGCATGTCTCTTCAATATTGATACTGATTCATTGTCTATAGTACTTTTTAGCAAAATGTAGTTTTCCTCATTATCTCTTTTAATTAAGCATATTTTTGCTTTTACCTAGTCTGTGTTCAAGATTGTTACCCTACCTTTTTTTTTAACCTTAGCTGAAATATAATAGACTGCGAACCAGCTCTTTATTTCAACTCCATTTACATCTTTCTGTCTCAAAACATACCTCTTATAAGCAACATATTGTGGGATTTCTGATTTATTCTGCTATCCTCTTCCATTTAATGGGATAGTTCATCCCATTTACATAATTGCTAAGTATATATTTACCTCTTTCCAATAATTTTATATTCATCCTTATTGGTTTTTTTAACCCTGTACCCTCCTGATGAGTCTATTTTGACCACCACCAATCTTAATATATCCTCCTTGGGGATAACTAGATGGCTGAGTGTATAGAAAGCCAGACCTGGAGAGGGGAAATCCTAGGTTTAAATCTGGCCTCAGACACTTCCTATATATGTGATCTTGGACAAGTCACTTGATTCTCACTGTCTAATCCTTAGCCTTGAACTGATACATAGTATTGATTCTAAGATGGAAGGTAAGGGTTTTAAATATGTGTGTGTATGTATGTATACATACCTATATCCTTTTTCTCTCACACCTCCCTTTTCTCTTATCCCCTTTTCTTCCTACTTCCCTCTATGGATAAAATAAAAATCTATACCCAGGGGCAGCTGGGTAGCTCAGTGGAGTGAGAGTCAGGCCTAGAGACAGGAGGTCCTAGGTTCAAACCCGGCCTCAGACACTTCCCAGCTGTGTGACCCTGGGCAAGTCACTTGACTCCCATTGCCCACCCTTACCAATCTTCCACCTATGAGACAATACACCGAAGTACAAGGGTTTAAAACAAAAACAAAACAAAACAAAATCTATACCCAGCTGTGTGTGTTTGTATATTCTTCTCTCCTCCAACTAATTCAAATGATGAGGTTCAAGTGTTCCTTTCATTTCCCCTTCCATTTTATAAATATTCCTTCTGGAATACAGAAGAAATTGAACAAGGAACACTAATTAAAAGAATAATCAAGGAAAAATCCATAGAGAGTAGTACCTGAATTGTCCTGGGTCAGATACATAGTTACACATCTAAATACTTGGAGGGTCTTCAAACATGCTCAGCTAATTAATATTAAAATTAAAGTACTAATTTTTAACATCCATCTGTTGTTTTGTACCCAATAGGTCATACATCATTTATTCTGGCAATTTTATTTCCCAAAAACTTAAATATTCTCAGATGTTCAGAATATTTTAAAATAGATTCAATTGTTTAAAACCTGAAGATCAATAACTCAATATTTCTTGAGTAGCCATTATGTGCAAGGTAAGGGGCACCAAATGCAAAATGGCTCTAAAAGGGCTTAGGGATTGACAAGAAATGGGGAGTTGAGATCCCAGCTACCATGATTCAGCAATTCTTATGCTGTGTGACCCTGCCACACCCCTTGACCTCTCTGTGTCTTATTCTGTGTCTAAAATGCACAAAGAAAACTGAAGGGTTGGCCATGATTCAATAAATTCAAAGTCAACAGCCTGTCACAGGCAGGCAGAATAATCTAATGGAATGAGAGCAGGGCTGAGAGTCAGGGGACACAAGGCTTGTCCCAGTTCCACCATTGACTAATTGTGCAAACTTGGGTAACCCAAACTGAACTTTGCCCAAGAGCTCAAAGAGAGAAGCAAAGCTAAGCACTTTTAATGCTTCAAATGGAGAAAAAGATATTTAGACCAGTACAAAGAGGAAAGCAAAAGGTAAAAGAGTTGTGGGAGAGGAGGAATTTAAATCCCAGTAACAAGGAAAAAAAATATATATATATATATATATATATGTCCCTTTGGAAGAATATCTCAATATGATGAATTTTTACCTAATTGCCATGAATACTTACTTTTGATAGTGCAGATTGCAACCATCCTTACCCTTTCATACATTTTCATCCATGTAGTCCCTAAAGGCATCAAGGTGATTTAAGTATAGTCTCAGACACTTTTTCTCCTTAAGGAAATAATTTAGCCCCTTCATCCTTGCTTGTAAAATGACAACAAGAACTTTAAATGGGGATAATTAACCAACATTGTAGGATTGTTTTGAAAATCAAATGAAATAAAATTTAAATCATAAAATACCTGGCATGTAGTAGGTGCTTAATTAATATTTATTTCCTTCCTTCCATGAACCATAGAGTATTTAACCACTGACCTGGGAGTCTTTTTTTTTGTGCCTTTACATAGTTTTAGTTGACAAAGCAATATTTGGGTTCTCCATTTCTTATCCTGTTGGAATATCTCATCAAAAGACCAGATCACATTGTTTTTCCATCCAAGGCCTTATCTTTTTTTGCCATTTCTTTCAAGGGAGTCATTGTTGATAACATTTCACCATGTCCCTGTTACTCATGTCTCTTAATTGCACTTTGAATCACCTGAAATTTTGATTCTTTGAAGACAGTAGTATTTTTCAATTTAAAGCTACTTATTTCTGAGAGATAATTGATGCTAAAAATATGAGCTTTTATATAAAAGAGCAGTTTAAGATCATTGAATATATTATGTGCCATTTTCTAAATACAACTCCTCTTTGCTCTTCTTTTTCAATTCTGAGCTCAGCTCAACATTTGGAGATTTTTTTAATGTTTTTTTTTTTCAAAGTTTATTCCTATGCCTGACCTAATTTCATCCTTATAACAACACAAGTTAGTAGGCATTAAAAGTATCATTAGCTCCATTTTATAACTAGGGAAAGGGAAGCATATAGGTCAAATGACCTGAGGAGCTCAGTTGTAGAGCCTTGTCAAAAAACCAGACTGCTTTATGATGGTCTTGATATGAAATGACATCTAAAATGCAAAATGCTCTTAGCATTATGCATCAATGCCTTTAAATCTCTAATCGGAGGAAAATAGCATGCAAGGAGTAATTTCATCCTTTTTACTATTGGACACAGTAATAATTATAATTAGTATTTTTATTTGCATTTGACAAATTGCCTCACTTGATCTAACCATGTTTTGGGTGAGTGCACTATTATCCTCATTTTACAAAAAGAAGAAACTAAGATTATGAGAGGTTGCTTGAGGTCACAGAACTACTCAGGGGCAGTGCCAGAACAACTCCAATCCTTTAGAGGCCTAGACCAGTGCTTTTTCCACTTCACCTTAGAGATTAAATAGTTTCAATCTCACCTCGGACTCCTAAGCTTGGAGGGTTTTTGTAAACTGACTGAGTACACAGTAGAGAGCCTGTTCATTCCCTGTTCTCCTTTAGATCATCCTTTGGAGTCTGGGCACCACTAAGCAACCTGACTTATTTACTTTCTGTTTATTCCTTTCAGATGATTTTAGTAAGGAACTAACAATGTGACAGTCCCATTGCACAGTAATAATGAAGGTGAGAGGCTCCCTGGAGGCCAGAGGAAAACTCTTTGAGTTTCTCTGGGTTCATTTAAAATTGTGTGTGTGTGTGTGTGTGTGTGTGTGTGTGTGTGTGTTTGTCTGTCTGTGTGTTTGTCTGTGTCTGTGTCTCTGTGTGTGTGCATGTGCACAATGCATCCTTGTTCACA
Organism: Gracilinanus agilis; assembly: GCF_016433145.1. Taxonomy (NCBI): domain Eukaryota; kingdom Metazoa; phylum Chordata; class Mammalia; order Didelphimorphia; family Didelphidae; genus Gracilinanus; species Gracilinanus agilis. Next base: position 145,156,662 of record NC_058131.1, read on the forward strand.
CACAGGCACATAGAGACCACCTAGGCAGTAGCTGTCATCACCATGAGCGTATTGTTATTGTAATATGGATTCAGCTTATACATTATCAGTCCCTCAAAGGCAGGGACCATGCAGCATACTTTTTCCCCCTCTCCCCTATAATATCTTGAACCATACTGGACATGAGGGAGGTGCTTAATAAATACTTTGTGGATTTGATCTATGGGTGTGCTTGTACTGCTAAACTAGGAACCAGAAGTTTTCTGTATTGAAGGAGATCCAATATGTAAGCTGTTAAAGCAATGGGAACACACAGATAGATGGCATGGCCATTTCTTGATCTTCAAAGGTAACATCACTGGACAGAAAGGATTAAGTCTCTTTTAAAAGTTGTAAGGATGAGGGAGGCAGCTAGGTGGCTCAGTGGATGGAAAGCCAGGCCCAGATAGGGGAGATCCTGTTTCAAATCTTGTCTCTGATACATCCTAGCTGTGTGACCCTGGGCAAGTCACTTAATCCCAATTGCCTAGACCTTACCACTCTTCTGCCTTAAAATCAGTACACACGATTGATTCTAAGATGGAAGGTAAAGGTTAAAAAAAAGTTGTAAGGATGCCAAGGTTCTAATCCATTTCTTTGTGATTTTCTGAGGGCAAATGGAGAAAATATAAGGGGGTATGGCAAAAGAGAGATTAGAAATTAAGAGATGTTCAAGTGTCATAAACTCTAAGCAGGTAGATTGGGCAGTATATAGAATGCTTAACCTGAATTCAAGAAGACTTGAGTTCAAGTCTAGCCCCAGACACTTACTAGCTATGTGACTCTGGGAAAGTCAATTAACCCTATTTGCCTCAAGTTCCTTTTCTTTAAAATGAGTTGGCAAACCAATAGCATTTTGGCCAAGAAAATCCCAAATGGGGATATGACTGAAAAATTACTAAATCACAACAAAAGAATTCTAGGTCCCAATCTTTCACTAAATAACTTTGTGACTCTGGGATAGTTACTTCCTTTTCTCTGGGCTTTTTCCCCCTTATTTCATAGGTTTTAGAGCTTCAGAAATAGAAGGCAACCTTAGAGGTCTTTTAGCCCAAGCTTCTCATTTTATACAGGAGGAAATGGAGGCCAAGAGAGTTAAGAATTTTTTCTATTTGTAAACTAAGGGAATTGAACTGGGTAGTGTCTCTGGTTCTGATGATCTAGATGCAGATACTAAACTTGGAACCTAAAAATGCCTGCCAAAATAGATATTGCCAACTTCTTTAAAAATATGCTCCAACATTCTAACAACTTTCCTTCTGATTTTCTGCCTGTTGGAGGGTAGAATATAAATCACATAGCAATCTTTCATTGGGTCATAGTGGAGAGAGCCTTGGATTTGTAATCAGAGGATCCTGATCCCAGACCAAGCTTTGATACTTTGATACTGGTGGAAAGTCAAATCTGTGGACTTAAATTTCCTGATCTATAAAATAAGGGGTTTGTGTAGGACATCTTTAAGGCTCCTTCTATCTCTAGATCAAAAATCATATATTTCCAGTGAACTGGAGGAGGTTTCAAATAGTCACTCATGCTCTAAAGTGCTATGTATCTAAGGACTTTCTGAGTGACCTAGTCTTCTCCCTGTCTAGCAATCTGTACTAGGAAATACCTTGCATCATTCTAGGAAGATGACCATAACTATGAACCATTATCCATCCTCAAGACAGAGAGAGCATAAGTAGTCATCATAATTCAGTGGTATAGACATGACTATCTATAATGGACCAAATATCCTGACCTTAATTTCTCTGACTATGTTGTATTCACCTTTCCCTTTAGACTGACCCTATGAATAATCCTCCAAATAAGATTTTCTGCTTCTTCTACTCAGTACCCTCAGATACTATGATTGCTGCATTAGCTCCCAAAATGCTAATGATGTTGGTTGATATTTCCATTTCCCATGTCAGAATACAGAATTGAGTAACTTGTCCAAGATCACTTAATAGCTACCCTAAGAAAGAACCTCACTCCCTGAAAAGCTAAATGAATGGCCTTTTAGTCCATGTGTTTCCAAATTTCTTACTATGACTCATAAAATATTAGATTTGTCAGAGATTTTAAACATTATCTAGCCTATCCCACCCTTATTTTTACATATAAAGAACCTGAAGCCCAGAGAGAAAGCAAATGATTTGTCCAAAGAAATATGGCTAGTAAGTTTTGAGTTGTTACAAAAATGTGATAATTTAGGGTTACTAAGCACAGCTAATGTGTGAAGAAGTTTTTTGTTGTTGTTGTTGTTACTATGGAGTTTCATCTTGACAGAAATTGGAAAACATTATTGTCATTAGTATTTATTCACGTCCATCCCATTTTGAAGGGTTTTGTCTGATTAAAAGCAAGTTTACTCCTACCTAATTATACACTGTTATTCAAAAAGTAGCAGTGATCAATCCAACATAGTCGGCAGGCAAATCTTGGTTCCTATAATCAAAATTTGAAAGAAATATCACTTCATTTTTCTTCAGGGTAGAGACCAAATGTTATATTGATTAATATCTTCACAGAACCTGATGCAATACTTTATATATTACAAGAACTATAGTGATTGATAAAAAGCTAACACAAACAGGAAATTTAAAGAGATATCCACCTATACATTGGAAATATTGTCAGCAAAGCCCATAATTTTGTAACAATAAAAATTCAGGTTGATGTTGCCCTCTGATTAGTGGAATTTCCATTGATGGTCAATAAATGTGCTTTCAGAAAAAGAAAAAAAAAAGATTGTCCTTTATACAGTATACCAAAATATTTATAGTAGTTTTAAGAGTAGTAAATAACAGGAAACAAATGGAGTATACATCAAATGGAGACTGGTTGAATAAACTATGCTATAGGAATATAATAGAATTGTTTTTCTTTAAGAAATTGTGAATAGAAGGTATTTAGAGAAAATAGAGAGATGTGTATGAATTGAACTCTTAAGTAAGCAAAACTCAGATAGCAATATCTATAATATTTTCAATAATGAAAAAAGTAAAGGAATCTGAGTTTAATTATTTTTAACTGTAGTGACTTAACTTGGAGCTGGAAAAGAAGTAGGAAATACACTTCTTTTCCTTGAAGAGATAGGATATTATATAATCCAAAGTTCTGATTTTGTACTTGAAACTTGAGGCTCAGAAAAGTCTTTGGGACCCAGTTTCCTAATCAGAAAGCAGTAGAACTGGAAGTGGAACCCAGGTATTCTAATTCCTGTTAAAATATTCTTTCCACAGGATGCTATTGATAAAGTCAAAATCCCATCTGTACATTTGAAACAAATGTAGAGAATTCTGAGTTCAACGTCTAGCTCTGCAATAGACATTCAAAAGGCAAGCTTGACAAATATAACTAGTCTTCTTTCTTCTTTTGTCTTCTTTCACATAAAAGTATTGAGTATTTTTTTATTTTATGGAAAAAAGACAATCATTGCTAGAGAAAATAGGAAGAATAAATTCTTGATGAAGGAATTTGGGTAGATTTTTTTCCTCCTATCAAAAGCAGTATCTCTCAAAAATAATAGATATGAATGATCATAATCTCCTTCTCAAAATCATTTNAAACAGCCATATCTAATGTGCCAATATGTAGCTGGAGAAACCTGAAAGCAATTGCCAGTGCTGGAAGGAAGGAAGGAAGGAAGGAAGGAAGGAAGGAAGGAAGTAAGGAAGGAAGGAAGGAAGGAAGAAAGAAAGAATATAATCTTAGAGTCAGTCATTAAAATGCCACTTGCAGGCAGGAAAGTTTTGATTGGATTTTTCCTTGTTTTATCCTTTGTAATTCAGATCTAGATAAAGAAGTTGCAATTGGAGATGCCAAACGCCTCCATTCTCCTTCCAAACTTGTGCCCAACATGAGCAAGATCTCTGTAAGATCTCTGAAACAATGAAGGCAGCTCTAAAATTAATAGAATGATGGGTAGCAGATTAATCTCGCTGATAAGCAGATAGCAGCCCTGCTGGATGGGTCCCTCGGTTCAAACAAAGGTTCCTGTTTAGTAAGAACAGGTAAAAAAGACAGATGGTTTGTTAAACATTGCCAGCATACTTCAGCAGTGCCATTCAGCGGTCACTGCCTGGCTAATGGTAACAAGGGCATTGTGTAGCAGCTCCATTTGCTCATTTCAGCCAACTCAATGCTATGGCTGCTTATCTTTGTTAGTTTTGCGAAGATTAAGGCAGCCTCTCTGTTTTGAATGCACCGAAGCTGCCCTGCTATGCATTCCTGAGGGTCCCCCGAGGTGCACACAGCAAACTATAGAGCAGAACTCCACATGCAATGACTTGCAACGTATCCCTTGGCTTCTGGAGGCTGGTATCGGCTCCGTTTTTAATCGTTTGCTTAAAATGACCAAGTCACAGCGGACTCCTCGCTGAAACCTGCCCTTTGGGGCAGCCTGAGCATGGACAAATTTGCTGCAGATTTATACCGGCTATTAGGACTCCTCCCAAGTTGCCGGCCACCATGGCCCAGGCAGATAAACACAATTGTAAATTCTGTCCAGTGGCTCGTGATGAAGGTGTGCTTCAAATTAAAGGTGTTTGCTCTTGGAAGGGGGCCATCTGCTTTTTATCTTTATGTACAGAAGAAAAATGGAGCTGGGGCCTGTTCTGTTGTTCCCTTCAACCAACAGGAAAGCTCCTGCTATTGTCAGTTGCTCAGCCTGTGTCTATGGCAGTCCCCCATTTCCACTGGTAGCCCCCTCAGCGTTGTTTGTTTACTTGGAAATGGAGAGGGTGTTGTGGCTTATGCTGAGCGAGCAGGAACCTGACCCATTGACTATACCTCCAGAGCCCAAGTAAGCTGAGAAGCGAAGCAATTGTCCAGGTATTTCACAAGGAAAACAATGCTTTAAGGAGCCACATATTTCAGGTGAAATTCTCTTAAACTGAATTACCGAGACTGTTGTGTCAATGCCCCACTTTGCTTTGTTTGTGGGGACGCAGGCTCAGTCAACAAGCATTTTGTTTATTTAAGTCAGAGTTCCTTTCACCTAAATGTGAACTTTTCCAGATTTAATCACAGGAGAGAATGTGTCAGTCCAATGGCGGAGAGGCGGCCTCAAGAGATGGCAGGCTCCCAGCTCTGGAGGTCTCCAGCACAGACTGGGTGACTCATTCTGGGGGTTGCTGTGGGAAAGGTTCCTGACCAAGTCAGTGTTGGACCTGATGGCTTCTGATGTTTGGGGAGTTTTAATTCTAAAGAAATTGAGCAGTGCCGCCTGGAATTTACCAGTCTTTTAGACGGAGTCTAGCAGGGACAAAATAAAGAGGTGAAGAAATACCACCTAACTAGCTATAAGTCTTTGAGCAATAACAATTATTTACCTTCTCCTCTCTAGGCCTGGAATCCTTCATCTACAAAATTAGGGAACCGGGGGTATGGAAGAAAGTGAGATTAAAAAATATATGTTTGGTAACTGAAAAATAATGAAATGAAATTAGGGAGTTAGACTAAATGCTCCCAAAGGTCATTTCTACTGTTTGATTTTTCTATGAAATTCAAGATCACTCTCCATTCTATCTACAGTATATTCTTGCATATTTTTTCCTATGGCCTAGTAAATAGAACCCTAGATTTTTAGACATACTGCTATAGAAATGCAGGCTGTGATTATGGAGTGGAACTGTAGCCACCACTGGACTAGAAATGAGGAAGACTGAAATACAAAGCCTTCCTTAGATATACATGCGAGCTATGTGACCGTGAGTAAGACATTTAACCTCTCTCAAACAGTTTCTTCATCTGTAAAATGGAGATAATCATAGCATCTGTTATTGTTCAGTCATATCTCCTTGACTCTTCTTGACCTCAATTGGGAATTGAAAAAATACTAAAGTGTTTTGATAGTTTTGATAGTTCCTTCTCCAGCTCATTTTACAGATGAGGAAACTTAGACAAAATTGATCAACTTGCCCAGGGTGACACAGATAGTAAGTGTATGAGATTGGATTTGAATACAGATCTTCCTGACTCCAGGCTCTGTCCACTCTAGGTACTCTATCCACTATGCCACTTAGCTGCCCTATCTCACAAGACTGTTAAAATGATAATCTTTGTGTAAAGCACTCTGGAAAATTCAAAATACTATATAAATGATGGTTACTGTTTTTATTATTATTGTAATACAAGATACTTTGGGGAAAAAGACACTAGCAGTCAGACAGGATAAGTAAAGACTTTATGTAGGACAGTGATGGGCAACCTTTTGAGCTTGGTGTGTCAAAATTTGCCAAAAACATGAGCATAACTCGGGTGGTGTGTCACTTCAAGAAAAAAACCATAATTTTGCAATATTTATAGTTTAAATAACAAAAATGTATAATTATAATATACAACTGCATTTAATAAACCAAAATAGGCAAATTAATATAGGTAGAATTGTCATCTATAGTGCACAGAATGGCTACACTACACTGCAGCAAATGTTTCATCCTCAGCATGCGGCCCCATATTTCTCTGTATGCGGCCACATGTGGCCGTGTGTCATCAAAAATGGCTACTTATGTCAGTGCTGACACGTGTGTCATAGGTTTGCCATCACGGATGTAGGAGGTACTGCTAAGAGGGGAAAGTGAGAAGGCAGTGAGTGTATCAGGCACTCAAGAGGGCCAATGCAAAGATACAGAGACTGGAGGGGTGTCATTTGTGAAGAAAGGCGAGAAAGCTAATTTGGTCAATATTCAAGAGAAATGAAGGGGAAATACTATGCAAGGAAGTAGAAGCCTGGTTAGGACTCGGGTGTGAAGAGCCTTAAAAGTTAATCAACGCAAATTATGGTATATGCTTGTGATGGAATACTATTGTGCTAAAAGGAATAATAAACTGGAGGAGTTCCAGGTAAACTGGAAAGACCTCCAGGAACTGATGCAGAGTGAAAGGAGCAGAGCCAGAAGAACATTGTACACAGAGACTGATATATTACGGTAAAATAGAATGTAATGGACCTCTGTACCAGCAGCAATACAATGACCCAGGACAATTCTGAGGGATTTATGGTAAAGAACGCTACCCACATTCAGAGGAAGAACAGCAGGAGAGGAAACATATAAGAAAAACAACTGCTGGAATACATGGGTTGGGGTGGGCATGATTGAGGATGTAGACTCGAAACTACCACACCAATGCAACTACCAACAATTTGGAAATAGGCCTTGATCAAGGACACATGATAAAACCAGTGGAAATGTGCGTCGGCCATGGGTGGGGGGAGTGCGGGGGGGTGAAGGGGAAAGTAGGAGCATGAATCATGTAACCATGTTAAAAATGAATATTAATAAATGTTTAAAATTTAAAAAAAGTTAATCAACGACAAATCAATTTGCTTCTAGAGGCTCTAGAGAGCCACTGGAGTTTATAAAGTAGTTGATTGATATGATTTTATATTCACTGAAGGAAATTCAATTTGCCAATAATGAGGAGGAGAACTGAAGTGAATAGAGACCATTAGGAAGCCACTGGAATAATCTAGATATGAAGAGACCCTGAATTAAGATGGTGGCCATGTGAGTCGAAAGGAGTCAGATGTGAGAGCTGTTATAGAGGTGGAAATGGCAAGATTTGGCATCTGGATAAAAGCATGTATTTTGGACAAAGAAGGACCTCAGAGTTCATCTTCTCATATCCCTTCATTTTACAAATGAGGAAACTTAGATCTAAAGGGCAAGTGGCTCAATTCAAATGTAACTTCTTTAAGAATAGTGGTTTCATTCTTTGTATTTGTATACCTAAGTGCCTAGCACAGAGTCTAATAATGAATCTAACAAAAAATGTTTGTTGATTGATTAATTTATCCCAGATCATAAAGGTAGTGAGTAGTAGAACTGGAATTTAAACTCATGTCCTTAACTTTCTGGAGTAACTCTAAGGTACCTTCTAGCTACAAGATTCTATGAAGTTTTGAGTTGTTACATATAATGAAGCTCATTAAAAACCATAAAGGTATACATCCACTCATACATTAGCTTCTCATATCTAAGTTGCTTAGGCAAATACAGAAAATAAATGAATTTGTTATTTAATCCAGTGATGAATAGCATAGTTCTCGCTATATAATCTACATAGATGCATTACTCAACATACATGAAAATATGAATCAATATAAATTTGATTGCTAGATATCCTAAGTATTTCCAAAATAGTTTACTTCTGAGGATTTCTTTTGGTTAAGATGTTTCTATTAGGAGGGATCAGATGACCTCATTTGCAAATATTTCTTTCTCTGAACTTTTTCATCAACAAATATAGACTAAGAATCAATTCCATACTTTAAAGATTCTTCCATATCATAAAAAATGAATCTAAACTACCTAAGAACAGAGAAGCAATTTCAGAATAGATCTCATACACTAAAAGAGTTGATTCTTTCAACAGCAAGGTTCTCCTACCCCAGCTAAAAAGTCAGCCTGAGATGATATCATCTCATTCACTTCTTATTCCTTGGTTATAATTGCTTTGTTCATTTTGATGAGATAATTTTGTTTTTCTCCTATTTTGGAAAGGAACAACATTTAAGTTTGGGCCTGATAATGGATTCCATGCCTATTATCCAAGGACTAACCATGGTTAGATGACCCTTTTCCCTTGGCAGGCCATAGGTCAGAGTTATAACTAGGGTGGGATAATCAGCACTTTGTACTAGGGGAAAAAATGTAAAGACAAAAATAACTTACTCCCTTGCCTGACATCCCCTCATAGAAGCAAAGAACATAATCAGGTTCATTCCAAGGTATTACCTTCCTGTTAAGTGCCTTAGAAACCTCATGGTATCCAAGAAAACCCTTGCTTTATTAGCAGATGAGACTTACATTTCTCTATGTGCTTTCTATTCTTTATCTCATTCCCAGCTCCTCAACTTCCGCCACTTGCCTAAATATATAAATTGCTAGTTATGATTTAGCCACAGGAAGATGAATTTGGGAGGGCATGGAAATTCTCTAGGATGATATATTAAGTAAAAAAATTGGTAGAGGAAGTGATGAGTGGGTAAAATTACAGATCAGTAAAATATTGACATTTTGCAACATGATTCAATGGATTTGAACTTTCAACTTCGGGAAAGATAAGAAACTTTCTTCTGGACCAGTGTTAATCTCTCCTGATTTTGAACAAGACTAGCTTTTAAAGGTAGGATTCAGAGAATTGGTTATGGGGATTAAAGTGTGAATGATCAAGAAGAGGTTACCTTTTATAGGGCAATATGATTTCTCTAATAGTGGTTCCAAAGTACTGGAAATTTCCAGGGACTTAGAAACAGAATATTAAGACCCACTTGGAAGACTTTGGTTATCAGTGTTCTACTTTATTTTTCCCTATCTCTCCCCACTAGGGGGGTGTCTGAGTAAATGTTTAACAACAAACTCCCCCAAAATGTACAGGACATGCTTTTAAGTTTAATCTGTATTATTGACATTTTCTCCATCACTATCTTCAGTCTAGATCATCAACAGAACAAAAAATCCAGCACTGATTTTAGCATTTGCTGGTTTCTAAGAAGTAAATATTCACATTAAAAATTTAGCAGTTAGATCAACAGTAAAAAACTGGTTCCAGCACACCACTGCAGCCTCTGCCCCATCAACCCACACTTTTCATAAACTCATTTTTTTAAAGAATTGGAAAGAAAAATTCAATCAGCAATAGTTGTTTTATTGTTGTGGTATCCAAAATATACCCATTTTTCTTCTTTATATTTATATCCCTAAGATTCTACCACCAAATCTAATAATAAATATTTGTTGATTGATTAATTTGCCCCAAATCATGAAGATTGTCAGTAATTCTTCACATTCCTAGAAAATTATTATCCTAGAAATTCCTAGAGAAGTATTTAAATGAACACATTCACAGGCTCTGTAGTATACTAGAAAGAAGACTTGTCAAAGAGACAATAGACAAGGTCTCTGAATTTGGACAAGTCACACAAGTCACTGTTCTTACTTTATTATCCTATGAAACAGAAATAACTCTTTCCCCAAAATGTTACTCTGGGGATTAAATAAGAAATGTAAGTGAAGATATTTTGAAAAATACAAAAAGCTATCAATAATGCTGTTGTTCAGTCTTTTCAGTTATGTCCAACTCTTCATGTCTCTATTTGGGGTTTTCTTAGCAAAGATATTGGAGTTGTTTGACATTTCTCTTTCCAGCTCATTTAATATATGGGGAAACTGAGGCAAGCAGGCAAACTGACTTGCCTAGGGTCACATTGCTAGTAAGTGTCTGAGGTTCGATTTAAACTCAGGAAGATGAGTCTTCTGACTCCAGGTTCAACACTTTCCATTGTGCCACCCAGGGAATTCATTTAATGCTAATTCAACTCTAAGATAGATTCCCCAGGATTATAATGACTGATAGAACATAATTATTGATAGAGACCCTAGAATACTTGCTGGATTTGTAAGAGCAACATAAAGTGGCAAGCTGTGTGATCTCGAACACATTGTTTACTTTCTGAGCTTCCATTCCTGACTGGAAAAGACGGAGTTGATAGTTCAGTAACTTACCTTATGAAGTTGTTGCGAATGTTAGTTAGAATTATATTTCTAAAGATATTTGTAATTATACAATTTTATGTAAATGTAAACTATGTTTATTTCTCCATCTGTACATTGAGAACCTTGGCTGAGATCATCTCTAAGGTTCCTTCTGACCAAAATTCTTTTATTCTAAAGCCTACCTCAATGGATCCACTTATTCATTCATTCACTCCCTAATTCATTTCTTTATTAATTCATTAGCTCATTCATTTATTTAACAAACATTTCTTGAGATTCTTCTTTGTGCCAAGCTCAGTAAAAGGAAAGCCTGTGAGTAGATCAATTGCTCTTGTTTCCAAGGAATCCACAAACTTCCAAGGAACTAGGAAGATGGATTTCTCACCTGAGGATTTTCTGACCCTGGCAAACACCCAACTTGCTTGTATAAACCCAATCACAGAATGTGTTCCTATGTAAGATGGCTTGTCACTCAACTAACTGAATAAACATAATATCTATCTAGTTATTCATTCAATTATGATTTCATTTTAATGTATTTTCTTTTCCACAGTCACTTTCTTCTGAAAAGTTCCACATTTCCTGGAAAAAAAAATAGTTATGTCATTAACCTAACTGACTTTTAATTCTGGGCATAATACTTGTCTGAATTCAATGATTCAGGTGTAATAGATAAAGCTTCTAATAATGATGACTAACATGTAGTAGTAGTAGTAGTAGTAGTAGTAGTAGTAGTAGTAGTAGTAGTAGTAGTAGTAGTAGTAGTAGTAGTAGTAGTAGTAGTAGTAGTAGTAGTAATCATAGTAGCAGTAGGAGGAGCAGTAGTAACTACTGTTGTAGTAATTATAATGGCAATAGTAGTGATAATAACCATTTCTTGCATTTATATATCATTTTAAGGCTTCTAAAGTAAACTTCTGTATGATATCTCATTTGATCCTCAGAACCCTAGGAGCTAATGTCCATTTCACAGATGAGAAAACTGAGGCTGAGAAAGGTAAGTGACTTGCTCAAGGTCACAACTAGTAAGTGTCCAAGGCAAGATTTGAATTTAGGTCTTCTTGACTCCTAATTCAATGCTCTACCCACTACACTACCTAACTGCTTTATTATATAGAACTTCAAGGTCTAAAAATATTTTATATACATTATTTTATCTTACAACAATATTATGTGATAAGAGCTACAAATTAGTATTTCCCATTTTACAAAGGAGGACACTGAGGTTCAAAGAGGCTAAAGGACTTGCCCAAGTTCACATAATAAATAAGGAAAATATTTAAAAGTTATTCTCTTTAGACTCCATGTACAACATTTGTTCTACCATAGCATACTGCCTCTATAGTACCTTAAGATTTACAAAACACTGTTACCAAAACAAGCTTACTAGATAGGTAAGGCAATTATTGATCAAGTGAATTAATTAGTTATTATTATTTCCATTTCATATATCAGGAAACTGAGGCTTCTAAGGAAGGTGAAATAAGAATATCAGATTTGGGACAAGAACCCAGATCTTCTGTCTCAAAGAACAGGGAATATACTATGGTAATAGAGTTTTGACTTAGTAATAATTAAGCTTTTTTTAGATTTGAAAAGCAAAGAGGGAAAGTGCTTTGGGATGGATTTATGCTGCCCTATTATAGGCTTGTTTTTCAAATGGATTCCTTTCCCCAAACTTTGCTTCTCTCATTCTAAATTTGGGGTCTTCTGAGACCCGAGGCACAGCACTGGAGAGAAGCCCCCAGTCCCCACCAACCAATATCCAATGGATATTCACAGCCAATGCTTATACTTTATTGACTTGACTAACTGATGAAGGGGATTCTATAGTAGAGTAGAAGTCACATAATAGTGACAGTTCCAGAGGAGTGTATACCTCTCTTTGTGAAGTAGATGTGGGGTAGGTGCAAAGTATTTGAAGGTTTCTATTATATACAAATTATTCTTATTCTTTATAAATCTATTTTAAATTTGATTGATATCAATTTTGATATTGCCTTTATTTCTCAATGTTTTTCTCTGCAGGTTGTTGTTCAAACCTTTTAGTCATGGTAAACTCTTTGTCATCTTATTTGTAGTTTTCTTGGTAAAATTGCTGGAATAGTTTGCCATTTTTTTCTGAGACAAACAGGATTAAGTAGCTCGTCCAAAGTCATACAGCTAATAAGTATCTGAGCCTGGATTTGAATGTAAGTCTTCCTGAATCCATGCTCCCATACCATCCACAGCACCACTTTGCTGCCCTACAGACAGCCAACCTTTAATCAAGTTTTAATTTTTGTTTTTAACAACCCCTCAGGTCCTATATCTTAGGAAATGTTCTTTCTTCTTTTCCTTCTTCACCTACAGATAATATCATCTTCATTTTCTTAATACCTTAACACATCAAGCAGGAAGATGATGATAAAATTTAGAACTGGAAGAGAATGAAGAGATCACATCATATAATCTTCTCATTTTACAAACAGAGTGAGTTTCTGCCCTCCCATATTTCCATAAACAGAAGATGCATAGACATCATCTGCCTACATCTTATTATGCATAGGATTTATCAACTGGTATAGTTATCCCATTCCTTCTCCATTGGTTGCATTTTATAGGATGGGCTGGAATGGGGAAGAGACAAAACAGAAAAATCAATTAAGATATGGTAGAATTTAGCACCTGCTCTAAGGAGGTAGATATGAGAGTAGATAGAAGGAATCTGTTGCAAGAGATGTGAAAGTGGAAATGGTAAGATCTGACAACTGATTGGATGTGTGGATTAACATAGAGTGAGGAGTACAGGATAATGCCAAAGTTATGAACTTAGGAGACTAGAAAGATGACAGTACCTTTCATAGGGGGAAAATGGATATTTGGAAGTAGAGTGGGTTTGAAGGGAAAAAAAACAATAAATTATTATTTGGATTATTGAGTTTGAAAACCCTTCACAACATGTGGTTGGAAATATCCAGTAGTCAATTATGAAGCATAGAGGAGAGATCTTTAGAAGAGAGACACGAAGTAGATATATCAATATTGGCACCAATAACATAGAGTTAATAAACCTGTGGGAGTTGAAGTCTGTCACAGAGAGAAAGAATTAAGAGACTAGGGCAGAATCTTAGAGAATACCAAACATAGAAGACTTAAGCTAGACAATGAATCAGCAAAGAAGTCTGAAAAGAAGTAGTTCAACCTGTAGGAAGAGAATTAGGAGAAAGTAGTCTCATGCAAGCACAGAGAATAGAAAATAGTCAGGAAGATGGAATGGCCAATGGTGTCAAATGCAACAGTTAGATCAAGAAGGGTAAGGTCTGACCATCATATTTGATGATTAAGAGATCATTGGTGGGGACTTCTGGGTTAAGATGGCTGCAGATTAGTAGCACGACGCTTACTCTCCTTATCACCAATCGATACATGATACCACAAAAGAACAAAAATCAAAATCCAAATGAACAAAGGGACTTCACAATAGGGTGCAGCATCAAAGGTATATGAGATTTGGGCATTTCCATGCTATAAGGGGGTAAAATAACTCCCATCAAAACATGGGCTGCTCAACCCTCCCTCATCCCACCTACAGTGCCAGAGTCAGAACTAGTGCACCAGAATTACAGCAAGCACGGGGAAATCTTAGGTTTTTGGCAGCTGACTAAGGGCACCAGGGACCTATCCCTGAGAGCAGCTAGATTTGAGACCCCAGGAGGCTCAAGAGCACAGACTTTGGATACAGAAACAGAGCTGAGAGGGGTAGCAAACAGTAGAAACCAAGCGCATGGAGACTATTCAGAAAAGTAGCCTCAGGCAAAAACTGCTCCATAGCTCCATACATAGAAAGACTGCCCTCTCCCCTCAGACTTCTGGCTGGGAAGGAAAATCAGCATAGTGATGGCAAGCAATGCCCAAGAAATAACCACCAGAAAGAACAAGAGAAGGGCACTGACCCTGGATAATTTTTACAGAGAAAAAATCCAGACCACAGAGGAGATAGCAGAGGAGGACAAACAAGTAAACACATCCAAACCTTCCTCCCAAAATGGAAAGTGGTCACTAATTTTAATTTTTACACAACCTCTTGAAGAGTTCAAATATGAGGTCATGAAATGGTGGAAGAGATTTGGCAAGAAAAGTGGGAAATAGCTCAAAAAGAAATTAACAGTTTTAATGACAGAAACTCCCAATTGGAGAAAGAAGCCCCAAAATAAAATGAAATGATAAGCAAATTGGAGACCAAAATTAAATAGCTGGAAACCATGAAAAACAGGATAGACCAAATCAAAAAGGGAAATCAAAAGATTATAGCATAAAACCAGTCTTTAAAGACCAGAATTGGGCAAATAAAATCCAAAGACCTTGTAACACAGCAAAAATTAATAAAACAAAGTAAATAGAGAATAGAAAGAAACATGAAATATCTCACTGAGAAAATTAATGACCTTGAAAAGAGATCTAGAAAAGGCAATTTGAGAATCATTGGTCTACTGGAAAACTCAGAAATCAACAGGAACCTTGACATCATACTTTTAAGTATGGATAGGCAAATCAAAAATTAATTGAAATTAAATAATATGATTCTCCTAAATCAGTTAAAGAACAAATCATAGAAACAATTAATAATTTAATTGAAGAGAATGACAATGAGGAGACATCCTGCCAAAATCTGTGGGAGGTAGCCAAGGCAGTACTCGGGGGAAATTTATATCCTTGAGTACATGTATTAACAAATTAGGGAGGGAAAAGATCAATGAATCGGGCATGCAAATCAAAAAAATAGAAAGTGAAGAAATTAAAAATCCCTAGATGAAAACTAAATTAGAGATCATAAAAATTAAAGGAGAAATTAATAAAATCAAAATTAAAAGAACTATTGAATTAATAAGTAAGACTAGAAGCTGATACTTTGAAAACAGTATCAAAGATGAAAAGGGATATCTCACCTCTAATAAAGAGGAAATTAAGGCAATCATTAAAAACTATTTTGCCCAATTATATGGCAATATATATAACAACCTAGGTGATATGAATGTTTACAAAAATATAAATTGCCTAGATTAACAGAAGAATAAATAAAATACTTAAATAATCCCATATCACAAAACCTAATTGAACACGCCATCAAAGAGCTCCCTAGAAAAGAAAAAAAAAACAACTAAAAAAAAATCCCTAGGTCCAGATGGATTCACAAGTGAATTCTATCAAACATTCAAAGAACAACTAATCCCAACACTATACGAACTATTTGACATAATAAGCAAAGAAGGAGTTCTACCAAATTCTTTTTATGACACAAATATGGTACTGATCCCAAAGCCAGATAGATAAAAAACAGAGAAAGAAAACTACAGACCAATCTCCTTAATGAACATAAATGCAAAAATCTTAAATAGAATACTAGCAAAAAAGACTCCAGCAAGTGATCACAAGGGTTATTCATTATGATCAGGTGGGATTTATACCCTGATATATATATGCAAAGATGATTCAATATTACGAAAAACATCCACATAATTGACCATATCAACAAAAATCACATGATTATCTCAATAGAGGCAGAAAAAGCCTTTGATGAAATACAACACCCATTCCTATTGAAAACACTAGAAAGTATAGGAATAGAAGGTGTTTTCCTAAAAATAATAAAGAGTATATATCTAAAATCATCAACAAGCGTCATCTGCAATGGGGATAAATTAGAAGCATACCCAATAAGATCAGGACTAAAACAAGGATACTCATTATCACTTTTATTATTTAAATGTTAGAGGGGATGTGGCAAAATTCATTTTATTCATTAATGTGGACATTAATTCATTGCTAGTGGAGTTGTGAATTGATCCAACCATTCTGGCTGGCAATTTAGAACTATGCCTAAAGGGCAATAAAAGACTGTATGCCCTTTGATTAGCCATACCACTGCTCGGTTTATACCCCAAAGAGATCATAGCGAAAAAGACTTGTACAAAAATATTTGTAGCCATGCTCTTAGTGGTGGCAAAAAATGGAAAATATGGGAATATCCTACAATTGGGGGATGGCTGAACAAATTGTGGTATCTGTTGGTGATGGAATACTATTGTGCTCAAAGGAATAACAAATTGGAGGAATTCCATGTGAACTGGAATGACCTCCAGGAATTGATGCAGAGTGAAAGGAGTAGTACCAGGAGAACATTATACATAGAGAGAGATACACTGTGGTATAATCCAATGTAATGAACTTCTCTACTTGCAGTAATGCAATGATCCAGAACAATTCTGAGGGACTTATGAGAAAGAATGCTATCCACACTCAGAGGAAGAACTATGGGAGTAGAAACACAGAAGAAAAGCAACTGCTTGAGCACATGGTTTGATGGGGATATGATTTGGGGATATAGACTCTAAACAACCACCCCAGTCCAACTATTAAAACCATGGAAATAGGTCTTGATCAATGACACATGTAAAACCTAGTGGAATTGCACATTGGTTATGGGCAGGGTGGGGGGGGGGGGTTTGGGGGGGGGGAGGGAAAGAACATGAATAATGTAACCATGGAAAAATATATGGAAAAATAAAATTTTAAAAAGAGATCACTAGTAACTTTGGAAGTTTGGTCGGGTGATGGAGATGGAAGCCAGATTGAAAAAAGTTGAATAATTAAATTATGACCAAGAGGAAGGGAGAGATGATAGAGAAAACTTTTTTCTAGGAGTTTCCCTGAGAAGAACTATATTATGACAATTTGCCAGTAAGATAAGGTCTACTAAAGGGAATTTTTTTAATGGGGAAAACTAGGATATATGAATACACTAGGGAAGCAAGTGTAAAAATAGAGAGGTTGAAGATTAAGAAAGAGAGGGGATGATAATTGAGATTGTCATTTATTAGCAAAGACTAGTGTGACTAGGATCAAAGATACATTGATGGGGGAGGGCCCTTGTAAAGGTGTAACTCACTGTTAGAAACTGAGGAAAATGAAGATAAAGTGGGCAGAGTGAAGTTAAGAGGTTTTGATATAAGAAGGGAAGAAGAGTAACATACATTAAATAGTCTTGATTTTCTCAATAAAGTACTGGTTAAGCTTCTTAGCTGAAGGAAAGGGGCAAAGTAGTGGAATGGTTAGGGGAGAATTGTGGGAAGCTTGAGGAGAGAAAAATAGGTTTGTTAAAGCTTTTGTGAGCAAAGATATAGGGAATAAATTAAGGAAGATCAAAAGGATTGCTTTGTTGGAAAATATGACTTTATATTGTATTCATTCAGTATTGTCATATAACTTCCTGTAGCTTTAATCAGCAGCATATGAGTAGGAGTAAAGGAAATAGATGAAGAGAGTCATCCAGAACTGAAGTCTGGAAAAGAGTGTGTTGATAGGGCAATGAAGGAAGAGATTCAAGAATAGAAGACAATGTAGAGTTGAATTGGCTAGTTATAATGTCAAAACTGGAGAGGGAGGAAAGCTGAAATTGTCTTTCTATCTCTGTCTCTGTCTGTCTATCTGTCACTCTCTCTCATTCCCTCCTTTTCTCTCCCATCCCAGCATTCTTAGAATTAAGCTTTTATGCAAATAGCTAAGTGGCTCAATGGATAGAGAGAGCCAGGCCTGAAAAAGGCAGGTCCTGGATTGAAATCTGGCCTTGGAGACTTCCAAACTGTGTAACCCTGGACAAGTCACTTAACCTCCATTGCCTAGCCCTTACTACTCTTCTATCTTGGAACCAATACACAGTATTGATTATAAGTTGGAAGGCAGGGATTTAAAAAAAAAGAATCATGCATTTATAGCTAGAAGGAATCCCAGAGATCACTGAATCCAACTTCTTTACTTTATAAAACATATTGAAACGCCTAGAGATTATGTGACTTGTTCAGATTCACACAGTTTGCAAATGTCTGAGTTACAATTTGAATTCAGGTCTTCCTGATCCTAAATCCATCACTTTATATGGCAATTTCTAACCATTCAACTGAACTGTCACCTCTTCCAGAAAACTTTGCAGTGTAATGGCTTCTTCATCACTAGAAGTCATTTAACTCTTTGCTTTCACCATTCATATGTTTGTTTTATTATAATTTTCATGCATATAACTTTCAAATCTACACATGCAGCTTGAATCTCTTTTTTGAGCTCTAATCCCACAACAATTCCTAATCAGACATTTCAAACTGGAAGACCCAAGGACATGGCAAAATCAACAAGTCTCAAACCAACCTCAATGACTTTTCTCCCAAGTTGCTCCCTTTAACAAGCTTTTCCATTTCTCTTCTAGAACACCACCATCCTCCTAGTCCCTCAGCTTATCCTTGATTCTTCATTCTCCCTCACCCCACTTATTGACTCATTTGCCAAAATTTGTCTCTTCTGCCTCATTTCTCTTTATCCATAGTCACCACCCTACTTCAAACTCTCAGCACCTTTTACTCAAATTATTGCAGCAACATCCTAATTAGTCTGTTTTTCTTGAGTCTCTCATCTGACTTTTTTACTGCTCCTTCCACATGGCATTACATTTTCCATCCCTAATCCTTTTAATGGATTGTTCTTCATGCTTGAAATGTACTACATTTTGGACTTCTAATATGTAAAATCTTTTTTCCCTTTAAGATACAGTTCAAGCATTCCTTTCTACCTAAAACCTTTCCAGTATTTAGTACTGATCTAACCTTGAAAATTACCATATATATATATATTCTGGATATTTTAAATTATGTACATTCACCTTCTATGAAATATAAGATCCTTGAGGACAGGAACTATTTCATATTTTTGTTTTGCTTTTCTATATTGGTCTTGTTCTCTAACTATATAAAAAGTTCCATGAGGGCAGGTACACTTTCTCAGCAAAACTTATCTTCTTCAGCATCTATCTCAGTACTGGACATAGAAGAGGTACTTAATTTTTTAAATTGAATCCTATTTAGTAGAATTGAATAGAATTGAATATTTCCCACTTCTTACTTCTCATTTTTTAACCTCCCTTTGTACTTATTGAAGTCTGCCTTATGATTTTGTTTTGGTTTTATATAATTTAGCTTTTTTAGTGTAGGGTAACCTACCTTTAGGTTGGGATCATTTCTTATCAATTCAACTTCAACTTCCCAGTACTTAACACTAGGTTTTGTACATAGAAGGCCCTTGATAACTTATTTTCATTTGGATTGAGTGAAAGGATATCTCTGTGAGCTACAAAGTAGAAAAATGTGATTCAGGGATTAGGGCATTTATAAGAATTCATTGCTGGTTCAAAGTAGTGACCAAGCTAGAGTAAGGTTTTTGTTTTCATGTCTGGGCTCTGTCCATGATGACAGTCTCATCATTATTTTGATCAGGGCCTAGGATGAGGGAGACCTAGTTTGACAGTCTGGCTTGGGAAAAAGATCATGTGGCATTAACTGATCATATATTTTTTAACCAATACTATTGGTAAAGCTGCAGAATAAAATAAACTAGTGCAATCTTTTACTTCATTGATGAATAAATGTGCATATATACATGTGCATTTATGTATATGTGTGTATGCATGTATATTTAATATTCTGATATATATTTCATAACATTCATATACTGAGGAGTTGTCAGTTTTAACTACAAATGGCTTCCAGGGTTGCTCATATTGTGTATGTATATATATATATATATATATATAATATATATATATATATATATATTTGGGTTGTGCATATATATCACATATATATATATATATCAGTCAAAGGGAAATTTCACCTGCCTCCTATATAGTCTGGACACATCTACTGAATATATATGAGAGGGGCACTCATAAATTGGAGGATATGCAATTGACATTGAAGAGTCTGAATATCATTTAAAGGAAGAACAATTCAAGGAACTC
>NC_058131.1:145181567-145216567 GCF_016433145.1 Gracilinanus agilis
TCAAAGCCATTTAATTTACATTTTGTAATTTTCTCTAACTCTTGCTTGGTTTTAAAGTCTTTCCTTTCCCATAGATCTGACAAGTATACTATTCTGTGTTCACTTAACTTATTTATAGTTTCCCTCTTTATATTCAAGTCATTCACCCATTCTGAATTTATCTTGGTGTAGGGTCCAATCTCTCTTTTTTTAAAAAAAATCCTTATCTTCTGTCTTAAAATTAATATTAAGTATTGATTCTAAGACAAAAGAGCAGTAAGGGTTGGGGGGGGGGCAATTGGGGTTAAGTGACTTGCCCAAGGTCACATAGCTAGGAAGTGTCTGAGGCCAGATTTGAACCTAGGACCCAGGACCTCCTATCTCCAGTCCTAGCTTTCTATCTAATAAAGGTACTTAGTTGTCCCACCCAATCACTCTTAATGATGCTTTTCCCCTATTCACTAATTTATCCTATATAGTATGTTTGTATGTATTTGTTTGCATGTTGTGTCTACCATTAGACTATGAATCCCTTGAGATCAAGGGACTCTTTTGACTTTCTTTATCCTCCAGTGTTTAGTACATAGTTGTCAAATACTGGGTGATTAATGCATATTTATAGTCTGATTGATATATAGGGTGCTATGTTATCCTTAACTATATATTATATACAATACCAAATTTCTCTCATATTATATATGTATATGTACATATATATATATATATATGTGCCTTACTCCTTTAAGGCAGAGATTATTATTATTTATATCATTATATCCCCATCACTGAGCATAGTACCTTTTAACAAATAGTGGATAGGTAAAAAGTTTTTGACAATTTTAATTATTGTTGGAAGAGAACTTTGAGAACATATCTTCACTGTTGCTTCTACCCCCAATACCTTACTTGTCTTCATTTAACTCTTAGGTAAATTATTACTCTTCCTCATGTCTTTCTCATTTTCCTGTTTCTTTCATCTTGGTACCTTTCCCAGCCAATGATCTATTGTTTTTATGATGACCATCAGTTAATCATAAAACTTCACCTATGTAATAAGAGTTTGGAAGATGTCAGTCTCAGCAAGCTTCCGATTTATGCATGCAAGTCTTAGAGTTACCAAGGCTAGTTATAGTATAGGGGAAATCATCTTTTCTTTTTTATAGACAAGATCTATTCTTGTCAAAATTGTGAAGTAAGTATCCTTTGGTATCCTCCTTATGGCCATTTTTGTGACTTTTGTCTTTCTTTGCTCCCAAGGAACTCCGAATTCTCTTAGGTTCTGTTTTATCTTCAGAAAGAGATTTTATTAAGTATTATATTAAAGCATCAGAGACTAGACTCAATTATTTGCCTTTTGATAGAAGATCACAGGGAGAAGTAATGTTTAACCCAAAGAAATTAATTTCCAAAGATGAATTTTTAGATCCTTTGTCAACTTTCTGAAGGATGATATTTTGGAACAGGGGGCTTTCCCAATGCCATATTCTTTTCTGGGCAAGTTTGACATGTGTTGATTTTAGCAAACCCTTGGGTGGGGACCAAAGAGAATTAGTTCCTAGATCCCAGGAAGTAGGTTCTGAAGTGAGGAGCACAAGTATAAGCTGAAAAGCCAGGAATATGTGTGTGTACCACTGATATTCAGAGGTCTTGGACATGTATTCCTAGAATAAATGGTGGTTAAAAGCAGAGGGATTCATATTACATCAGGAAACAGACTATAGTGTAGTAATAGAGAGCTGACCTCAGTCCCCAAAGGCCTTCTATCCTTCCTTGCGTTGGTCAGGACTCCACCAAACACCCAAGCCTGTGAGAGAGTAAGCCTATAAACCCCAGAGTCCTTCAAAGTAGACCACAGTAGATGACTAAATATCTATTTAGAGGAGGTAATTTCTATGTAGTGGAGATCCATAATGATGATAGGTAAAGCCCATCTTCTTGTGCCTTCTACCTTTAGGTCACTCCCAGCTTTCTGTTCTTTTAGAGCAGTGATTCCCAAAGTGGGTGCTGCAGTGATCCAGGAAAGCGGTGATGGCCACAGGTACATTTATCTTTCCTGTTAATTGCTATTAAAATTTTTTTAAAATTATTTTCCAGGGGGCAGCTGGGTAGCTCAGTGGATTGAGAGCCAGGCCTAGAGACCAGAGGTCCTAGGTTCAAATCTCACCTCAGACACTTCCCAGCTGTGTGACCCTGGGCAAGTCACTTGACCCCCATTGCCTACCCTTACCACTCTTCTGCCTTGGAACCAATACACAGTATTGACCCCAAGATGGAAGGTAAGGGTTTTAAAAAATATATATTTTCCAGGGGGCTAAGTAATATTTTTTTCTGGAAAGGGGGCAGTAGGCCAAAAAAGTTTGGGAACCACTGTTTTAGAAGTTACACTCAGCTAATCACAGAAACCAATGATATAATAGGAAACCAGGCAAGAAAAGTCCAGAACCATTTCTTACCTCTGAACTGAATGTTTCAACACAATTTCCCCATTTGAGAAAAGAAAAATGCCCAGCTTCATAGAATTACATTCTTTCATTTCCCACTCAGGTGCCCTCCTTCAGATTTCTGCATTATACTTCCAGGAACTTTATCACCAGGAACCTCATCATCCTGTGAGATTGCCTCAAGCCTCGGTGCTCACACCTTATCAGCACCCTCAGGATTTTCTGCCTCTCTTTTTAGAGGGCAGAACTAAGAGCTCCTTCCAAAGCCTCCTTTTAAGGAGGGTGCCCATGCAATCATATCTTCATTTCCCACCTTTTACCTTCTTTTAGACTTTTTTTTATCATGTCTTTGCTCTGGGTACTCCTGTCTTCTCTTTCTTCTTCCTTTTGTGTGTTGTCTTTCCCTGTTAGATTATAAACTCCTTGAGATCAGGGATTATCTTTCATATCTTTCTTTCCAACCATGCCTGGAGCATAGTAGACATGTAATAAATGTTTAATGACTGATTGATTGCCTGGACATTTAAACCATAAGCATTTAGAGAACATCCTCCCACTTCTGTGACTTCAAAATAGGACAATAAAGCCAAAGTAGGAGGGAAGTTAGGTCTACAAATGGCTAATGGAAAGCATGTTTTTTGCTAACAGACTATGGTAGCACAACTCAGCTCCCTTCAGATGGTATCACTTTCCATCAGTGCACAACATTTGATCTGATAAAGGAGGAGACAATATTTTATCTCGGTGATGGGCAAGCTTTTTAAAGAGGGGGCCAAAGGAAAGGAAATGCTCATCTGTCAGTCTGTTTCTAAGGCAACTCTTTTTAAGTTTCGTTATATTATATTCTACTCCTTTTCGTCAGGCACTGTTTTATCTAGTTTAGCTCAAGTTCTTTATGTATTTTTGAAACAGAGAATCTAGTACCCTTTTCTTTTGGATGATAGACTTGACAAGAAATTGAACTCATAATGCATGGTGCATGTGCAAATCCAACTAATTATTACATATGTCAATTCATGCGACGGAAATACTGATTAAACTTATACTTCTTAATGCTAGCAAGTCAAATTATATTAATCAAAGCATGCTAACATGCTCACAATCACCAGTTAGACAACACAAACATCAAATCCTCTAGGAATAAACCGTAACTAACTTCCTAAGACTTCCTAGTAAGTAGATCTCGTACCAGTGCTTAAGGAAAAGGTTACTTCCTTGTCCAGCCAGAGGCTCATAGCCCTCTCCAAGGTGAATTAATATCTGGCAGCTTGAGCCCTGTCAGTTGATCAACATTGCCCTTAAATGAGCAAAGTGCCATTTCATTGGGAGGAGGAGAAGGAAAAGAAAGATAGGATTCAGTTCTAGTCAAAACCCAGGAACAGGCTGAGACTGGAGGCTTCTGGTGAGTTTCTTATAGCTATAGCAATGGATATTGTCTACCTACACCAAAGTTGATTGGTGACCAGGGACCTAATTAGTTTGCCAATTAATTTATTTAGTATCTGAGTACATGAGGTAATAATAATATTTACCAAATTTTCTCATTAGTAGTCTGTCCTATCTAGGGGTCTTATATATTTATGAACACATACATGGTGTTTGCCAACTTATATCACACAATGTTTATCATAATATTGTAAAAAACGAGCTATAAAAAACAAATATCAAAATATTTCATTATAAAAATGTAGTCTAATACAAAACAGAGTCACACATCATGACAACAAACGTATTCTTACTTCAATCCTTAATTATAAAATATGATTTATGTAATAACATAGAATGAATAAAAGGACTTCTATTTGTAGCATAACATATATAACTATGGAACCACAAGCTATTTTAAGAGTATTTGGAGTAGGGGCAACTAGGTAGCATGATGAATGAGCATCAGGCCTGGAGTCGAGGGCACCTGGGTTCAAATTTGGCCTAGCCGTGTGACCCTGGACAAGTCACTTAACCCGAGTTGCCGTGCCCTTGCTGCTCTTTTGCTTTAGAATTGCAAGAAAAAAAGTAACAGTTTAAAAAATACAGTATTTAGAGTAATCAGTTAGGCATATGTGACCTGAGCCCCCATCTGTTGCATCTTTAATAAGTCTAGTTAGTAACAATGAAGCCAATATCAGTGCTTTTAATTAGGATAGAATATTAAAGTAAATAATGAAGGAAATCTTGTGGAATAATCATCTATTCTTTATACCAAAGGAAAATACTATTCTAGATCTCCATGCTGATAGAAGAGAATTCATCCTGTGGACAACTCACACTTTTATATTTGCTACATGACTTGAACAATTCCCTAGGCTGTATCAGCAGCTGCTGTATCACACTGTAGCTCTCCTACAGCTTCATAACTGTCATTGACTGATTCTCTATAAACTTGTTGCTTCAATTGTTAAGAAAGGAAGGAAGGAAGGAAGGAAGGAAGGAAGGAAGGAAGGAAGGAAGGAAGGAAGGAAGGAAGGAAAAAAGAAAGGAAAGAGAGTGAGAGAGAGAGTGTTTGGGCAACATGCCCAAGGACTTATCAACACATTTTCAGTTATTTTGTTAATCAGGGCATAGTCACTCTTGGCAGCATACGAATGAGCCTCTCAGGTGCCTGTAAAGACCTTTTGTACTATTTTGTACATGGGAAAGTCTCTTTGGACTCCTAGATAGGATAAGTGAATTTCTTTTTTAAAAATGTAGTTCTACCCCTGGCAGTTGGTATCAGGATCATGCAAATTACTTAAAAACCTCAAAAATCCTCAAGAAGGAAATGGAAGAGACAGGGTGGAGCTGATGACCTTTGCCTCAAGTTGCAGCTAGTATAAGGAAGTCTCTATCCACCCATTATTGGTTGAGGGTCTGCCCTAGGACTTCTCGGATTTAAAGCTGAGTTTTCAGGTGCAGTTTCAAAATTTAAGAACTTCCTTATTAGCAGACCACAGCACGCAGGCAGGCAGAGGGTTGGCTTGCTCTTACTCCTTTAAAGGGATCATGGACTTTCTCCTAGTTCCAGGTATGTCAGGTACAGGTCACCAGCTCACTCCTTCCTACTTCTATCAAATACCTCAAAGTCATACTTCTCAGTGAGAAGAGAATGCCAGTAGAATTCACTTTAACCTGGTGACTGTCCCTGCTAGTACATGCAACATGCCATACTGACAATATCCTGCCTCTCAAACCAAAGGATGGAGGCACATTTCTTCATCTCTTCCATCTGAGGGTCCCAATCTCTCCACTGGGAAGTTCTAGCTGGGCTCAGTGGCTGCCACAGTTCAGATTCTGAACCAAATAAATATTCAATAAATATTTATTGAATGAATGAGTGAATGAATTCTGTCCCAAACTTTCTATACTAAACTCCTTTAATACACAGCGCATATACAAATCCAGTTTACTGTTAACACATGCTAACTAATGCCACTGAGATTAGACTTAGACACCACATAATGTTAGCAATGAAACTTTCTTAAACAAAGCATGCTAAAAGGATAAATATCAGGCAGGACTCTTCTAAGGATGTGACTAATAAGAGCCCAACGATGGCCTGAATGTTGGGGGAGGGAGGAGGAAAGAAGCTTTAATAATGAATGGGTACAGGAAATTCTCCCCAGCCCTCCATCATTCTGTTGAAAAGAATTTCAAATCACCTCTGCCATTCATTGAAAGCTAAGCATCAGGTGAGGGGCTCCTTGCTGGAAAGACCAGGATCCTGTCTTTTTAAAAAACTGAGACTTCTGTATGCATTTTCTCCTCACTGCAGCTTGAGGACTTGCCCTGTGGCACATGCAATTTCAGGTAGAAAGTTTCAGGGGTGATAGCAATATTATGAGGCCTGGAGTTAGCAGACTACTGGGTATAGAACTGGCAGAGTGCTGGGCAGCCTTCCTTAGAATTAAAAAAAAAAACCCTTTCCATTCACTCCTGCCCCTCACTCCTAGTTTGGAAAACTAGGAGCTTTAGATGTGGTTGGTCATTAGGAGTTTTGACCCCGACTTTTTCTGCCCTAAGAACAAAGTGCAATTTATGACCCCTTTGTGAGAGGTTGTTTAAAGTGACCCAAAAAGGCTGTTTCTTTAAAGGCTCAAGTTTCTCAGCTGAAAAAGCACTTCCCAAAATGGGGGCCTGTCATGGTTAAAGAAATCGTCCTTTAATTCCCTTCATTCTTCCTAAAGTTCTTTGGGGTTCTCAGATTTGGGGGGTGGTTTTCCATGCAACTGTCTTCCCTCCTCCCCCACTCTCCCAGCTCCAGTACCAGCTTCCTGTTGGGGGAAAGAAGAAAGCCCAGCCTAACCCACTTCAAAGGCAGGTGATAGGGACTGGCCCTGGGGTGACTCTAGTAATACAATGGGTATTAACTGCAGCCCAGCAGGGGCTACTTAACTGGAGCTCCTTAACCTGGCACCTCTTATGAACAAAGTTATTGCTATTTGGGCACCTAAACAATACATCTGGCAATTCAAGTCATTAGTCTTCTAAAGTAATTTAGTGCTTGCCAAAGGTGTCCAAATGAAGGCTTGGGGGAAGAAATGACCCACTTTGGTCTTTCTGGCCTCTAGGAGATTTTTCAATCTAGAGTCTATAGATCCCTGATAGTCAGAGGGTGGGATTTCAAATTGGAAGGAACCAGCTCTAGATTATCTAGCTCAGCCTCCCCATTTTACAGATGAAGAACCTGAGTCCCAGAGAGCAGAAGTGACTTGTCTAGTTACACTGGTCAGTCAGGGTTTGGATTCCAACTCAAGTGCTATTAGAATAGAAGAGAGGAAAATGAGCTTTCTTCTACCTGTTGCCCCTTAGAAACAACATACATTTAAAGAAAGCCAGCCATAAAATTATTTTTTTACAGTTAGGACACAACTTACTATATTTCAAAGTATTTTCACATAGGATCCCAGATCTAGAATTGGAAAAGAATTCCGAAGCCATGTTGTCTAGCCCCCCTCCTTTTATAGACAAGGAAATTGATGCTTAAAAAGGTTAAGTGAATTGCCCACGGTCATACAGGTGATAGACACAGAAACATATTTTCACAGATCCGTTTCCTTCCCCAACTCATTTTATAGATGAGGAAACTGAGGCAAACAGGGTTAAGCGAATTCCCCAAGATCAAACAGGTAATAGGCACAGAAACACATTTTCACAAATCCATTTCCTTTTCCAGCTCATTTTATAGATTAGGAAACTGAGGCTTAAGGAGGTTAAGTAAATTGCCCAAGGTCATATGGGTGATAGATACAGAAATACATTTCCAATGATACATTTCCTTTTTCTAGCTCATTTTCTAGAGAGGAAACTGAGGCAAACAGGGTTAAGTGACTTGCCCAGGTTCATACAACAAGTAAATAATCTGAGGCTAGATTTGAACTCAGGTCTTTTGGACTCCAGACCTATTGCACCTCCTAGCTGTTTCAACAACCAAGGTTCACAAAGTGTGTTTATCACAACATCCCTGTAAGGTAAAGAGCAGAAAAATTCTTATATCTATTTTGCAAATGAAGAAACTGAGGCTCATGGAGCTGACATGAATTTTCCACTACCTCACATGCCAGAGTAGAGAACTGACCCCTGGCCTTTTGGCTTCAGGGTCACTGCTCTTTCCACCATGAAGAATAACTTCAGTCAATTCCACCTGAAGAGTTGAATCTGAGAGAAAATAGCCACTACTGCATTGATATGAGAGAAACATCTCATGTGAGTTTGTGAAGGTAGGCCTCATTGGGACTGGAAGGAGTAAAGCCACAAAAGGAAAATAGGAAGCGAGTTAATTGTGTTCTCTGGGACTAAATGCAAAGGGCAGACACACTAGCTGCTCATTGAATCTCTTGATTGATTGCTGCCCAGTAACAAACCTGCAGAATTTCTACCTTAAAGCACTTTCATAGCAATTTACTACAGAAAAGCAGGCTTAAATTACATCTTTCCGAGTCAAAAGCTCAAGGAGGATGAGGATAAACTCACTTTTAGAATTAAGGGGTTCATTCCAGAAAGGAAGGAATGAACAAGAGCATGGCATCAGCCTTCTCCCTTTTACTGGCCATTCCTTAAGTCTGCTAACTTAAATTGGATGCTTAAACTTGGATGTTTCTCTTGGGGAAACCATGCTTCAGATACTAAAGGACCCAGGGTTCCTAGTTTGATCTTAAAGAGTATGTTCCAAAAAGGAGAGGAAATCCTTTATAAAAGCATATCAGTCTCAGCTGTTATCTTGACACCTCCTTCCATGACCATAACTCCATTTCCCTGACTTAGGTAAACATGCATGTTGTTGTAGGAGAGAAAGAGAGAGTCAGAGAGAGAGAGAGGAAGAGAGAGAGAGAGAAAGAAAGAAAGAGAGAGAGACAGAGAGAGAGAGAAGAGAGAGCTTATGCAATTATGTCATATTCCAAAGTTTGCAAAGAGCTTTGCCCTGTAAGATAGCTATCAGTATTCCCATTTTACAGATGAGGAAACTAAGACTCAAAGAACTTAAATAATTTACTCATGTTCTCACAGCTATTAATTGTGGGATTCAAACTCTGCTCTCTGACACCCCTTTTTGCTCCTCCCATAACCCACCCACAAATCCAGATTTCACTTCAAGAAATAGTGCATTTCCCCAGGAAATACCTATAGCCAGCCAACCCTAGGGTGAACATAGATTGAATAGTCCCTCAAGAACCATTTCTTCAGTCTTCATCTCCATACCTTCTTTAGCTCCTAGCAGAGTAGATTTTTTTCCTAGATGAAGTATAAAGATTCTGTCTTAGGACTACCATGTTTACTGAGACCATCTGCATACACTTACCCTTTTAGAAAAATCAATGTATCTGATTTTTGGAGCAGCCAGTTTCTTAAACCTGGAAATATTCATTTGAATACAAGAGGACAAAAACAAAGGCACCATTTCCAGCACTTATTGACTTTGCTATGGTGGCCCCTATGTAGTCACAAACTCTATCACATGCCTCAGCAAGTCAAAAGCAGGTATCACTGGTCAGAACAGATCCTGACAAGTCATATTAATAAGAAACCCAATAGAAAAATCAATTGACATGTATTTCCTCATCTGGAAAATGATAGGATTAGGTTATAGTAGAGCTGTCAAACCCAATCAGAAACCCATTTTAAGAGCTGAATTTTGACCTAGAAAACCACAAATTATCCACGTGGTACTGTATTTTTTTGTCCTTGTTAAACATTTCTTCATTACATTTTAATCTGGTTTGGTGCTATTTTGAAGTTGTAAGGTCAGTTTACTGTCCATAAGGGAGATTCTGACTCCTCTGGACCAGAGAACCCTTTAAATCTAGTTTTCCAAAAAAGATTTTAGATTTTTTTTTCAACAAATAAACCTAAAGGTTTAATTAATATTTCTTACTCTAACCAGTATATTCCTCCAAAGAATATAACTCTTGAATTTGGAGTAAAGGGGCCAAAACTCAAAACTTAACCCTGTCAATTACTAATTGGGTAATCTTGGGCATGTTATTTAATGTTTTGGAGTCTTATTTTCCTCTTCTCTAGAATTAGATTAGACTTTAAGGTCTTTTCCAATCCCACCTCCAAATTTATGGTCCCAAGAGGTCTGTTATTTTATAATGTGTTTCCTTCAAGCAAGTTGGGTGGAAACTTTGGAAAATGTGAGCCAACTCTCCTTAACACTGTCATTAGCTAGGCTTGTGACCTGGGACAGATATTATTCACCTAGATTAGTAACAGGTAACCAAAATGACCGATTGGTAATCTTGATCTCATCGCTATAGCAGATAGTAGAGCATTTCATTAACTTTCTTCCTTTTGTTGAGGAATCAGAGAAGTGGAGGGATATGTGCCATGTATTACGCCTGAATTTCGTGTATAGAGGGCCATCCCACAGAGCAAACTTAGGGTTGCCCTTCCTCGATCCAACTGATTCAGTGGGTGATTTTACTGCTGCTTCTTACCACATGATGGCTGTTCTCAGTGTTTGAGTATGACAAATGAGTTCTACCCTGTGAACTCAGCATGTGGGTAGAGGGTTATATCAGTTAAAAGAGGAGATTGCTTTGGCTCACTCTCTTTGCTTATATTATTTTTCTATGTGGAAGGAAATTAGTTCTGTTTCTAGATGTCCTAGGAGGGGTTGTTGATGGATGTTCCACTCACCATGCTGCTGTTCCTATCTGGAGCTTTATCAGAACTTCACACAAGCTTATGCCTAGACCCCCATGACTGCCTTTTCAGCTTTATGGGTTCTTTTCTAGAATAACTGTCCAAGCATTAACCTTAAGGGAGACACATCCAGGTTTGTAGACATCCTTGTGAATTTGAGAGGGTTGCAGGATCTGGGTTCCATTAGGCTTGAATTGACTGTTAGCAGAGTAAACTTCTGTTTTAGAAGGGATAGACACCAAATCAAAACAAACAAACAAAAAAGAATGACTCAAGGCCAGCCACTTTACCAAAAAGCTTATTTGGACAGTACAGAGATGAGGTGAAATACAAAATGTTCACTGTGTAGTCTTGCAAACTTCTTTACTTTCTGATGTTGTCTAATTATAAACTTCTTAGCTGATTATATCAGCAATTAGGTAGCAAATGACTTATTTTTTAAGTTTATTTTGGCTAAACATATGCTTGCAAGTATTGATTTTCCTTTTATGCATAGGAATAAATTATCTGTACTATACTTGATCTGCATTGTACTTTGAGGTCCTTTTTACTCCTTCCTTTGAAGAGACATAGACTTAAACCAACAATCTGAGCCTTAAAAATAGATTAGAGACTTAGTCAACTGAAAAGTATGAGAAAAGAGTCAAGCTACATTAATAATAATAATAATAATAATGATAACAACAGATAACATTTGTATAGCACTTACTGGCATTTTACAGTTATCTTACTTGATCCTCACAACAACCCTGGGAGGAAGATGCTATTATTATTCCCATTTTACAAGTGGGGAAACTGAAGCAAGCAGAAGTTGTGATTTTGCCTAGGATCACACAACTAGTAAGTGTCTGACACTGAATTTAGACAATTAGAGGATAGTTTACCCCAGAATCAAATGTGATATAGGCCAGAGGTCAAGACTCCTTGGCATGGAGTAGGAATAGAAGGTATTACTCTTTATCAGGTGATCTTTTTTTAATTTAAACATTTATTAATAATCATTTTTAACATGGTTCCATGATTCATGCTCCTACTTTCCCCTTCACCCCCCGCATTCCCCTCACCCATGGCCGATGTACATTTCCACTAGTTTTGTCATGTGTCCTTGATCAAGACCAATTTCCAAATTGTTGGTAGTTGCATTGGTGTGGTAGTTTCGAGTCCACACCCTCAATCATGTCCACCCCGACCCATGTGTTCAAGCATTTGTTTTTCTTATATGTTTCCTCTCCTGCAGTCCTTCCTCTGAATGTGGGTAGCTTTCTTTACCATAAATCCCTCAAAATTGTCCTGGGTCATTGCATTGCTGCTGGTACAGAGGTCCATTACATTCAATTTTACCACAGTATATCAGTCTCTGTGTATAGAGTTCTTCTGGCTCTGCTCCTCTCACTCTGCATCTGTTCCTGGATATCAGGTGATCTTAAAGACTGTCAACTGTGAGAATTTGGGGCCTGAAACATAAACAATATCAATGTCTATTTTTATTTATTTTGTTAATTATTTTCCAATTAGAATTAATCATTGTAGCTCACAATTCTTCCAACTGAGTCTAGAACCAGATTATTTAACAAAAAATAAATAAAATACAATAAAACATAGATAATGTTAATATGTGTTTTTCTAAATCAATATGTACTTCCAAGATCTTTATATACTATTAATGCCCCTAGTTTTCTATTTGAGTTTGACACCACTGGTATAAACCAGTGATGGACAAACTTTTTAAAGAGGGGGCCAAAGGAAAGGAAATGTTCATCTGTCAGTCTGTTTCTAAGGCAACTCTTTTGAAGTTTCATTGTAACGTATCCTACTCATTGTATTTGTCATATTAGGAATAATGTTGTACTGCCAGATTGAACATTTCAGGGGGTTTGCCTATCACTGGTATAAACTATGTGCTTGGGTACTTTAGTGGTGAAAGGTATGGTACATCAACCCAGTTATCATGTAAATATAGATAACTTGGCATATATCTATTAATACACATATTGTCTCCCTCATTACAATACCTTTTTCTTTTTCTTCCAAGTACTTTAGACTATCTTTAGTACATATTAAATGCTTAGTTGTCTGGATAAATCAAGAATACCTTACAAGGGGCAGCTAGGTGGCACAGTGGATAGAGCACCAACCTTGGAATCAAGAGGACCTGTGTTCAAATTTGACCTCAAACATTTTTTGCATGCATAAGGCAAGGCACTTAACCCCAATTGCCTAGCAACTGTGGCTCTTTTGTTTTACAACTGATACTAAGACAGAAGGTAAGGTTGGAAAAAAATAAAAGAATACCTTATATAATATACCTCTCAAGAGCCAAGCTTCATTTTAAGAATCCTTTGAATGAAGGATGAATAAAACATATTGACCTTCATCTAATGATTGTAGGTAGTGAAGAGTGTTAAATGGGAGAATTTGGGACCTAAAACATTTTCCATACCTATCATGAATTAGAAAATATCAATCTTAGGTTCAATTCTTTGACACTGGCTATGCTGAACAATGAGGAATTCTAATCTAAAATATCTAGAAGGGAAGAGGGGAAGAAGGGCATGCCTATATACTTCCACACAACTTAAATATCCTCTATCGATATTCATACTCCTCTCCTTGCTATCATGGTATGTTCATCTGACCTTTAAATCTCAATTCCAGGTAGTAAAGGGCCAGGTGGCATATAGGTTTTTCTGTATTGGGGGTTGAATAATCTACCAAGGTACAGTAAACAAACTTGATGCTTAGGGGCACCAGATGTTCATGAGTCAGAGGCCATCAAGAAATTGCTATCATCCTTATAGTACCAAGCAACATATGTTTCCCTGAGTCATATGTGGGATTTAATCAGTGAATTTAGTAACTTAAAGTTGGAAAAAATAAACTACAATTCAATTTAATTCAATAAACATTTATCAAGTACTGTCTCTATGGAAGACATTAGAAATGCAAATGGCTCAAAGATATAGTGACTTATTTTCAAGGAGTTTACAGCTGAAAAGGAGGGCTAAGACTCATACATAAAAATATGAACTAGAAGAAAGAGGAAAAAAAGTACTTTTCCACCTAAAACAGAGAAGTCTTTCTGGAAGAAATAACAACTGAGTTGGCTCTTGAAGAAACTAATTTCTTTTATTGTTTTTAATGTTGACATTTTTTAAAATTTTGAATTCTGAATTCCCTCTCTCCCTTCCTCCCCCTATCCCTTCCCTGACTGAGACAGTAAGCAATTTGATATAGGTTATACATGTGTGATCATGCAAAACAAATTTCCATTTTAGTCATGTTATGGAAGAAGACATTAAAAAAACACACAAAGAAAATAAGAGGAAAATAGTCTGATTTGATCTGCATTCAGACTTTGTCAGTTCTTTTCTCTGGAGGGAGATAGCATTTTTCTACATAAATCCTTTGAATTGCCCTGAATCCGATGAGAATGGCTAAGTCATTCACAATTGATCATTATATAATATTGGTATTACTGTGTACAATGTTCTCTTGATTCTGCTCATTTCATTTTGGATGACTTCATGAAGTTCCACATTTTTTCTGAAATCATCATGCTCATCATTTCTTATGGCACAACAGTATTTCATTACAATCATATGCCACAAATTACTTATTCATGTTTTTGTACAAATAGGTCCTTTCCCCTTTTTTGTGATCTCTCTAGGATACAGACCTAGTAGTAGTATTGTTGGGTCAAAAGATATGTGCAATTTTATAGTCCTTTAGGCATAGTTGAAAAAATTAATTTCAACAGATTGTGAGATTATTAAAAGGAGAACAGAATCCCACATAGGCCTAGGGGACATAGAATATAAAGAAAGGCAAGGAGAGTAGGAGATAATCAAGAAGAGGAGATGATGTGCATGAGTCAGTATGATTAGACCTTTTTAGGAAGGGGAATAATGATTGTGACATCAAGTTGCAGAAAAGAGTGGGAGTCAGATAAAAGGGCTTTCCAACATCAGAATAAGGAAGAAACATTGTAGGTTTTAGAAAAGAAGGATGACATGATCAGAACAGTACACTAGGAAGATTATTCTGGTAGTAACACGAAGGACTAATTGAATGAGTTAGTCACAAGGCAAAATAGTGTATGATAAAAAAAAAATTAGTTCTGTTATCCAAAACCTGGATTTTAGGATTTTTTTAAATGGTTGATCATTTGTCTTTTTATCACCTAGATTTTCAATTTATTTACTTTTCCCTTCTTCCTCTCCAAAAGTTAGCCATTAAAATGAAGATTTTCGGGCAGCTGGGTAGCTCAGTGGAGTGAGAGTCAGGTCTAGAGACAGGAGGTCCTAGGTTCAAACCCGGCCTCAGCCACTTCCCAGCTGTGTGACCCTGGGCAAGTCACTTGACTCCCATTGCTCACCCTTACCAATCTTCCATCTATGAGACAATACACCGAAGTACAAGGGTTTAAAAAAATGAAGATTTTCAAAGACAAAATCCATAAACTAACAGTTATGTCTAAAAATTCTGACATTGTTATGCAGTACTTTACATTGAGTACACTCCCTCTATAAAGAGAGAGGAAGAGGTGCCTTCACATATAGGTATTGGATACTGAGCTTGGTCAATTTCTGCAACATTCTATTTTGATTGTTTTGTTGTTCTTTCCATTTTCACAATTGAGGTCACTGTTTATATCATTATCCTTGTTCTGCTTTGCTTTGTTGTCTTCCATGTTTTTCTTTATTCCTCATATTCATCCTTTTTGTAGTGCAATAATGTTCCATTTTGCTAATGTATTGAAATTTGTTTAACTGTTCCTCAATTGATCCAGTGTGCTTTTGCAAAAAACATAAACAAAAAGTCAAACTATTTCTTTGTGATTTGAGGAATATTCTAAAATTATTTTTCTTAAGATTTGCTTTATTCCACTTTTCATTTGCTATCTTCTCCAGCAATTTAGGTACCTTTCTTGTCAAAATTCTTTCTCCCTTACACATTTTTTCCACGGGGTTTTTTGTCCTTTTTTTGCCAGTTACTCTCAAACCTTATTTTTGTTGCAAGTTCTGTATCCTTTGACCTTTATGAAGAGGTTATTCCATTCAGGGCCATTTTGTACAATACAGTAATTGGTGGAAAAGATGCCCACTACTCATCATTATTTACCTTTTCTTCTTTCTTTCATTCCCTTCCTTCCCTTACATTTTTTTCTTTTATTCAGTCAGTTTTGTGTGCCAGGAATTGTGCCAAACACTCAAGAGAGAGCCGAACTTGGAAATGAGAAGATCTATCTTTAAATTTTACTTCCCACACACTTTCTCTATGACTCTCAACAAGTCATTTAACCACTTGGTGCTTCTAGACATTCTGAGGTTCTAAATCCAAAACAAATGCTGACCTTTATTGGTAGAACAAGGTGTTTGTGTGTGTATATGTGTGTGTGTTTTTGGTTTTGTTTTGTTTAATTTTGTTTTGCCAGAAGCATCTTATGCTAAGGAGATCACAGGTTTTTCTGGTTTTCTCTGTGCTCTTCTGTTTAGATTTCAAGTTCCTATTCCACTCTTGTCTTTTCAACTGAAATGTTTGAAAATTCTCCATTCCATTACAGATCCATTCCCCCCCACACACACCTACAGAATTACACTCATTTTAGCAGGATAATTTTTTTCTTAATTGTAAGCTTTTATTGTTTTGTCTTTTGAAATGTATTTCAAGATCCCTTGCTTCTGGTAGAAGTTGCCAGGTCTAATATCCTTATGAACTCTGGGCACTTGGTACTTGAACTGTTCCTTTTATGATATATGTATGTAGGTACATATATGTATACACACATATATACATATACATATATATATATATATTTGATGTAGGAACTTTAAGAGTTTGACAATGATATTCCTGAGATTCTTGATTTGGAGTTTCTTCCAAAAAATAATTGATGGATTCTTTCTATCTTTACTTTGCTTTTTTTGTTTTAATAGATCTTGATTGTTTGCATTTATAATTTCTTGAAATATAGTTTCTTAGTTTTATTTTTAATTGTGGTTTTTCAGGGATTTTAATTATTCTTAAGTTTTCTCTTCTCCATCTATTTTTAGTTTTTATGTGTGTTTTTATATATATTTATAAGTTTTTATATCAGATATCTTTCATTTTATCCTCCTCCTTCTCTTCTTCCTCCTCCTCCTCTTCCTGCTTAATTTTAATATTCCTTTCTGTCTAATGAGGTCACCAATTTATAGTTGTACTATTTTAATTTTCAGGAAGTTCATTGGTTGAATAAGATTTATCACATTCCCTTCTAATCTATCTATTCCCCAACTAATTCTTTCCTTTAAAATGTTGACTTCATTTTTTGTTTTTATGTCTCTTATTTCATAATAAAGTTTGTGGAAAGTCATTATTTCCCTTTAAGTCTCCGGTTACCATTGTTACATAGATAACCTTTTTTTTTCCTTTTGGAAGATCTTTCAATATGCAGTAATTTTTATACAGATCACTGTTTTCTTTGATTTCCTTATTGCAACAACTTTAGTTCCAGAATTGGGGCTTAAGATCAGGAACATACTCTACCCCTTGCTTTGCTTTTGGGTGCTGTAGTTGTTCTTATTTGAGTCTATCCTGAGACTTCTGGGTTCTTTTATTGACCTCTACCTTCCAGGGCTACCTTCCGGATCTTTGAAATTAAGAGCACTGGACTTTCAGGCCTTTTTCTAAGATCTCAGACTTCTATAGTGGGGACCTCAGAATCCCTGGGCTTAGGCAACCCCAGTTTGTGTTCTGTATGCTGGATGTTACTACCATCTCTACCAACCCACTATTATTTCCAAGGTCCCCATACTAAACAGACTAGAGCTTTCTTGAGATAACCCCATTTTTTTTCTGTCTCTGAGCCCAGAAATTTGAAGGCTAGATATGTCTCTAACAATCTCTGGTCATGCCAAGAGGCTCTGCTCTGGCACTATCCTTTGATTATTGCTTTTGGGCTTCTGCATGATATCTTGTACAATTGTACTGTGGGAAAATTCACTTAGCATAATTTCTTATTTGATTTCTACTCCATTACTTGGTCTAATGTGAACTTCAAGAATCCATTGGAGTGGGCATATTGTAGCTCAATGGTCTGTCTTCCATTCTGTCAGTTTACTTGACTAAAGTACAGAAATTGGAATTTAAGTCTCAGTGTGTGATCTTGGACAATATCCTTGCTTCCTTGCATCTCATTTTCCTCATCTACAAAATGAGAGGGTGAAATTAGATGATCTTTCTTAGGTTTCTTCTATCTCTAGAACCTCTATTAACTAAAGAGCAGATAGGACTATATTAGAAGAGGACAGGAAAGGGGATCAAGCTTCCTAATTGGCACATGCAGTATAAGGATTGCCTTTTTTATTGTAACTGGTACATATGCATTCATTGCCCCTTTATTCATGAATTATTGTTATAATTGATTTCTCTTGAGTCTTAGGGGTGATTTTGATCACTTTCAAGAAAAAGAACCTTCTGTTAATTATTTACTATTTGTCTTGCAGATAACTTGTTTTTATATTATTGTTTATTCCTTATCTCTCCCATTAGATTGTGAGCTCCTTGAGGGCAAGTACTATGTTTTGCCTTCTTTTGTATCCTAAGAATTTAGCAGAGTGCTTATCACATAGTAAATGTATAAAAATTATTTAATGATAATATATGTACACATAATGAAAATGGGTTTTATATATGTATACACATGTACATCTATACATACATAAAACCCATTGTCATTATTTGGTAAATATTAGGGCATTTACACAAGGCTAAAAAGTAATGTAACCTTGGGCAAGGGAAGGAGATGAAGATTGTTACTAGAAGTTCAAAGGGCCCCCTATTGAGGTGTTAATTGGTCCCCAGTAGGGAAGCCTTTCGCTTCACCTTATATAGCATTTTTTAACCAGGGGAAACTGAATGTACACTCAGAGGGAAGGCAAGGGGCAAACACCTGGATGTATTGTCAATAGGTGGCCCAGAACCCAAGAGCCCCTGGAATGTCTCTGATGTTAGGCATTGAGAATAAACAGCTGTGTGTAGACTTTTCAACTTCTGGATACTTATCTAATTAAAGAAGTTACAGGGGAGGAGAAGCATACAGGATATCATTAGCAGGATAAAGAATTGGAAAGGAAGATGGTCTGGATGTACCACAAGAATGGGCTCCATTGGAATCCATGACATTTCATGAGTTCTGGAGGAAGGCCCTCTACCTGTGGAGCAGGCCATGGACAATGATGGTTAGTGCATGCAAAGATGAATTTAAGTGGTAATTCATTTCACATGGTCCAGCAGTTGGAGAGATTAGGAAAGGCCTCTTGTAGGTGATGGTCTTTGATTTGTTTTAAGGGAAGATTGAGATTCTAAGATGCTTAGGTGAAAAGGGAATACGTTTTAAATACAGAATAGCCCAGGGAGAAGCCTAAAGACAAGACATGAAATGTTCTGTGTGAGGGACAGTGTGTGTGACCAGTTTGGCTGGAGTAGAGAGATCATTAAGGGAAGTACTATATCATACGTATATAAAAATAGGCTGAAGGAAGACAGCAAAGGTCTTAAAATACCCAACAAAAGAGATGTATCTTACCCATCAAGAAACTAGAAGTTACTGCAATTTTTAGGCATTAAATGCTTCCTTATTTGGCTTGTAGGTTCTGCATGGTCTCATAATAGAGAATGTTCACTGGAATGGGGCTTAAGCCATTTTTGTCTAAATAAAATATTACTCTAAATACTCCTATACTTGTTAAATGTAAAGAAAGTGAAGAGAAATTGTGCCTCATCCAAGGTCACCCAGGGAATTAGTGACAGAGAAATACCATTAGAATCCAGATTGTCTGAATCCCACACCAATGATCTTTTTAAAAACAGTTTTTCTGCTCCCAACTACAAAATGCTTAAAGTAACAAGAGAACACAGTCAGTAGTTAAGAGTCCTTTTTTTTAAAACCGTACTGTATTAACATGGAAAATTCAACTGAATTTCTCAGGGGTGTTTCCTCATTTTTGTAAAATGAGTAGAATAATACTAACAATACCTCCCTAGCAGGGAGATATTTCGGGAGAAATGTTTTGCAAATCTGTTGTTGTTTAGTCATTTTAGTCATGTCTGACTCTTAATGAGCCCATTTTCTTGGCGAAGATCCTGGAGTTGTTTGCCATTTGCATCTCCAGGTCATTTTGCATATGAGGAAGCTAAGACAGGGTTAAGTGACTTTCCCAAGGTTACATAGTAAATGTAAACTAGTAAATGTCTGAGGGCAGATTTGAACTCAGGAAGATGAATCTTTCTGACTCCAGGTTTGGCACTCTATCCACTGTGACACCCAATTGTCTTTATTTTTCAAATATTGATGATTTATATAAAATGGAGCTATTGTTTATGAAAGTCTATGTACTCATAACTCTCTCACATTTATTCTCCTCTCTTCACTTATACAGCCACCTACCCAGTAGAAACCTCATTATCTTTCAACTAAACCAGTTGCAGTGATCTCCTAATCTGTCTCCCTGCCTTCAGTCTCTCCTTCCCTTTAATCTGATATTCTTTAAAGACAGATCAGACCATGGGGCACACTGGGTAGAGCACTGTACCTGGAGTCAGGAAGACCTGAGTTCAGAATTGACTTCAAATATTTAGTATCTGTATGACTTTAGACAAGTCACTTAACCTCTGTTTACCTAAGTTCCCTCATCTATAAAATGAGGATGATGATAGAATTTACCTTCTAGGATTATTGGGTGAAGATTAAAGTGAGATGATATTTGTAAAGAACTTTGCAATCCCTAGAGATCTATATAAATTCTTAGCAGCTCTCTTTGTGGTGGCAACGAACTGGAAATTGAGGGCATATTCATCAATTGGGGAATGGATGGATGAGTTGTGGCATATGATTGTGATGTAGTACTACTATGCCACAAGAAATGATAAGCAGATCAATTTAAAAAATCATGGAAAGACTTACATGAAATTATGAAAAGTGAAGCAAATAGTAGTACAGAACTAATTTTTGAAGAATAACTTATGAATGTCTTCCTCCAGAGAAAGAACTGATAGAGAAAAATACCAAAGACATACTTTAGATATACATTTTTTTCCTCTGGTGCAGGGAGAGGAGGGATGGAGATACCTGGAAATTTTGATGTCGCCAATCAACAAATAAATTAATTTTAAAATTCCGTATAAATTCTTGCTATTATTATTTATCATCATCATCATCTATGTCACTCTTCCCCTTTGAGAAGCTTCACTAGCTTGCTATTGTTTCTAGGATATAATGCAAACTCCTGTTTAACATTTAAAATATTTTAAAAGCTGAGTCTAATCTATGTTTACAGATTGATTTTATATCCCCTTCCTTCCCCCCTACCCCACATTCTACACTTTAGCCAAACAGAACTACTTGCCATCAGTTGCCTCTGTTCCTTGTTAGCTCCCCACTCCAGAAATGCTCTCCCTCCTAACTATTGGAATCTCTAGCTCCCTTCAAGACTCAGTTCTAGTGCCACCTGCTATATAGGACCTTCCTTTATCTCTCTTCTCCCCCACTCCAATTATTATTGCCATCTCTTCCCATCCCTTGAATGATTTGGCATATAATTTGACATTTGAGGTTCCTCACCATGCAGTATAAGATAAGTCCCTTGAAGGCAAAGATTATTCTATGTTGATGTTTTTATTCCTGGCTAACAGTAGGTGTTTTATGCACAGTATGAACTTTAAAATGCTTGTTGAAATCAACAAACATATATTAGGATGAACACAAAAGACTTATTTTAACTTGGTTTGCACTATGTATTATTGTGTAATTTTTTAAACCAAGGCTAGTTGAACCTAATTTATAAAATTTGTTACTGTGCATTTTCATAGTGGATATTATACAACATTTTAAAATAATTCTGCAAGGTCAGTTAAGTTGCTCAGTAGGTACATAGACAGGTATGGAGATGGCAGATTCTAGATTCAAATCTGGCCTCAAATACTTTCTAGCCATGTGAACCGGGGCAAATCACTTAACCCCCATTGCCTAGCCCCTACCTAGCCTCTTTTGCCTTAACAAATATACAGTATTGATTCTAAGATGGAAGGTAAGGGTTATGTGTGTGTGTGTGTGTGTGTGTGTGTGTGTGTGTGTGTGTGTGTGTGTGTGTAAAATGTGGTATCAAGACAATTGAGATCTAGATCTATCTCCATGAACTTACAAAGTGACTTTTTGATTACTGGATTCTTTCAATTTCCAATTTACCCTTTGACTCTAGAATTTCTGGACAGTTTTCCTTGATGATTTCTTGAAGTATAAAGTCTAAACTCTTTTTTTAATTATAATTTTCTGAGAGTCCAACTATTCTTATATTGTTATATTATAATTAATATTATGTAGTCTTATTATATTACTAAGAATATCACATATTCTTAATCTTTTTTCCAGATCTGTTGTTTTGGTGATAAGATGTTTCATATTTTCATCTATTATTTCATTCTTTTAATATTGCTTTATTATTTCTTGTTGTCATTAGCTTCTCCTTGTCCAATTCTAGTTCTTAATCAATCATTTTCTTCTATAAGTTTCTGGATCTCTTTTTCAATTTGTGTGATCTTTCTTTCATAATTTGCTTGCTTTTCTTACATTGCTCTATTTTTTTTCAAGTTTTTCCTCAACCTCTCTCATTTGTTTTTAAAGGTCTTTTTAAAGCTCTTCCAAAAGCTTTTTTTTAACTTTTAGCCCTTTATTGTATTACTTTGTCATTTTTGGAGTAGGTGTTTTTATTTCATTATTCTCTGAGTTCCAACTGAGGTCTTCTTTGTCCCCACAGTAGCTATTGGTAGTTGGGTTTTTTCTCCTCTGGTTGCTCTTTTAAAAAATTAGCATCTAGGCCAACAGACTTAATTATTGGCATTTTCTTGGATTCCTGGGGTTCCTATAGTATTGGAGTATGCTACCTCAGGTTTTAGGACTTTTTTATGTGTTTGATTTTTCCTGGACCCTCTTTAATCAATCCAATTTTCATAGTGCAGGGTCTGATATAATCCTGGGTTCCCCCCCCCCCAACAAACCCCCTAGTTTTATTGATCTCAGGTGTTCCCACCAGAGTCATTGGGCAGTTCTACCACTGTAATGGCAAGCATAAAGGTCAACCCCACCCTGTGGCAGCCAGGGACCCCACTCTCCTGGGA
This sequence comes from Gracilinanus agilis, assembly GCF_016433145.1. Taxonomy (NCBI): domain Eukaryota; kingdom Metazoa; phylum Chordata; class Mammalia; order Didelphimorphia; family Didelphidae; genus Gracilinanus; species Gracilinanus agilis. The sequence continues at coordinate 145,204,262 of NC_058131.1, forward strand.
GTGACAATAGTTGATGAGCCTCAGTTCCTCAACAACTACTCTCACTGATGCCCATTCCTTCCTCACTCCTCTTCTCTCAATGTTGTGGTCCAGGATAAGGCAGGCATCTAGTCCATGTTCCTCTAGTCTCTAAAGTCTCTTACCTGTCAGCAGTGAGGCTTGAGGTTCTGCCCTTAGGGTTTGTCAGTAGTGGACTTTATGGTATCTACTCCATTCTCCAGCTTCATACTAGTGAGTGTCTCCTGAGCAGAGGCCACCACCAACACAGCTGCTCCCAGGGTTCTCCACCTGCTGACTCCAGTGGTATCTTCCTGGATGTAAACTCCTGAACTCAATGAAAAAAGTAAGTTTGCCAATCCTTTTGTCAGAGGTTGTCTTGTTGATTCCACTGCTGTTAGCTCTGTTCCTGCCCTCAGGGCCTGAAGAATTGGGATTATGGCCAGGGAAGTCAGAAGTCTTTCTTCCCAGTTGTCTTTGGATATTCAGTTTCATTCTAGATTTCTGTCTATTTCTGTCACTTTTAATGTTGATTCTTTGGAGTTATTTTTGATTGTTTGAGGGGGAAATTGAGAAGGTGAGAAACCTTCACAGCCTGCTCCACCATCTTTCCACAATGCCTTCCTCCCAATTTGATCTCTGATGAGTGGGTATTAATAACTGCACAAACATGGAAAAATCATTCCAGGTGAAAGAAAATGTAAACAGAGACATGGAAGCAAAAGGTCAAGATGTGTTTCAGGGGCAGTGACATAAACCAATTTACCTGGAGCACAGGGATCATAGATTTAGAAGAACAGAATACCTTAGATACTATCTATTCCACACAGTGACACAGTCTCTCTCTCTCTCTCTCTCTCTCTCTCTCTCTCTCTCTCTCTCTCTCTCTTTCTCTCTCTCTCTCTCTCTCTCTCTCTGTCTCTGTCTCTGTCTCTGTCTCTCTCTCATACACACACACACACACACACACATAGACACACACACACAGGCACATACATACACACCCATTTTTTATAAATAAGGAAGCTGTGTCCCTCCAAAGGTTAAGTGGCCTGTCCAATGTCCACAAGAAAGCATCAGTAGCAAGATTTTTAACTCAAATCCTCTAAATTCAGGATCAATGTATATTCCACTCCACCAAACTGCCTTTGCTGTGTCACTGATAAAAGTCTAAAATCCTATATACATAGAATTTAAAATATATATAAAAAATATATAGAATACATATAGAGAAAGAAGTGACACAAAAACTTAACATAGAGCCATTCCATCAAAGGATCTCAACAGTTTTATAAAGAGAAGTAGCAGATTATAAATTAACCATGTAGAAATATGTGCCAAATAATCAAAGCTAAGAGAAAATCAAATTGAAGTAATAGGTTTCACTTCATGCTCTTGCAAACTGGCAAAAGGGGCAGAGGAGGAAGTAAGGAATAAAGAGAGGGAGGGAAAAGAGGAAAGAAAGGAGCGAGGAAGCAAAGCAGCAAGGAAGAAATAAATAGTAATGGGTCAAAGGCTGAATCTCTGAATCTTGAAAAAGGCCTACCACTTGAAAACAAGAAGAATATAACATTGTGAGAAAAGAGAAAGAAAATTGGTTTAAAGCAATAGACAACCACAATTATATAGTATCTTCTAAATTAATCAAAGAAAAATTATCAAGAAAAAATTAGAAGCCATTCATATAGATGAATACAGAATGTGCTTCATATTTCCAGGCCACTGTGTCTCAAAAAAAATTTTAAAGGGTAGGGTTGATATTTTCACCTCTTTTTTAAGTTTGTGTTTTAAAGTGAAATTTATTAGTTTATTTTTTTAATTAAATTAAAGGCCCTTTAGTTTCTTTGATGAAAATCAATGTCCTTTATGCCTGAGAATTTAACAAATGTTTCTTTTAAAAATACAATTAAATTCCTACTGTGTACTATGTAGTTACCAGTGTCATATACTCCAAGGAAGAAACAAAGAAGAAATGAGAAAAGACAATTATATTTGATAATTACAGAAAGTCATTGATGATATTTTGGGATAGAGTTTCCATAGAATGTGGAGTGGGGAAGAAGGAAGCTCATGTGCAGGTGAAAGAGTCATTGGTAGGAAATAGAGGCAACAGATATAGATTACTCAATTGAAAAATTTGACAGGAAAATAAAGGACATAAAAAGACAGCAGCTAGAATTCATAGATCATTTCTGAATATGAGCCAGATCTATGCCTAGTTATAGGCAAAGAGGAAAGAGAAAAAAGAAAAGAGGGGGGGAATGAAGATGATAAGAAGAATGAGATTGAGAAATAAAATCCTGGAGAGGAAGACAAGATCTTAGAGATGTGAAATTGTAGGAATAAATTCAATCTAATTCAGTGAATATATATTAAGCGCATACTTCCTGCAAGACCCTGAGGATACAAATATGAAACAGTTCCTGCCCTCAAGAAGCTTACATTCTACTGGGGGATACAACCTGGGCAATTAAGTAAAAGCAATGCAATCTGAGAATAATAAGGTCACTTGTAAAGGAGAAAGATGTAAGTAGGAAAAGATTTCCTTAGGATGGAACCTGAAGTCTGCTTTGAAGAAAGGGGAGGGGAGTTTCCAAGAGGTAAAGGTGAAGAGATCCTTCCTTCCAGAGATGATGGATGAAGGACATCCTGTGAGAAGGAGAAGGGGCAGGAAGCAGAATAGAAAGTTCAAGGAGTAGCTGGAACATAGAAAGTCTGAAGGGAAGAAATATGAAATGTCTAGAAAAGAATGAGAACAAAGAGAAGAATTGCAAAGAGGATGGATTCCTTTTTCTCTGATACAAAAGAGAAGGAAGAGAGGGGAGATGTAGAGAGGGGAAGATTTTCAGATGCAAAGGCAGGAAATGATAGAGCTCACACCTCAAGCTCAGTGGGAATCACACCATCAGTTGAGAAAGAAGGAAAAAGAAATAGGAGTCAGGGGGGCTGGAAAAAAGGGGGTGTGGCTGGGAATACTTTGTGGAGAGTGAGATAGGGAATCAACAAGGTATGAATAAAATAATGGCTCTGGCCCAGTGAGGGCCCATTGAAAATTAAATCACATTTGATTGGTAGTGGGCCAACTCAGTGGAGTACTAAATGGTTTTCTAGCAATTCTAAGGAGTAGGACAGACACAAGAAAATATACAGAACTTTCTAGTTATGTGTTTCTAAAATGTTTACACTTTTAAGTCCCTGCCTTGATTCAACTCAAAATAAGAATACACCATTAGAAACATACAGATTTCTCACAATGAAGGAATAATGGGAAATAGTGAAAGAATATAAGAACCAATATTTTTGGTTAGACTAATTATCTATTTGGTGTGGTCTCTGGCCCTGGAGTAAGGAACAACTGTGTTCAAATATGGCCTCAGATACCTATAAGCTGCATGACTTGGGTCAAGTCATTAAAACCACTAAAACCTTGCCTCTAGTTTCCTCATCTTTAAAATGGGGATAATAATAGTACCTTCTTCCCAGGGTTGTGAGAATCAGATGATATAATTGTAAAGCACTTAACTTGGTGTCTGGCACATAATAAGGGTTAGATAAATGTTAACTATTATTAACACATAAACTTTCTACCTTCTTCACCAATAGCTCTTTCCAGATATAGTCAGGAACACCCAGGGTTAATTTCTTCTCTAACACCTACTCTCTGAGCCTCAATCACCTTGTGTTTTAAAATGAGGATAATGATACTTGCAGTTTCTGAGCCTCACAAGATTGTTGTGAGGCTAAAATAAGATAAGCGTATAAAGTGCTAAATAAATGTCAGTTATTATTAAGTACAAAGCAGACAGTTACTTTTCATCCACTCTTTCTTCACCTTTGCACTTGTACTAACAAACTGAAAAAAATGGCCCCCAAACAGGGATTGGCAGATAGAGCAAGGATAATAGACCTGTCTGGAAAATAGACAGATTGAATAACCAGTTCTTGGCTCTCAACTTGACTAAATAACAATTCTGAATGAAGGAAAAAGTGCTAGAAAATAAAACTACAAATAATGACAAATACTGGTGTACGATTGGACAGTACAAAGCTCCCCTGGTCTGAGAGTCTAAGGACTTGCGTTCCAGTCCTTACCATGCCTCTGGTGACCTTTGGCAAGTCTTTTTACTTATGGTTTCAATTTTATCATCTGTAAAATGAGATGAATAAAAGAGGTCAGTTGTTCCCCAAAGTGAGGGCCAAAGCCACTTGAGAATAGGGCCTGATCCACAAAGGTTGTATTATAGCCAATCAAAGAGTGGGAAGATAGAGCACATGCCACCTTTCCCATGATAGCCAATTATGGAGCCTATCTCTAAGACAACCAACCTACCTTTATCTCTAAATACTTAGTCTCTCCACTACCCTACTCCCCTTCTGAGGAAGTTCTAACTTAGGCAAAATCCAGGTACCCACAACAGTAGCCATGGATATTTCTTTGGAAAAGTCACATATTCTCCCTCCCCAGCATAGGGTACCCCTGTCCTCAAGATCACCTCAATGCTGTGGCAAGCACCCTTCGGAGGAAGCATTGCAATCTGAGGTAATGGTAGGTAAGAGCCAATCTCCATTTGCTTTGGTTTGGAAAAGATAAAGGGGCATGAACATATTACAACAGATCACAGATCTCATTTTTCCCCAAATCACCTATTTTCTAAACTTCCCTATTATTGCTAAGGGCACCACTGTTCTTTCAATCATCCAGGTACATATCATCTTCATCTCCTCATTATCCTATACCATATATGCTCAGTTAGTTGCTAAATCTTGTTTCTACTACTATATCTCTCTCATCTCTCCTCTTCTTTCTACTCATAGCCACCACTCTTATTCAGGCCTTCATCATTTGTCAACCAGACTATCAAATTAATCAATGGATGGATGATTAGGAAAGGATTAATTAAGCACTTATTTCATGTCAAACACTGTGCTGCCAGAACACAAATGGAAAAGGCAAGAATGTCCCTGATTTCAAGAAGTTCATTTTCTAATTGTGAGAGACAATGACAGCAAGGAAAACCAGCAATATAAAGGACCAGATGGAATGGCCTACAAGTACCAGGAGTCCATAGTTAGATGGCAAGACTCCTTAAAGGGCCTTAGGTTAAATCACCAGATCAGTAAAGGAGATCTAGCAGATTTAGGGGTAAGTCAACTGAGAAAGCCTGGAGGATATAAGTACTAGGTAAGGCAGATGGTAAGGCCATGTGATCTCTCACATCACCAGAAGGACTGTATTGCAATTGTCTTTAATTGGTTTCTTTGCTTGAAGTTTCTCTTTTTCCTGATGTATCCTCCACACAACTACCAAAGTAACTTGCTAAAGTGTATGCCTGACTATTATTCTCTCTTAATTAGTAAACTATCCCTATTGAATCTAGAAATGAATATTATTTAACCTTTATCTAGTTCTTTTTTAAGATTTCTATTTTGTGGGGGCAGCAGGGTAGCTCAGTGTTTTGAAAGCCAGGCCTAGAAACAGGAGGACCTGGGTTCAAATCTTGCCTCAGACACTTCCTAGCTGTGTGACCCTGGTTAAGTCACTTAACCCCCATTGCCTAGCCCTCACCACTCTTCTGCTTTAGAACCAATACGCAGTATTGATTCTAAAATAGAAGGTAAGGGTTTTTTTTTAAATAAAAAAATAAAGATTTCTATTTTGTGTTTTAAAACATGTGTAGATATAGCAATTTGTATAGTAGTATAAGTACATTATAGTACATTATGTACACATATAATATGTAAATATGTATAGACATGTTGGAGGTGCATATATGAATATTTTTTACTGGTAGAGAGTGCATAATTAAAACCTCTAAGCTCCCTTCTCCAACTTTCTATGATTCTGTGTTATTATTGATGATTAGAAAAGTTAGGGGAGTATGGAAGAGAAATATCTCTCTTTCTTCATCTCTAAATATGACAGGAGGAAACCAGAATCCAAGAAGGTATACTGAAAGCAAAGATGCAGGGCACTTTATCATAGCCACCTGGAATTGGGCATGTCTTTGTAGTGGTCCATATTAAGAATTACTGCCTTCTGTTAATATGTAGGAGCCAACTTCCAGGAAAATCAGCTTGAGATAACGAATCTCCTTCCTTCCACCTGCATTCATCTAGCCTGTAGCCCAAGACAAACCAAGAGTTGTCCCTAACAACCACTGCTTCTTTGCCATTACCACTCAAATTATTTTTAACCTTAGTTGAATACATGACCAAACTTTGATAGCTGTGTTTTACCTGTGAAGCCCCAAAAAAGAATATTAAACAAAATCCCAAGTACTTGACAATGGCCTCTCTTCCTTCATGGTTAATCAACTCTCGCCATGAGTAGAACCAAAGGAAAAGCCCTTCCAAAGATGGGACTACCTCATCTGCCCTATTGGAGGTCAGAAATTTCCTCTAGATAGCAAAATGGGTTCTGTTGTTTAAGGGGTCAATAATTCCTGTAAACAAAGAAAGCTTTATAGGTGATAAGAAGAACTTTGTAATCTCTTCTCTACTTAATGGGGAATGAGTGAAGGTCTCCAAGGACCTGAGCAATATGATCAAATCTCTGGGTTCTTGTAAGCATACATGATTTGTTTTGACCAAACTGTTGGGGCTGCTGCTGCTGCTGCTATTGCAACTGCAAGAAGGAAGAACTGCAGATTCAGAGAGGCGAGAATGAAGGCATGTTATATGAGCTAAGCTAAGCTGCAGGGAAAGAAATCAAGATCACAGCACCTTCTTGAGAAGGTCCTTGAGTCTCACTTGAGAGGAATTCTTAAGATAATCATAAAAAGCCATAGCAACATTGTTTATGTTGGGATTCAAAATGAAATTCAGGATTAAGAGGTGGGGCAGGAGAAACAGGTTTGAATGTCATTCAAAAAGCAGGCAAAAGAATGTGAGGGTTTCAGTTGATCACAAGAGCCAACTCAAGACTGTTTTCTTTATTTGTTCAAATCACATGTTTGGCTATGTTACTACAGCAAGAAATAATGAGCCCCAAGCATAGTCTTGTCATCACTGTTATCATCCATTTCTATGACACATTATAAGGCATACATTTATTTATTTATTTGTTTGTTTATTTCTTTTGCAATGGCCCTTTTAAGTAGCATTAATGGCTTTTTTCCACAGGAGGAAACTGAGGCATAAAGAAATGAGGGAGCATTTTCCAAAGTCATACAACAAGTTAGGAATCACCTAAGATAAGAAATCAAATTATTCCCTTTCTCCTTTAATCTCTTGTAAATGTACTGAGAGCTATAACGATGGCATACTAGCCACTGCTTTTTCCCATGGGAGAACTGCACAGTTCTCTTCAACTCTATTCTTTTTCCTGGGTCTAGAACCATTCCCCAGCCTCAGCTGACTTTTAAAGTAGAATTATTATAACACTGCCTGCCTTTCCACTGAACATGACCAGGATAGACTTTTCTCTGCCCCAACATCTCTCAATAACAGAAGTGCTCTGAGCACAAAAATTCTTAGCTTTTGAAATATTTTAGCTCCATTAAAGTTAAAAATGCCTTTATAAATTTGTCAATAAAACCAAACAAAAATATTATAAGTAAAGAAATAGTTAAATGTATCATTGTAGCAGAGATCAAGAAAACACTAGCTTCCTAAAGATATTCAAATAAAAGCTGAGGCTATTAAAATTTTGAATTCTTCCCTTAGAGTGAGCTCTATTTTGGGGAAGAAACCATATTTTTTGCTTTTCTTTATAGCCAAAACACTTAGCACAATGCCTGGCACATAGTAAATGTTAAATAAATGCCTCTTGATTTAACATAATGATCTTTGAAGAAAACAATGACTATCTCCCTTTAAGTCATATCTTTCCTTTTCATCTTATGTCTGGATATGTCTCCTCTTATGGGATAGGTTCATGTTTTTGTGACAAGGGGCAGTTCACAGGCTTTAAAGAAAAGCACCTTCCTGAACTAAGAAGGTGTGGTTCAAGTCGTAATCTGGGAAGGCAAATAGATGGTTAGTTGATGTGAAGGTAATGCTCATAATCTAACCACAATCTATGATCTAAGCAGGGTTTGAGAATGAGTTTATAACAGCAGCCTTCAATCAGGGAGATTAGTACAGAGGTCAGGGAAAAGACCCTAGGAAGAATGTAGAAGGCAAAATCAAAATATTACCTACAACTCCATCAGAGAAGACTTTCACAACAGTGACAGCTAAGCCACCCAATTCCCCACACTCCAATCCATTGGTTTCATCATTCCATAGCCAGGTGCCAACTCATCCCATTTAACTACCTCTCAACAATATTCTATAGCTATACTTTCTTTTAAAGGAATAGAGATCTAATGAAGTTATGTCTGGTTATAAAAGTGGGTACCCAATAGAATATACCTGATCCTGAGTGCTCTACATAGGGAGGTTATCTATTAATTGTAGGCCTAGATATATGGAGCATTATGTTTGATCTTCATCTCTGTCTGTGAGATGACAGTAAAGGAATAGCATCTATTATGTTAGATAACTAGATAAAACATGTCTAAACACACACAGACACATACTTACATATATGTATATGTTTATAAATTATCGATATATTTTATCTCTATTTGTATAAATATATATACATACATATATACACATATATTTATGTATGTATATTTATATCTATAGACACATACATGCATATGTATAAATGTGAGATAGTTAGATAGCAAAGTGGATAAAGTGCCAGATCTGGAGTCATTAATGACTCATCTTCTTGAGTTCAAATCTGTTCTCAGACACTTATTTGCTGTGTGATCCTGAGCAAGTCTTTTAACCCTGGTCCTTCATTTGTAAAATGATCTGGAGAGGGAAATGGCAAATCACTATAATATCTGCCAAGAAAATCCCAAAAGGGGTGACAAAGAGTTGGACAGGATTGAACATTAATATGTATATACACATGTGTTTATATAATCCACACTTCCATTTTTCAGTCTCCTCTCTCTCTCTCCAAATGAATGATGTGAGATATAATATCAACTGACATTTATATAACACTTCAAGTTTTACAAAGCATAGCTTATCTCATTTAATCTTTACAACTTGATATGGCAGATGCTATTAGTATTATAATTCCCATTTTACAAATGAGAAACTGAGATTAAGAGAAACCAATATACCCATGGTTCCTATACTTAATAGATCTATGGTTACATAGCTAATACATTTTAGAGGTGAGATTGAAATACAAATTTCTCTTGACTCAAACCCTGGCATTCTTTCTGCTATGCCACAGAGAGAAATTAGAGATTTCATTTCTTTACTAGGAAGTATGCCTGAAATTAAAGTTCCCGAAAAGAGGCCTCTACTGTTTGCATATAAAACCACATACATTAAAGACTTAGCTGAAATAAGGAAGTGAGGTGACATTTTGTGCCCGGAAGGTGATTTCATAAAATCTTTAGTTTGTTCTTAACCTTATATGTCACCACCAAAGTAACAAGAAGGTGGAAAAAAATCTATAAATATTACCATTACAGTTCAATATATTTGTATTTAAAACAGTTTTTCTCCTAGGAAAAGATTGTGTTTTACAGCCTGGAAATAATATGCATCCTCCATCCTGTGAGTCTTGGATGGTCCAGGTCATCGTCTCAGAATCCCCATCAGTAATCGTGGTACATCGCCATCTAATAAAGGGCCAGAATAAGACTTTTCCACAGACAAGCAATCAACAAAAATGCCAAGTCCTATACAAAGACTATAACTAACCCTCAAGGAGTTTACTTTAGTTCTAGCAACAAATACACAGAAAAATAGACACAAAATATGTATAAGGAAAATGCAAGGTAACTGGGGCTGGAGGAGGCATGGAAAGAGAGCTGGAAGAGGGCAAAAAAAAAAATCTCAAGTAATAGAGATAATTTAAACAGAGCTTTGAAGAAAAAAAATCAAAGAGCTGCAGGAAAAGAGGAAATTCATTTCAGGCACAAGGGCAACAAGGACAAAAGCAGGCAAAAGGCAGGGATGGAATGACATCAGTAAATGGTGTACATCATGTGTAACCTATTGTCACCTTAGATTTCTTTTACTCCCTAGAACCAACAGTTGGACCAGTAACTTCTCTGTCTTTAATAATGACTCTCCCATGTCTTCCACCCAGATTTCTAGCATTTCAATTAATGTTAATGCCCAAGCCCACCCCCTTGTTGATTTTCAGAGAGGTCAATATACAATAGCCCCAGGAAATAAAAGACTGAGAGTTTCTGAATACATGAAATTTTAAAATATTTACAAATTGAAAAATAGACTTCCTCTGGATAAACACTTGGGAATAATTCCTCCTCAAGGATACTATAATTTTCTACACACACACACACACACACACACACGTACACCTGTCTAAAGGATAGCCCCCTAGAGTCTAATTATACAAGAATCAGTTTGGGGTTTTTCTCCGTAAAGAATAAAGAGAATTATTTATCATTTATCTATGAACACAGAAGAGACAATGCAAAGAAGTTATGCACTCCAATTTGCAGTCATTTTTGGCATGAGTCCAGTTCTCCTTACCTTCTTTTTCTCTTCTGTCAAATGGAATAAGTGATGAGTTAACTTGCCAGTAATACAACAAAGTATAGTTGGTAAAAATGACTGTGAAGCCTCTAGAACAGTAATGGGCCCCACGGGCCTGATTGGGGGGGGCCCCCCCAAATGTTCTATATGGCTACGGGACATTATTCCTAATCTGACGAATACAATGAGTAGGATACAATACAATGAAACTTCGAAAGAGTTGCCTTAGAAACAGACTGACATGAGCATTTCCTTTCCTTTGGCCCCCTCTTTAAAAAGTTTGCCATCATTGCTATAGAACATGGTGCTAAAGCATAATAAGTCAGGTTAGATCAGAGTAGTGCCTTTAGATAAAAGGACCTGAGTTCAAAACCTTGCTTTGTTACTACCTTTGGCAAAGCACCTCACTTCTCAATTTCAGTTTTTTCATGTAAAATATAAAGGGGTTGGTCTATAAAATGAAGGGATTGGTCTAGATCAATTCTTAACCTTTTTGAGTCATTTATCCCTTTGATAATCTCATGAAACCTAAGGACTCCGTTTTACAATTACATTTTAGCATACATAGAAATTACCTTGGATTAGAAAGGGAATCAGTTACATTGAAATATGTTTGTTGTTGTTGTTGTAGTTTTAAGTTCATAAATCCCAGGTAAGGAATCCCTTGTTAAATCATCTGTAAGTTTCCTCCCATCTCAAAATCTTTGCTCATATATCCTAACATCTGAAATAAAAAAATAAAACTAACATTTAAGGCCATTTGCCTCTCCCTTCCCTAGCTCAGACATTGTTACAATGTCCCCAGAGATCCTTAGATAAAATAAAATGTTTGTGTTTCTTTTTTTTTTTCTCTAGTAAATTCATTTTCAACCAGACATAGCTTAGGTATTTTATCCAGTTTAAACGGTGGGGATTTAAAATGCTATTTTGGTGGAAGAGGCCTGATTAAAACCCATATCCTCATCATATTTCTTGGCCATGCGGCTGCATTGCAATGTTTACATTAGTGTCAACCTTAATTTAAATTCTGCATAACTATATTTGCTTCCCTAAATGTATTCAGCAAGAACACATCCCAAATTACTTTGCATTAACAGCCGAGTGTCTTTGTCTATTGCAAAGTGTTTTGAAATTAGCACCATAAGTAACTAGTTGTAAGTGTCATTCAGTCTCTTTAATGTCTCATTAATTAACCTGTCTTGGCAGCTGGTGTGATGTCCAGAGCTAAGTTACAAGGAAGTTCGGTATCCCCTGCTCCCCCGTGTTTCTCCAACCCACTTTTAAATTTGGGTTCATTGTCTTGCAAAGAGTGACCTTTGTCTCCTTCGGAGCCAGAAAATCAGGAACTAGAGTAGCAGTTTCTTACCCTTCGCCAGTCAGAGGGTTCATAAAAACACAAAATAATTGGTGTGTTTCTCCCTCAGCAGATAACTCGGGCTTTAAAAGTGGAAAAAAAGAAAAAAAGAAGGTTTAATAAAATCGGATTTCCACCTACTTCCGAGATCCCCTCATTGATTCAAGGTGATTTTTCAGTCTCTGAAATGCCAGCGCCAAAAAATGTCTTCAGTGTGAGTATTTCTATAACCCAGGAGATAGAGTTAAAAAGTAACAAATCCATCCAGGGCCAAGAAAGTCATAAAAGACCCAACAATCCGAGGTGATCAAGACTAGGTTTCTTTATTGAGTGATGGGAAAAGTTATATTGAATAAGGGCCATGATGTTTGTGATTTTTAAAAAATGGCATAATATCCTTGAGACATGTCTATTCTTTAGGAAAGGGTTAT
>NC_058131.1:145219067-145225084 GCF_016433145.1 Gracilinanus agilis
TTTGCATATCCCCAAGATAAAAGACACTATGCTTCCTTCTCTCCTTTCTTCTCAGGCAGATGCATTTATAAAATCAATCATTTTGTAAAGGAAAGAGAGGGAGAGAGTCCTGTATCTTAAATGTTTATTCCTTTGCTGGAAATATTGATCCCTCAAATGAACGGTGGTTAATAAGTAACTGGGAAGAGATATCAGCTCTTTTGCCCTAGTTTTTTATCCTGCAGTCTGGGTCAACGTCTGTCTTTTTTTCTCCCCCTTCTCTTCCTATAGAACTTCCCCTGTTAACATTGGTTGAAAGGCAAAGCTGTTCAAGTGTCTCCTGAAATCATATTTACAGATACAAAGCAGCCTGTAAGCACATTATAGCTCCTACACCCAACCAGGAAATTCAAAGTTTAGGAATGACACTGACCCCCCCTGACCAAATTAGAAGAAAAACATGATAGATTGGAAGAATTTAGTAGTTCATTTAAAACAAATAAACAACACATTATACAAGTTGAATTTCTTTCCATAAATCTATTTATATACATATAATTTTATATTATGTTATGTATATGATTTATATATCTAGTTTACATTTTTAAATATGTATAAATCTTTCCAAAATTGGTGTTCAGTTTATTTAAAGATGTTCCTTGATTTACAAATGAGTGCTGTAATCATTAAAGGTGCTCCTCTGCATTACCCTGCCCCAGTTGGGTATGCTTAGGCTGTTATATGTCTGCCCATAAGCATTTACAGACTAGATCTGGATGAATGGCTCTTTCCAGCAAATTCTGCTTTAGTGTGAATGGCCACATTACCATCTCTAATGCTCAGTGCACTTCCATATTTGTCATGCCTCATAGGTTTGGGAGGTAAGTTCGTGATTTCTGCATTTTATGAGTGAGAACAATGAGGCATACAAAGTGGTGAAATTCTGATAGATACACAGTAAAAGGATTAGAGGACAGGCTTAGGGAAAAAAAATGAACCTTCCTTCTACATACACACACGTTTTGAAACCTTTTCTCACATTCGATGAATCATGTGTGCTTTCTCTGCTGCTCTATTCTGCCTCTCTAGATCCATTGACTTTTGAGGTAATTTGAAAGTTCTATTTGCAAGTTAGTTAGAAAGCTAACTGAGTCTGTTATCTGGGGTTGGTACATCACTGGCTATCACTTGCTCATCAATATAGTTTTATAGTCTTGTAGGGAAGCTAATTGTTTATCCAAACAATTTGGTAATCAAATTTGGCAGGATAAATTAAATATTATATTCTATTAATGATGAACCCTAATTGGTTTTGAGAGTTCTTTCCCTAATCAGCAGCAACAAATCTGAATTTCTAAATGATAGATTATCAGATAGATCTTTTATCTTATCTTGAATGTCACAACTGCATGAACAATGCCCATTCAAATATATTCCCTATCTGTCATCCCAGCTGGCTTTGTCTCTCACCATCTTGCAGTTATTGCTCAGGTAACATCCCTTCTCATTTCATCACTGAAACTCCCCAGAGAAATCTCGTCCTGTGGAGTTCATTCCTCAGAGAACAACCTTTTTGTGAGCAAACCTCAGTGTAGGAGAGACCACTTGTTGGAAAGAAAAAAATTTAGTCAAATAGAAATTGTATTCATTGGAATTTAAGGTCCATTTCAGCTAGAAGTTTCTAAGCAAGCTTCTGTGTTTTCAATAGTTATCTGGCACTCTGGGAGAAACAATTTTCTTGTCTTTCATAACCTTTATCTTGTTAAAGATATGAATAACCAAATAGGCTAAGCATAATCCTGGTGTATCTCTCAGATATTTCGGTCAAGAGGAAAGATGCTATCATCCTTCTTTTCAATAATGTTTGGTGAGAAATGTTCAGATACCTGGCTGTAGATTCTCTGCCCACAAAGCAAATATACTCCAATGCCTATCCAAAAATTTAAACCAAATGCCCTCATGTCATTGTTGGCAATTCCAGTGCCAGGAAAACCAAAAGGTTTCTCGGAGGCAGTTTAATCAGAAAGAAGTGGACAAGATATAAATTAAGCTAGTGCCCATGGGGATGGCTATCATCTAGCTACACACAATGACATAAAATAGATCCTGAAAAGTATTTGTATATCAGTTTTAACATGTATGAAAGGGAACATGGGACAGCTGAATGAAGTTAATATTTATGAAAGGGCATCTCTCACTCTCTATCTGTCACACACACACACACACACACACACACACACACACACACACACACATATATTATCCTTCCTTCTTTCCTTAAACCTATATCTCAAAGTCTAAGCTAGGTAATTTGGTCTGACTTTTAGACAAGCATTCTACAATCAAAGAAGTGATACAAATCTTGTCAGGACTAGAAACAGAATTATTTTTCCAGACTACATCCCAAAAAAACATTTTTTTTTGCATCCAAAGTGAAAATCTTTTATTATAACATCCATGGGACACAATGGAAATTCAGAAAACAAACCCCTAATTGTACAAGGAAACTAATGAAGCAGAAATGTGTTGAGACTTTCATTAGCTCTGGCATCTTAAGTGTAGTCCTTGAGCTCAAACTTTTAAGAGAAGGAAAGAAAGGCTTTTTTTTTTTAAAGGGCAGAAAGAAAAGGAGGAAATCACATACATATCACCACTTCACTGGGTGTAAGTAGGTGCAGAGCTGTATTCATATTGATGCTTTGGAGGATGCCTTTAGACACACCTGAATCTCAAATGGAAATCTCTCCCCTTCCAGTTACATTTTTACAAGTCCTATTGCTCTTTTTAGGGTCCCATTTGATGTAAAGTTAAGGGCAGAAAGCAAAGTACACATCATTTCCCTTCCTCTATGACTCCTAGGTTGTGCCCATGTATAAGAAGTAAAGAACTGATTCATTTACCTAGATAATTTGAGAAGTATAATTATGTGCTTACTTCATTTATCTGGATTTTTTGAGGGGTGATATTTTCTGCTCTGGTTAGTTAAATTATCTTAGTTCTTTTTTATTTTGGGAGGGTAGACACAATAACTGGGTGTAATCACAGTTTCCTGTGACTTCTAGAGTTATTCCACTTTCAGAACAACCTAAGAGCACAAACCCACTAAAAAAATAACTAAATCTTTACCTGGGGCTAAATTGAAAATTACTTCACATCTCTGGAACCAATGTCTCAGAAGTTAAGGAGATATTAGTTAATACCTTAATCATTCAGGAATAGGAGCCTATACATTTTTTTCTTATATCTTCCCTCAAAATATTTTGCATTTAAATAAACACAGGGAAATTAAGCTAAAGTGATATTTTATTCATGAGAAAATGTGAATATGAAATAAAAATCTGTAACAACATTGAGTTAACCTTCTTCCATTATTTCCCCCATAAACTCAAAGTTACGACATGAAAATTGATTCAAATATTTTGTCTGTTACATCTTTGAAAGGAATGCATCAGTCCCTTTCAGTAAATAATCTTAAAACTTTCCATATGAATTAGAATAAGCATTTCCCCAAAGGGAGAGAGGAGAGAGAGAAAGGAAGAGGGAGACAGAGAGACAGAGAGAGACAGAGACAAGAGAGACAGAGAGAGAGATGAAAGGCAGAGAGTCCTGTCCATGGTAGCAGTTTTAGTTTAATAGACAGCAATGTTGAAACTATAACTCTTTCCATTCTCCAAGGCATCACTTTCAATCACCTAATATGTTTATTTTTCAGCCAAAAATGCAAGAAATAACCAATATTTTGTATGTGTGAATTCAATTGTAGTCTTATTTATTGAACTAGATTGATTTAATTTACCAAAATACCAGAGTTAAACAGTGAAAAATATCATATTAATATAGAAAAGACAGTTGCTAAATATCAGAGGTATTAAATGGCAGAAGCTAGTACTATTTTTTTCAGTATTTTTTTACTTTCCATCAAAACTATTTCACATGTAAATATGAGCAGGCAGGGAAAAATCAAACTCAATATGCCAATTTATTTGTAAGATGTTCATATAAAAAACTTGTGATAAGATTGATTTCTCCTTTTCTCCCTCCCTCCCTCTGTTTCTCCGTCTGTCTGTCTGTCTGTCTGTCTGTCTCTCTCTCTCTCTCACACACACACACACACACACACACACACACACACACACACACACACACAGAGTGATCTTAGGATTTTTCCCCTTGATCTAAAAAATTATATTCTAACCAGAATATGCCAATTCTATCTTTTATTCTCTTGACATTTGTGTTAAAAGAACATTTAAAGGAAGAGGTATGATGTTTCATTATTTTAGTTTTTCCGTCTGTTCATTAGTAAAAATTGGATCAGGAAGAAATTCTTTTCCAGAATCCTGAGTTCCATAAAGTAATCTATTTCCTTGCATATGATGATTAAAAACAATCTCTAACCTATGATTAACTTATACTGAATGGGATCTCCATTTTCTCTTGCACATTATTCAGTAATGCAGAAATGTTTTAAAAGTATTTTTGTCAAAGTTTTCCACAAAATGAGAAATTCATTTGGAATGATTTTGTTCCAATATACTGTATTTTGTTTTCTAGACTTCTCAAGACAGGACTGACTGTGGTTTTCCAACCTAATACACAGAGATGTTTAGTGAATTCATTAAGCCCAAGTATGTCTGTTATGGATGTCATTTAAATGAACAAATTCTCTGCTGAGATGAGGCTCCCTGCCATCAGCTATCATTTAGGAGATGCAGAGGAAATATCTTGAGCCTACAGCACAGGAAATTGTTGTGTTCCCTAACTTCCTAACTTCATTTGCGCTCTTTAAAGGGTGCAAATTGGTTGTGTATTCATTCAGAAAGTTTAGGAAATATGAAGAGAACACTGAGCAACGTGATATTTGTATCATGAAGAGTAGTGATGGTTTTTATTCTCCCTAATTCCCCTTTTCTCTTTTTCTTCCTAGAGATTCTGTTGAGCTCCGAGTGATGGAGGGACAGTGTATGTCTTTGCTGCTGACCAATTTTACTTTAAAAAGCACACCTGATAAGCTTCAATTTTCAGTTAATTTGACGAGTGAGAATGCTGGTGGGGAAGAAATGTCAACATCAGCTTCCTGGAAAATCGGACTGATTCAAATAGCAAACATTGAAGTGGTGTTTCTCTCCTATGTGATTTCCTGCCCCCACCTCAGAAGAAAGTGATCAATTTCACAAAAGAAGGGGAAAATAGAAGCATCATAATGTATTCTGCTTGCTGTGCCACTAATAATTTTTTTAATTGTAAAAGGAAAAAGGGTATCAGGTGCCATCATTTCATATTATGTTCTTGTTTTCCAAGGTAAAGACTATTTTTTTAAATGAAGAAATGGCTTTGCTGGAATACAGAATGTAGTTTAGAGGGAAGAGAAACCCCAAGAAACCTTTCATAATGTTTGCTCTATTTGAATACCAGATGTATGGCACAATGTTCACAGTGGTATCACCCATTTCCTTCCCACTTGGCTATTTTTACCTACTTTCCCTGAAGCCTTTATTCCTCTGCAGATGGTTACATTCTCATACTGGATTGGAATAAGGTCACAAGCTATGCATCAGTAGCAATTAGTTCCCTTTTTTAAATGGAAAATGTCATTAAGTTCTTGAATTATGCAAGACCAGAGGTCACAATACAGTGTCCCTTTTGGGGGGTCTTTATGGTGCAAATGGCAAAACAAGGAGATCCTATCTGCAGTAGTAGATCTAAGGTTTACAAAGTAGCTCTATTTAGTCTGACAGGAAAATTAAATTAAACCAGGCACTCATTCATTGTCACCGGTTAACAGGCTTGGGAAAATTGTGGGTCCCCAGGGAGCCTGTTCAAGAAATCACAGACAACGTGGTAAGTGAAGAAGTATATTTTATATTTCATTTTAATTTGCTGCAGTCTTTCTTTGCATTTAACAGCCAACATTTAAACAACCAGAACAGTAGCAGTAACATTCATGGACACTCTCTCTCTCTCTCTCTCTCTCTCTCTCTCTCTCTCTCTCTCTCTCTCTCTCTCTCTCTCTCTCTTTCTCTCTCTCTCTCTCTCTC
>NC_058131.1:145225143-145246288 GCF_016433145.1 Gracilinanus agilis
TCTCTCTCTCTCTCTCACACACACACACACACACACACACACACACACACACACACACACACACACACACACACAGTGCCCCAATCTTTTCTCTCATCATACAAAAACTTCTCCTGAAATAAAAACTTACACCCCATCTTGCCCAAGGTTGAATATGAAAATCACAGGAAACCTTGCATTGCTGACACAATTCTTGGACCTGCGACTAGGTTGCTGCTCCTGAAGATTGGGTTCCTGGAAAAGAAAAAAGGAGAAAGGGAAAAGTCAAAAAGCCATTTTCTTTTTATGTATGCCGGAACCCAGCAAGAAGCTAGGGGAAGGTAGTTTCAGTTTGCTTCTTTGACAAAAATGACAGGGTGAGAACATGGATTAATGCTGAGGGAATTTGTCCTCAGCAGCCACTTTTTACTCTCTCCACAGATGGGGGTGGGCTTGGGGTAGGAGAGAGAGAGAAGTTACAGTAGAAATCAATAGAAATATTGAACAACAAGCCTGCCAAAAGAAAGGGGGAAAAAAGATATAAAGTGTAGGCAGATCAGACAAATTCTACCAGCTTGGGCCAAGGGTCTATTTCACAGGAGTTCCTGTCTCTGGGATAAGAATGGTGACATCCATATTATGAGAAAGTCTTATGGCCCGGCAATTTCTGGGATGAGTTTTATTGCCCCCTTAAGGCTACTTCCCATCATTTCAATTGGAATTCATTCAACAGATGTTTATTGTTAAGTGCCTACTATGTGCAAGGCCTTATGAAAGAAAATAGAGATGCGGAAAAAAAAAACCCAATAATACAGGCATTTAAAGTGCTTACATTCTATACACTGGTCTATCCAGGACCAAAATATTTCCTGAAAATGAGGATACAGTTTTTGTTTTGCTTTGTTTTGTCATTCTACTGACTACAGACTCTCTCCCTGGCCTCCCTTCCCGCTCCCCATTCCATTGGGAAGAATGGTTAAACCTGTTATCTGAGTTGGAGCAAATGTTAGTAGAGGGAAACAGATTGCCTTGGAGTTGGTGGTGAGTGGGGTGGGCTGGAGGAAGGTAAGGGAGAGAAGGTAAGAGAGGAGAAGGAAGTATGGACAAGGACCTTCAAAATGAAAATTCAAGGCATTCTACCATCAATAGTGGGAGCTTAGCGGTGGGTTTGATATTTTGAGCTCCTTAGCCACAAAGTGGAAGGAATACTGCAGCCTGTACCAGCCTCGGACCCCCTCAATTACCACTTTACGAATTGTAGAAATTATGGTCACATGGAGAGAGAGAATGTAGTGGTGTAGGACCATATTTGGGTCAGTTCTGTGCAGACCTCTGAATCACCTGACATACATCATTCTATCTTGAACACAAATGCACACTGGGAGATTAGAACCAGAGGACAGGGGGAAGGGAAGAAGAGTAGACAGGTTTGAAAAGGCAAAATTAGCACACCGTGCCCTTCTGCCGCTCCCTCCAAACTACCGCTCTCAGAGATCTAAACCGCCCCGGAGCCTGTCTGGCTGCCTGAAAGAACAGCTACAGTCTGGGACTGACTTCTTCCTATGTTCTAAGCAGGAACGTCCTTTGCCAAGTCAAGCTCTTGGCTGGGGTTCTGGGAGACTCAGATCCCCAAGCTCCAGCTGTCTACTCTGGACTTTGTCGGTGCCTTTTCTTAGGGTAAATGGATGAGGATAAGGTCTCCGAGGACTGGGAGGGCGGGAGTGGGAGGAAGGTGTAATGCAACCTAGACTAAGCGGTCCGGAGAAAAACTATGACGAAAAAAACCTGAGAGGTTTTAAAAGGTCTATTGATTTCGACGAACTGGGAAAAGTAAAATACGTGAAAATAAAAGGTAATGACTGCTCCCGTGCTCCACTTGATCTTGAGAATTGCGGGGAAAGGCTCCCCAAACGTTTTAAACTGGAATTAAAGAACGAGTTCTGTTCCTTGGATCTACACAACACCCCTTTCTCTGACATTTTTTTAATTAAAAAAAAAATTCAATTCTAAGCAAACACTTGTGGGCCGAACGCTACTGCAAATCAAAAGACAATTTACCAGTTTTAATTTGATTTTTTTTTCAACTTTGGTAACATTCAATTTCATGGCCGAATACACATGTAAATACCGTTAGGTCGTTTTCTCCCTTCACCAGACCTCTCTATCCCTACCCCCCCCCATCCCTCCCAAACCCGCCTCACCCACCTTCCCCCCACACCACCCTGCTGCCGAATTACCGTGGACCGAGCCTCACTGAGAGTATGAATGTGAGCCCGAATCCGAACTAAGAGCCTGAGCACTGGGGATTTTAGATTAAGGGCCAACGGACACACACGGGTTTCAGCGTCAGCTGAAGACTTGAAAATTTAGCACATCCAAACCGGCCCCCAGCTTTTCCCATCCTCTTCGCTACTAGCATCAACCCTGCCCGCTACTCAATATTCGGCCAAGAGATTTCGATCTCTTAAACAACAACGACAAACTCTGTTAATCTAGATGTGGGCGTGGACGGAGGGAAAAATAAATGCCGACTCCACATAAAAACCATTCCAGTGAAAACCATGTAGAATCGTGAAAGAAATCAGGCATATTTTCCGTCTCATACTATAAACTTAAAAATTATCCACATCCCACCTCCGGAGGACGTCACTTTTAGGAAAGAGATTTTCAAAGACAGTTTCAGGGCTGGAAATGAAATATACAACAAAAATTAAGAAATTTCGAGAAGTAATTCAAAGTCGGAGAAACTATTCTAATTGATACTTTCATATCTCTATTCCTCTCCCCCTTCCTTTCTCCCCTTCCCTCGGGCTTTTTTCATAGGCTAAGAATTCCAGTATGGCTTAGGCAAAGCAGAAATCTTAATTAACAAAATAATGACAATAGAATTGTGCATAGCTTTTAGGTTGCTTTATATTCATTTTGGTATTTGAAGCAACAATTGTAATAAAAAGAATGATGAAAATAATGCCTGGCTAGTTGATATTAACAATCCATATGTGATTAGCAGCCCATATGTGATATCTGTGACTTCATAATACATTTTTCTCAATATTCATCATGTAAAGTGGAATATTCATTTTGTTCTTATGAATGAGGCTCACCAAATCTCTAGATTCGTTTGCACAGGATAAATATAACGTTTTCCATAGACGAGATTTTGTACACTTTTGCAAACGAGTGTTAGAAAAGGAGGAGAAAATGACGGGTGAGTTTTTATCGGTTTGTTGTATTGGGGGAGGGAGCATTACATAATAAAACGGAATTTTATGCCTTTCATTTCTGTCCCTGAAGTAATTTCCCTGTAGCTTCTAGCCTATGGGGACTCAACCGTTCTCTTTCCTACTTTTCCAAAAGAGAAGAATCTACAGCACCACAATGAAGAAAAAGTTTCAACCACTTTGGTCTCTTGGAGGCTAATAAGTACTGCAGAGATTTAACTCATTTGATTTTGAGGCATTTTCTTATTTTCAATTGTGATAGACATCTGACATCAAATTGTAAAGGAAGGTTCCTGGAATGAGCTTGGGGGGATTGAAAGGGAAGAGAGGAAGTGACAAAAAATTGATTTTAAAACTGAGGTGGTTTCAAAATATTTCCTAGCTAATAGAATCCTAGGAGCAAAGAATAAAGAAATCTCATTCGAGGTAAGATTTTAAAAGAAAAATATGCTGAAAGTTATTTTTTTAAAACAGAAGCATTTCCAGTCTGCAAAATGTATTCTTTGTCTACCATTTAAAATCAGCTATTCTATATATTTGTTAAGTATCAAATATTAGGGATTCGTATATTCTATTTTTCAATGAACATAAACAATTATTAGTTATCAATCTTGACAGAAAGGACAGATAACCCATAGTTTCACATTTTGTTTTATGTAAATAAAAAATATAAATAATATTTAAACAATATCTCCAAGTCATATATGTGTATATTATGTATTTTTCAAAATGCGTGCCTATATTTACATCAATATACAATACTCCTTAATGAGATGTGACAAACTTCGTTAAAAGAAGGATGTCACAATAGAGTATCACCTCAACATAATAAACTCCACAGTCTAGCTAGAATATTCTCATTTTGGTATATCCATTGGATTTGTTAATCAATGAGTTCCCCCACCCCCCTTAATGGTCAATCATTTTAGATTGAGCTGCAGGCTAGTATTCCTTCTCCCTCTTTTACCTCTGGTTTAAAAATAAAACTATTTGTATTTTTAAATAGGAGAAAATGCAAAAAAAAAAATCTAAATAACCATCATCTCAGTTTTGGAGCCATCATTTTGCTAGAGCTAGAAGAGTACTTATGGATGGGATAAAGACTGGAAAGACTTAGAGAAAGGGAAAAGAAGAAGGTAAATTGAAAAAAGAGAGAGAGAGAAGAGAGCAGAATGCTCCATGCCCACGATAATTGGTATAAAATGTACTAACCCCTTTAGAAAGATGGGTTAAAACTGTAGAAGTCATAGAGAGAAAAAGATAAGAAAGTTCCTCCTCTAGGAGAGATCTTTGCAATAATGACTGATAGGACAATTTATTTAAAAAAATAATGGATTTAGAGAAGTAGCATTCTTCTGACCACATAGGTAAAGATTGGGGACTTGATAGTAAAGTGTTCATTCAAATCTCTGCCTCAGATGCTAAAATTTCTTAATTTCAAATGCTGCAATATCTAATTCTAGAAAGGTGCCATAGGGAGGTCTCAGTTTCCCTTAGTCTACCGAATTGGGGGTAGAGGAGNGTCACTTAATCCCATTAGTCTAGTCCTTGCCCTTCTGTCTTAGAGTTGTTACTAAGACAGAAAGTAAAGGTTAAAGAAAAATGTAAGGCTCTTGAAAATGAGGATTGCTTTAGTTATTGTGTTTGTATCTTCTAGTTCAGTGCCCAGGTACTTGAGTGTTAAGCTGACCTGTGTGACCTTGGGGAAGTCACTCAAACTTTCTTTACTTTACCTCCCATCTCTCAAATGTAAATTGAGGCAGAATGGCTAATAGAGGGCTGTCCTTGGAGTCTGGCATCCCTCAGTTCGAGTTTTGCCTTTGACATATACTAGCTGTGTGATTACAGGCAAGTCATTTAACTGCTCGGTGTTATGGGCAACTCTAAAGAATGAATAACATAATTTCGTTAAATGAAGGAGGAAGAGAAGAAGGGAGAGAGAGAGAGAGAGAGAGAGAGAGAGAGAGAGAGAGAGAGAGAATGACTTAATAGAGTATGTGTACAAGGAACCAAGAATAAGGGCAGTTACTTTTAGTTGTTTACCAAGGAAGGGCAGAATCTAAACACCGCTTTAAACAATCAATGAAGGGATCGCCTTGGGTTACAGAGCTGAGCTCCCTAAATTAGTCTGGCATTCTGATAACTGCAGGTTAGGCACCTGAGATAAACTCCTTCAAATGGCTTGATGCCTAGAGAAGATAGGGAAGCGCCTTGTACTGGAGCTGTTGAAGGGAGACTTAATTGCCTTTCTCCCGTATATACGTGTAAGGAAATAAAAGAAACAGAGGCAAACTGGGCTGCACAGCAAGAAGGAGTGGAATGTTCATTCAAGTTGAGGTTGGAAGAAGTTATATACTAGACATTAGTCACAGAAATGCCTATTTAAAGCAAAATGCAAAGAGCAATAACAGATGTACTTGATAACTCTCAACCTTCCCCTCCCCCAAAGAGGATATTTCTAGAGGTTCACTTCCAGCCTAGGGTTAGATGAACTCTCAAATTATCGATGACTTTGTGATGCTAAAATTGTTTGGTTTCCAAATTCAAGGTAAAAAAGATACCATTAAAGCTTTACTACTAAGAACTTAGTAGCTGAAGTAGACACCAGTCTTGGGGATGGGAGTAGAGGGTAGTGGGAATGATAGAAATAATAGTAGTGGAGACTGGGGAATTCTTTTCTTTAAGGATTCTTGGGGGAAAAAAGAAAATAAATAACAATACCCCTAGAATAACCTGTACCAGAGGGAATCTAGCTGGGATGATGTTCAAGTGAGAGCTCTCCCCTTGTCTTTGATTCAGCTTTATGGGGCATAGAATCTTTAAGATGCTACACTGATCTATTAGTTTACTAACTTGTTATTCTCAGTATCTCAGTACCACTGTTGACCACTTTCTTAGTGTAGTTGATTTGAACCTAGGAGTTAGTGTCAATGCAATACATATTCAGATATAATACATACATACATATATGTATATACACACAAACAGAAGTATATGTTTATGTATGTACAGACAAGGGCACATATCTCCTTTGTGAGAAAGGCAGTGTAGACTTGGGGATAAACAAAGAGAGAGGGGCTGTGGTAGGGGTGCTCTGGATAACCAGAGATCAAATTCCAGCAGCTCCAAACAAGGTATGACTTTGGTTTGTCTAGCCCTTTCAGGTGCAGGTCAGGGGGAGTTCAGAAGAAAGGTCCTTTCATGTCACTTATTAAAGCAAACTCCACTAGATGTAAGGAACAGATTGACCCAGAACCTCCCTCCTGCCCAAATAACTAAAAGAATGTGGTAGATACGAAACTTACCCACATTAAGTTAAATTGTTATTGCTTTTACTTTAGAAGAAAAGGTAGAAACCATCCTCTCCTCTTCCCCTTCATCTTTCCCTGTCCAGCAGTTTGTAGCAAAAGTCACTGTGAGGCTATTTTATTAGGATGGATTTGTATTGTTACCTTCTTCCCTCTGAGTATTGTCAAATGTCTCCCTATAAGCAGAGGTAAAACTCTATGAAGGCTAAGGAACTCTTTCTAGGCAGCCCTACAAATGAGGCTAAGTTCACAAGAGAATAAAGATAAGGTTTGTAATATAGAAACAAGCCAATCATGAGAACAATCGGTGGGCCATTCTGGAGAAGAATCCAAAAAGTATGAAGAGAATTAATCTAATCTATCACTTTACCTCAGTCTTTGCAGAAGCCAGGATTCTCAATGTCTTACATCCCGTAGAATGGGATTCTATTACCTTGTCTCTCATCAGATCTCCAACAATGCTCTCTTACTTTCTCTAGCTAAAGTACAGGATTTAGATCAGCTTGTCAAATCTACTCCTTTTAGTTGGAAGAAATTAGGTTTTTCTCCTTTGGAACCTGATACTTTTTTTCTTTAATAAATCAGTTTTCCAGAGGATTATAGTTTCTGGAAGAGCTCATAACTTGCATGGAAATAGATAGTAAGATATAGTGGAAAGGGCACTGGATTTGAAGTCAAGAGAACTTACTTTCAAATTCCATGTTTGCTACTTACTGCTTGTGTGAGCATGAAGCAAGTCATTCCCCCTCCATTTTTATAGTTTCCTTTTGTGGGGGGGGGGGAGTAGGGGGAATCAAGAAGTTAGACTAAATTCTTAGGTAAATTCTAGCTCCAGGTGCTTTGATCCTAAAAGTCTGGAAATAAAATGAACAAAATAGCAAAAGAATACATTGAGGAAGTAACAAAATAGAGGAAAAGAAACTTTACTGGATCTATAGGATACAATAAACCTGCTCCTCTATTTAAAGCCCAATTGGGCCTCAACCTTTCTTTCTAAATTTATTTCACAATACTACCCTTCAGGAACTTCACATTCTGCCTAAATTCAGATTATATACTGTTTCTTATATCTATTATTCCATTTACTGAGTCTATCTATATTGCTGTCCTGCATACCTGAAATGATCACTATATTCAGCTTTATTTAAATGCAGTTCAGGTGTTTCCTTCTACCAGAGATCTTTCCTGAATTTCCCAGTTATTTCTCATCCTTTCCTCACTTACTTTCTCCTATTTTGTACATACTTAATCTTTATGTAATTATATCTTCTCCCACTAGGGTGGAAGCTCATTGAGGGCAAAAATTCTTCCATTCTCATCTCCTGTTGTGTACAATTTGTGACACATTTTGGGTACTTATTAAATGCTTCCTGAATTTATTGTTTCTGAACCTGAAGGAAGGAGATGGGATTGCAAGTAATGGGAAGCCCACTACCTCTGGAGTGGAAGCCTAATTCACTGTTTGGCATAAATGTCTATACGTAAGCATTTGAATGTCTCCTTTTCTGGGGATGGAGGTAGAGATCGTGAACAGTGAGTTATAGGAAATGCTCTGGATCTGAAATTGGAAGAACTGGTTCTGACATTTAATTCTTGTATGACCTTTCACAAATCACTTAGAGATAGCGGTTGAGGTGATGTAGTCCAGCATCCTTCAGACAAGTCAACTGAGTTTGAGGTCTCTTCCAACTCTAAAAGCCCTTTATACTAGGTAAAAGGGGTATGAATAGCAAATGAATATGAAAGGTGGTAAAGTATAAGAGCCCTGTGAAAGAAAAAAGACAGTGTTCACAAATGTATGATACGGCCATTACTGGGGAGGAGCTTATCTAAATGCACCAAACACAAGATAATATTCTTGAGGTTGTTTTTTTTTCTGTTTCTAAGATGAAATTTTAGAGTGTGAAATGAACAGGAATGGAATGTTTTTGGTTTAGGGTTATCATCCTACCTCTTATAGCCACCCTTACCATAGCTGTTCCATATTGCTTCTTCCCTTATGCCCCTCCCCACCGATATTTAATAAAATGTTTCTCAGCAGTTCCTAATTCCCAATAGCCTTACAATTATTTTTGACTCCCCCATCCTTCTATAGATTCACATTCACCTATATTGAAGGTATCAGAACTAAAAAATGAGCTTGCAACTCATGTGCTTTCAATAGAAATACTCCCTTCTCTCTTGCCTCCTTCCATTTTCCCCCTGAAAAGTGAGCCAAATATTCTATTAACTTAAATCTAGGATGGAATGGTATTCCATGTTGTATTAAGGAAAGACAAAGTTGAAAGGTGTGACCAGTGAAAAGGGGGGGGGGAGGGGAATGAACCATTTTATTCAAACATTTTATGGTCTGACCAAATCTGATCCCAATAATATTCCTACTTAACATGAAAAGGTTTTCCTTTTACTTATTTTTTCCTAGTTATTTCTGCATGAAAGGAAACGAGAAAAGAATAGCCCTTCCATTCAATTTTTTTCTTCTTAAAGGTGATCTGTTTGTTAATTATTTTAGCGAGTAGAAATACCAAAGTAGATGAATAAAAGTGTGTTTGTCTATAGGGGAGAGAATAATATAAAAGGATCTATATCTCCCTCAAGTAACCAAATAGAATTTTCCTTTTCACATATATCTGCAGATTATTGTGTATTCCTGTACTTCAAGACTAATGAAGTTCCTAGGAAATTAGAATTTCATTCCTAGCATCAGATTCAAGAATTACTTTGAGTAGAAGAGGAGAGAGGAGTTGGATACTGACATTTTATGGGAAGATTTCTTATTTTATTGCAGCCCCAAAAGCAAAAAGAATCAAAATATGGGTGATCCTTAAGTCCAGTTAAACTTCTAGTGTAGCTTTTTTTTTTTTTTTGCTGTTTTGTTTGTTCATGAATTTTTTAAATGATGGAATTGATCAGATTAATTTCTTCTCTTTCTTTTGTATTAAGCCTTCCTGTACTTTGAGGTTCATAGAGAATGCGTGTCCAAGGGAGAAAAGGAGAAAGGAAAAGTGAAGTGGAACAAAACTGATCACCTCCTTTCCAGGAAATATAGCAGAAGAGAAGTTATGCCTGAAACTGTCAAATCAATAACAGGGCCACAGACCCATAAATTATTTCAGGGCATTGACAGTATAATTACTTATCTGAAGGCTGATCACAGTATTCCCAAAAGGAAAAGAAGAAAAGGTGACTTTAAGTTGGGAATCCATAAGATATCCTTCCTTTTCCCACCTGTATTTTAGAATTAACTTCTGGTTCCTGGGTAGCAGCTTCTCTCACTGAATGAAATTTAGGATTAGGAATATTAGAAAGAGTGAAAAGGGATGGGGTGGGGGGAGAGGAGGACTAAATCAGGAGAGTGTGAACGGCCTGGATTCTTGCAATAGAGACTAAGACAGAATTACAGCTTGTAAAATAGGACTCCATCAGTCTCCCTGGAGACAGCTCGGATCTACTTGGGTGTTCCAGGCCTTGTTAGCAGCAGTAATAATTAGTCTCCCCTCCCTCCCCAAGTTGTTGTTGGTTTTGTATGTGGGGGGTGTGTTTGGTGTGCATTTGTGTGCTAGGTCATCAACACATGCATTCTCTCTCTCCATATGATTGTTTTAAGGAAGAAAGGAGGAAAGGATAAAACAGTAGGCAGGAAGATGGTGAAGGGAAAGGAGGAGGCAATTGCTTAATACAAAGTACTAGATAAACAGAGGGCATAATGATGATGCCCATTTTGTTTAAGGCAATAGAGGAAAGGTTAGGTCTACTGAGGACAGGAGATGAGGTGTCACTTTAGAACGATAGGAGCTTCAGTCACATAAAGATCATTTAGTCACCTGCATCCCCCTCATCCCCCCCAACTAATCTTATAGATGAGCAAACCAAGGCCCAGAGAAGCATGACTTGCCCCTTTCTTCAGTGCTAGGTAGTGATAGTTAGAACTAGAAAAGGAATCCCCTGACCACTTTTTTTTTTTTTTTTTGCTCCTTCACAGGTCAGAGGGTCACATCTTATTTCTTTGGTGCTGATTTTATTTGGTTGTCTTCCTAAGTGATAACAGTAAGTTATTAATTGAGGTATCTCAAAAACGGTCAATTTATAAAAGATTACTAGCGACTGAAGAGTATAGGACCAAAAAGGCTCCCTAGCAAGCCAAGGCCATGATGCCTACATTCTTAAGGCTTCCACAGAAGTTTAGGTTAGATGTCTATCCTCACAACAACCTTTACAGCATCCTCTTTCTTGCTTTCCTCCTTTTTCTCCATTGACTTCTTTTCCCCCCTGTTATTTCTTTTTGTGTTTCCATCTTCTCTTCCCCATCTCTCCATTAAATATATATATATATACATATATATATTTTTTTCATTCTTCTCCCAAAAGAAAATCAGCTTGCCGAAATTCTGAGTGGGTGGCAGAGGAGAGGGCAAACCAAAATCTTGTTTTGAAGCCCTCTATTCCAACCCATTGAGGGAGGTGATTCTACAGTCAAACAGGGTTAAAACATATCCAGCATTGTTTCCCCCAAAGGAGGCAGAAAGGATAGGGGAGGTCCAGATTTACCAGATCATGCAAATTTGAGAGGGGCGGGGGAAGAGGGGTTTGGCTAGAAATGTAATTAATCGAATTACAAAGTTTAAAATAAAATAAAACAAAAAAAAAAGAAAGAAAAAGAAAAAAAGAAAAACCTGGTTGCTGCTAGTCCAGTGCTGGCCTGGGTTGCCATGGTGCTGGGGACGCGACCGTGGGTGATGTACTCCAACCCACACCAAAGGCATGTGGGGCTCCGAGGTGACATTTGAAACCTTTTTCTTCTGCTGTTTCGGAGGCGGCACTGGCCGCCTGTGAACTCACTGTCTAATTCAGGCGCGGGTTTGGGGTGGGGGGGAGGGGGGAGCAAAGGGAGAGGGATGAAGTTGGAGATAGAGTTGAGTTGGGGGAGTTGGGTGTGCTGTTGGGGGGTGGGGGCATCAGAGACTCTGGCAGTTGCATCTTGAATTTTTAAAAACCATAATCCTTACAGGTTTGCAATCCTGTTTTCTATTCCGGAGGAGACAAGAGGGAAAGCGGGGTGGGGGTGTCTCTGCTACACTGGGAGAGATCGAAGCTTCC
Organism: Gracilinanus agilis; assembly: GCF_016433145.1. Taxonomy (NCBI): domain Eukaryota; kingdom Metazoa; phylum Chordata; class Mammalia; order Didelphimorphia; family Didelphidae; genus Gracilinanus; species Gracilinanus agilis. The sequence goes on from NC_058131.1 coordinate 145,236,749, forward strand.
TCCTCATCTTTCCCCTAGCCAAATGAATAATCTAATCACTGATCCCCCTGACCCTCCAGGCCCTGTTCCACACCTTTGACCCTCAGTTCACTGAACCTCCAACGCTCCATACCTAGAAAAAAAATGCTGCTTTCCTTAGATAACCTAGAAAAAAGACCCCGGTTCAAATCCATCCAACACTAACCCAAAGACCAGGTGATCAGGCCACCCCAAAGGCCCTTTGAAGAAGGAGGTCTCCAAAGGAGTCCGTTTCAGCTCCATTCACCTACTCCCAAGTCCTGTGAAGCTGTGAGCCAGGAAAGGTTGACTTTCTTCACCTACTTTCCCACTCCCACCCTGCCCCCACGTCTCCCATTCTTTATAAACTAAAAGAGCACCTAAACGATAAAGATCAGGAGTTTAAATTGGTCATTTGGCAGATTACATCTCTCCAACACGCAGAGCTTTCTTTCAAAAGTCCCAATGAATTAAGCCTCCCCTCCCCCAACAGCCTCTCTGAACCTAGATATCAAAAGGCCATCGGCACAGAATTTAGACTTGGAGTGGACTTACCGGAGGTTATTTCCCCCCACCCCCATTCCAACCCGCATCAAAAGCCTGGAAAGGAAGGATGAGGATAGACACTCATTTAATGACAAGTAATTGACAAATCCAGGCCCCGCATTACTAGGGGAATAGGAAGGTATTAATTATTTAAAAACGATTAGCCTTTTTGTGTGTCCTGCACAGATTCCATCTTGTTCAGGAAATATATATATATATATATATAACCTGTCACGGGAGCAGAGATGAGGATCTGAGTGGCCAGGCCAGCTACCAGCTACCCCGCAGCCTGCCCTCTCTCCCAGCCCAGCTTCTGCACGGGGCACGTTCATGGCCATTTCTGAGAGCACAGGAAAAAAACAAACAAACAAACAAACAAACAAAAAAAAACACAAGATCCCTTGGCCTGGGCCCACCAGCTCAGATGGCTGCCTGTGGAGGTTCGTGTACACAGGAGGCTATAACTTTCTTGTACCTGCCCACTACTCCACTCTCCGATAAGACAAACAGGGAATGGGGGACAGGAGTACCCCGTGGAATAGTTAAGAGCGCTCTATTTGCTGTCAGAACTTTTCTAGTCGTTGTCTTGCTCTCTTACCGGCAGTGTGATCTTGGGCAAGTCACACAGCCTCTCTGAACCTTATTTTATGATCTGTAAAGTGAAGGGAAGTAGAGTATATGGTCTCTAACAATCTGTTCCAGCAATAAATTTAAGATCTTAAGATCCTGTTCTCCCAGCTTCTAGGCACTGGGAAGTCAGTTCCTGAGACCTCAGTTCCATTCAGATCAACCACACAAAGTATCTTGATACTTCGGAGAGGTAAAGGAACAGATACTGTTCCAGTCTCAGTGCCCCGCCAGGTCTCCAAATCTCTTTATGGGCTGAGGACCTGGGAGATGGTGATGTGGGGGGCAAGGAGGGGGGAGAGAAAGGGAAGGGATCTCCTGATGAAGGAGAAAAAAAGATAATTCTCTTTACTTGATCTAATACAAGTCCAGAGTCAGCCATCCCAGTAGCTGGCTCTACCTAATACCCTGCCCGGGTTCCCCTTATCTCTTGGGAGGTATCCAAGACTTTATGCAAAACTCTCCTGCTATGTGCATTTGTGAGTGTCATTTGTGATCACAAAACCGACACCTGCCCCCATTCAAATCCAAAACCCTTCAGTATAAACCTAGTAGCTCCTCCAGGGTGTTGCCGGTGGGGGAGGGAAGGGAAAAGGGAGTCATCTTTGATGTCATTCTAGTTGGAAGTAGATGTGGGAAAAGGGGGTATTGGTATGCCCTCAAAACTTCCGGGGACTTTGGAAAACAGCCGAACTTTATTTAAGCCCTAGGGCCTCGCTGACCAGGAAAGGGAGTTTCCACACAGCCTATTTGCGTGGAGAGAAAAATAGGGAAGAATAAGGGAGTGGTGGGAGTGCACTGAGTCCCACAATCTCTCATAAAATCTTGATAACTTGTCTCGGTGAAAAAAGAACACTAAAACGTTAGAGAAGGAAGATCGTCCAGTCTAACCTGTTCATATTACAAATGAGGAAACCGAGGCGTAGAGAGAGAGGTGAGGTAAATTAATACAGACATAAAGGTCTAGTTAGGGCTAGCTTCAGAATTAGAACCTGGTTGTCCAGATTCTTAATATAGGGTTCTTTCCATAACACCACATTTATTCGTGGCCTCAGGACCTCCTCAATTCGGATTTCTGTTGCATGATACGCCCCCCAAATTAGGTTCTCCTCCCTCCCGCGACGCAGATTAGGACTGACCCAGAGCGCCTCGTACAGAGTCGACAATGTAGATGTGGGTTCGGGAAGCAAACATGATTTGGACAGCATGATGGGACGCCGTCCTCTCTCAGCTGGTCCCTGAGTTCAAGCAACCATAACCTGCTTAACTCTACGAGGCTTTGCTTTTTTCAGAATTCGGAAACTAAATCAATTCTCTTCTCCTTCTGGCCCCTCCCAATCTAGCCACAGTGCCTTTCCAGGGAAGTCTTTCTGGGACCTCAGCCTCAGGCCTGCTCTGCAGGGACTTTTTTTCGCCCTTTTGGAGCCTCCCCAAGCTAGTCAAAAGACTGGCTTGCTTTAACCGTGACTCCTCAGACTACTAATGGTGCTCCCTCCCAGGCCCGGACTGCATTTAGATATCTTCTCAGTCCGCTTGGACTCAAGCAGCCGATTTTTTTTTTTTTTAATTTTAAGAAAGGACCCTCCCTACCCCTTGCATCTCATGCGCCCTCTCCTCCCCTCTCCTCGCTCAAATTTAAGGGGCTTCTCTTCCTTGGAGTTCCCTCCCCTCAAGTCCTAGCTCCTCATGGTACTCAACTCTCCCTGGAGCCGAGGCCCTCCTCACAGACGGAAGGGGAGAGTGCCAGAATAGGGGTGCATCCCGGCGGAGCTCTCTCCTGGTCCTGCAGGTGGGCGCGATCCCTACCTGGTGTGGGGCCTTCCGCAGCCCAGGGCCGGGCGAGGACAGTCTTGCGTTGGGAGACGCCCCGACTGCTCCAAGCCGCAGCATCGCCGCATTTATTGGAGCCCGAACTGTGCGACTGTTGACTTTAGCACACAAAGCAAAGATTTCACTGCCCGCTAGTTTAAAAATGAATATTTTACCAAGATATCGATCAGCGTTATAAAATTCAGTTAAGTACAATGGGCTCCGAAAAAAAAATAAAAAAGGGGGGGAGGCAATATAATATCTGTGCAAATTTGCTGACGTGTGACGTGGCTGCAAAGTTTACCCTCCTGGAATTCGGATCTAGATTTTTTTTTTTCGTTGTTTACTGACTTTGTTTATTCACAGATCACGGTTGCTTAAACCGGCAGCGGCAGAAAGCATTTGGAGGGGGTAAAAACCCAACCCCAAACAATGTACGGAGTATTTTTTGGGGAGGGGGGTTGAGATGATTTTCCAGAAGTCTTTGGATCTGTGAGATTTTTAGATTGAGTATTAGCTAGAAGAGACTGAAGGGAGGTGGGTGTGTGGGTGTGTAGGGAGGTGGGGGGGGGGATGTGAATTAGGAGACAACAGGGACAGAAAGAGCTCAGCTTCTATGGCAGCCATCCCCAATGACATCCTTTTTATGTATTAGGGTCGAACTATATCTTATCTGCTGGGATCAGTGGAGGGGAGAACACTAAGTAGTTTAAAACGGCCAGCCAACAATGGGCCTGTGATATGGAACATAGCAGGTTAGAGCATCGCATTCAGACCCCATTGTTTCCAAATCAGCCCCATTCCCTGCCTCTCTGCTGCTTCGCCACGGGAGCCTTTTATGTGATAATGAAACACATTTTATGCCTTGGCTCACAACGTGTGTGTCCTTGCCATATAGAGACAGGACAGATTTCTGGCTAGAGCCTCCTTTTTACATTTTTTTCTCTTCCTTGTTCGGTAGGACAATGTAGCATGTTAAGAAGGGATTTAAAGGTGGTTTGGGGGACAGCGGAGCTAGGACTCCCCTTAAACGCGTGGGAACATAAGAAGTTGTTTGGGCGCAGAATCGGAGCCTTCTCTTATTCTGGCTGCAGAGGTAGACACATAATTGGGTTTAGGAACTGAGATGCAGTGTCTTGCGGGAAACTGACCTAAGGCTTACCTTTGACTAATCTTAGGAAAATAAAGTTACTAGTTTTTGACTTCTTTCCAATTAAAAATGGCTCAGTGGATCAAGGACACAGAGTGCTTTATATTATCTCATCTAAGCCTCAAAATTCAGGGAAGTTAGAAGTATTACTATCCCCATTTTTTCAAATGAGAAAAATGAGGCCCAGAAAAGGTTAAGTGACTTGTCTAAGGTCACACAACAAGCAAATAATCAGAGTGAATCTCAGTTGGTCTTGTTGACTTCAAGTCCCATGCTCCATTATTCCAAATGTTGCCCCTGTTCCTGTATTCATCATTTGATAAATGCATGTGATTATTAACACACAAGACTTTCTTATAAGCCCAGACTGTTTGATAACTGTCCTGTTACAGAGGCCAGCATCTAAGACCTGACACAAAAGCCACTAAAACACCAAGCTGTGGTTTGTGCTAGGTTAAGACTAGAGCCATTGTGTATGATTGTCAATAGAGTAATACATTACCGGCTATCCTTATTTATGTTTTGGAGTTAATAAAAGGGTTTGGATCTCTGAAGGAGAATCGTCGTAGGTCTTAGAACTAGTTTTCCTTTCCCCAGCCCAAAAGTTAGTAGGAGTAAACTGGTGGCAGCTAAACAGACTCTGGGGATGATTTCCTCCTTGTTTTCTAGGGTTGAGAGTCTAGAGGGAGCAGAGCCCATTTGTAAGGATTTGTTCATTGTGATCCATTTGGACTTTTGGAACCAGAAATAAGGAATATGCTACTACCCTCCCACCCTCCTCCATTCTTGCTAGCCAGTGCCACTCTCTAAGGGAAGTAGGAAGCCGATTCTGGTTGCTTGATGCAGTTCAGGGTAGAAGGGAAAAGCTGAACTCTGATCATTGGAATCTGTCAATTCCTGTTACTCTTGTACTCATTACCTGCCCCCCCCCCATCACCGCCAACTTGGGGATACCTGGTGAGCTCAAAGTAAAATCCAGAGACTGTAGGACTGTTCAGACCCCTTGTAGATAAAACCACCTCCCCATCTCTCCACCAACTTATTAATAGGAAGTTGATTTTATTCAATAGTAGTCATAATTTCTTTAAAACCAAAGTCATCCATTTGTTGGACTCTAATCAAACTGGCCCTAATCAGCGCCAAGGTTTCTCAAGGCTAATTGTCTGAGGGATTGCAAAACAGGATTTGTATCAGTCACCTCTCCCCTCCCAGAGACTAGGCAATCCTTTCCAAGGTTGTGATAGTCGGAGAATTGGGGAGGGGGCATAGGAGGGAGGGGAAAGATGTGTATGGAGAAAGCTCCGAAATTTCCTCCTGGCGCCACCAAGACTGAGAGTTAGGGTTTCACAAAGGTCTTAGGTTTTTTTTAACCTGGGTGGATATTTGGTGGATCAGACTAGCTTCATTCCCAACAAAAAAGACTCTTTTGGATAAAGTGAGGCAAGGAAAGGGAGGAGGGAAGTCCATTTTCCAACCATAACTTACAAAATCCCACGTTTGCTAAGCTAACAATGTCTCATTGTGATAAATGAACCAGGAAATAAGATGATCTGAAACTTTCTGACATTTCTCTCTTCTGTCCAGAAATAAACCAGTTTTCCATCTAAGAATGTTTTAAAGGTTCACATAGCTTAGTGCTCAGTTGCATTTGTATGTTTAAATAACCTTAGGCTGGTCAAAAACACCCATAATATGCCAACTTCCTGGCAAATATTCTATAGATGTGATGGTCTTTTCTGCCGTCTGTATTTTGGGCTGCCTCGGTATTGTGTCCACCTGAGCATTGGCACAGATATCAGTTAAGTGCCAGTTCTAAAAAGTGCCCCTTATCCCTTTCCCAACACTTTAAAAATCTTATTTCTGGATGCCAACATTTTCAGTTTTATTTAATGCAGTGAAGAGAGGGAGAGAGAATAAAATCTGAAGAAAAGTGGGGAAAACTGGCAATAACACTTTAATAGAGATTTATGAAAAATCTGGCTCTTCACCACCAGAATACACATTTATAAGCCATAAATAAAGCATACAGAAACCATAAATTAATCAGAGCCAAGTACTGTATTTCACTCTCCCAGGAACATGAATGAGGGGTGGGTCAATTACAACAACAGACCCTCACTTTTTCTATTCTTTTTTTCCCTCTATTTTTTTTAATAAAACAACAGGCACAACCTTTTGGTTCTCAGTTAAAACTACAAGTTTTTTTACACCAAAATTGGAGGTTTTTATCATCACTCTCTCACAAAGAAAAAAAATAAGGCTTCCCTGCAACAACAACAACAGCAAAAATTAAAATTCAAACGATGCTGGAGAAGCGGGGTGTCTAAACAGTAGTGGAAAACTGGAGACTTTAAAAAGATTTTCCCCCTCCCTACAGAACAATGGGGACCCAGGGAATCAAAAGCTAGGGGACAGAAACTGGTGTCCTCTGCATATGTGGATACATACATAGCCTTGATTCCCCAACTCCTCCCTCCTCTTCTCAAAAAAACACTCCGAAAAGTCCATAGCCATCCCTTCTCTTCTTTTCTCACCTCTGTAGGATGAGGTCCTCCTCCCACCCCCCAACCCCCAACTCTTAGGATGAGTTCATAATGGGCCGAGAATATACCCCTTGGTAGTAAGTTGTGTCTCCAGTCAGGGGTGAGGATTCTAAGCCCCCTTTGTTCGTAACGGGGCCCATGGCCAGGCTGCCAGGCATGGGGGAGCTGTAGCCAGAGTAGTGCATCACCTGTTCATAGGCCTTAAGGTCCATTTTGTGGTGGTGATGATGGTGGTGATGACTGTGGTGATGCTGTTGCTCAGATGACATGAGATTGTTAATGGAGAAGGGGTGATTAAAGGCGTAGTGGTGTTCCGGCTTCAAGTGTGCCTCAGGGGGCAGGCCTGGGTGGTGTGGTGGACCCAGCAGGTGTGCCTGCTGGACTGGGGATGGGGCAGGCTCGGGAGGACTTAGGGCTGCTGGGGTGCCCTTCAGTTCCCCCAAACCACCTCGCTTGTGCTCTTGGCAGGGGGAGGCACTGGAGTGAGGGGACTCCGTTCCAGCAGAACTGTCAGAGCCGCTAGTGGGGGGCAAACCCCCACTGCCCTCTCCTAGTTGAGCTTGCTGCCCTCCAGCTCCACCACTTCCTCCACCTGGCTTCTTGCCTCCACCCCCTGGGCCTCCCCCTCCCTCCTTCAGTGCCAACTGTTTCTCGCACTTGAAGCGCTTCTGCCGACGCAGGTAGCAACCATTCTCAAACATGTTACCCGAATCTGGGTGCAAGGTCCAGAAGGAGCCCTTGCCGGGCTTGTCAGGCGATCGGGGCACCTTGAGAAAACAGTCATTGAAGGAGAGAGAGTGGCGGATGGAATTCTGCCAGCGCTGCTGGTTCTGTCGGTAGAAGGGGAACAAGTCCATGATCCACTGGTAGATCTCACTAAGTGTCAGCATCTTGTTGGGGCTCTGCTGAATGGCCATAGTGATGAGGGAGATGTAGGAATAGGGTGGCTTGGCATGTGTGTAACTCCGCCGGTAAGTCTTAGGGTCCCTGGATCGGTTGAGGCTGGCCTGCCCATACATGGGACTCATAGAGTTCATATTGGCATAGGGGGCCAGGCTGTTCATACTCCCAGGGGCCTGTCCCCCCAGTGGACTCATGCTGGGGCTCAAGTGGGGAGCCATACCCGTAACCCCTGGGGCTGCTGTGCCCCCCATGCCTGCCATGGCCCCAGCCCCTGGGGACATGCCTGCCAGGGACGGACTCATGCCAGTTCCCACGTAAGAAGACATGTTCATGGAGCTGGCACTCATGTTGGCCGAGCTGCTGCCCATGGCAGCCGACATACTCATGTAAGTGTTCATGCCGTTCATGCCCAGGCCCGCATTCATATTGCTCACCGAGGAGTAGCCCTGTGGAGACACCAGGGGAAGGCAGAGAGGGAGGGAGATAAAGAGAACGGGGAAGAGAGGGATGAAGAAAAAATAAGAGGGAGAAAAGGGACCGAATATTAACACAGAGATGGACCACAAAGTCGATGTTCATCCCCAAAGCAGTAGAAGGGCCGTCCTTCCCCCCGCCCTCCAATGTCTCTAGGGAAAGTGCCAACCAGGCAGCTGAGCTTCCCACGTTCTGTTCCTTCCCTTCCCTTCCCTCTCCTCCGGCCCAGGAAGAATTCTAGGCAACTGTCTAGGGCAGCCTCCTCCCGACCCGCCTCACGAACAACTTCATCCTACAAAGCGTCCCTTGATAGCCTGGAGGTGGTATGTGGAGGGAGGCTTGGGGGCTGTGGGCAGTGGCCGGAGGCTTTTTACATTTCGGGTTAATCTGGCTAATCACCCCCAATTTAGCACGGAATTTTTCTCCAATCAAGTATCTTTTAACCGCCTTCCTCCCCCTTTTAAAACTGCCCCAACTCATTGAAACGCATCTAGAAACTCAGCTCCCAACTGGAGTCCGGGGAGGGGAGTAATTACATCTAGCCACCCAGCAACAGAAGCTTGCAAAACGCCACTCGACTGGGGCCAGAAGCACTGACTTGGGGTTACCTGGCTTAGAAGGAGTAAGAAGTAGTCCCCCTCCCTCCCACTCCCTTCCCAGGGGCTGAAGCTTGATACTTAAAATCTGAAAACAATCAAATTGCACTGAATCCGGGGTATGGAGAATAATGCGATCTCTTCCTCTAGTTAGACATCTTCAACTTTCTTTTCCTTCTTTCTCTATCCCTCTCTCAGTCCGCTTCCCTTCCAACTCCCCACCTTCCCCTCCCCTCCCCTTATTCGCCCTCCCACCCCCTCCCCAACCGATCTCTGCCAAACACAACTTTGTTAGGATAGTGTGGCTCAGCCACGGAAGAGGATTTGGAGGCGCCACAAGTCAATATTTGATCACAAAGTTAATATTATCTCAAGGCTAACACAGTGTCGTATAAAAAAGAGACCCATTTTAGCTTAAGGAGGGAGGAAAGGGAGGCTGTAGCGAGAAGTTGGGGGTGGGGGAGGAGGTGCTGGGGGTGGGGGTAGTGGTGGTGGTGGCACTGCCGCCGAAGTTGGGGAGAGAAACTCCCGCCGTCACCAGCCACCAGCAACTACCAGCACGCCGCGGAAACCAAAAAAGAAGGTGGGGGAAAGAAAGAAAGAAAAGTGTGAGAGAGGAGACAAGTTCTTACCTCGGGTTCTCCATAGTAGCTGCTCCAGTCTGAGTGTTCGTGCCCTTCCATTTTCACAGCTCCCAGCATACTGGAAGCAGAGTGCATGGCAGTTTAAAATTTAACAGCCACAACAAACGACGAGCAATCAACCCCCCCCACCCCCACCCCACCCCTTAAAAAAAAAAAAAAAAGGCAAGCCACCCTCCCCTCCCTCTCCCTCACACACACACTCTCTCTCTGGTTCACTCCCTCTTTCTCCCTCTGCCGGAGGTGGTGGTTTG
>NC_058131.1:145261277-145320941 GCF_016433145.1 Gracilinanus agilis
TCTCTCTATCTCTCTCTCTCTCTCTCTATCTCTCTCTCTCTCTCTCTCTCTCTCTCTCGTTTTCAAGTCTTCTTCCTCCTCTGAGCATCCTGACTGACAATACCCCCAAATTCTTTCAGTAACTCAACATTTTTGAACTTTCCCAACCAAAAATCTCAATAATTTGTAAAGCTATTATAATTTCTATGCAGTGTTACTGGATCACAGTGTGTCTTTTGGGAAATATAGGAAAGGGCCAGGTTATGAGGGCTTTCAATGCAGAATAGAATATTTTTAATTGTACCTGCAAGTGACAGGGAACTATTGAAGTTTATTGAGTCAACTACCTAGGTTTCTATTTCTTCCCTTGTAAAATGAAGAGGTTGGATTAAATTATAGGTTCATGGAACTAGTGCTGGAAGCTACCTAAGAAGTCACTGAGTCTAAGTCCATTATTTTAATTTTTTAATATACTTAATAACTATCACCACTAAAAACTATATAAATGTATTAAAAATAATGTGCAAAACCACAAACTCCTCATTGTTTATAAATTTAAAATATGTAGATTATATATATGGGCTAATATAAATATTCTCTGCTTTTGAGTTCCCTTTGGATTTGTCTTAATTTGATACTTTTTTCTCTTATTTTTCCTATGGCTATTTAAAAATGTAATCATGGTATATATTATTTTTATTTTCCTTTCTTCTCTTTTTATCTCTTCATATATTTCCCTTATTTTCTTTATACACTTCTCTCATTAAAAAAAGTTCTTTTCAGTTATTCTCCTAGCTTCTAATGTGCTATAAAATTTACCCAATATCCCTGAGCTCACTCATATCTGTCTTTGTACATTTGTCCTCAGAACCTTGAGCTGGCTCTACTAATCTTCCTTCTCTCATATAGCCCTACTTCACTAACTTGAATTCAGTCCAACTTGGTGGACCTGCCCAAGGGTGAGAATTCTCTTGCCAAGTTTCACTCATTTTGATAAAGACTTCCTCTTAGATCATTTTCAGACAATTCAAAAAAGTTCTCTCTTGATGAAGAATATAACTACCTATTCCCATATGAATATTGCAATCTCATTCACAGTGAGAGAAAACTTTCTTCTATATCTTGTTTTCTAGCCTTAAGAAAGAAAATATAAATCCTCCCTGTCAATTTTACTCATTCCAGGCATGAATGGTTTTTTTTTTAAACCCTTACTTTCCATCTTGGAGTCAATACTGTGTATTGGCTCCAAGGCAGGAGAGTGGTAAGGGTAGGCAATGGGGGTCAAGTGACTTGCCCAGGGTCACACAACTGGGAAGTGTCTGAGGTCAGATTTGAACCCAGGACCTCCCATCTCTATTCCTGGCTCTCAATCCACTGAGCTACCCAGTTGCCCCCCCACCCCCAGGCATGAATGTTGGAGAAATCTTTTGTTCCCATTTGGTGGTGGTGCAGCACTAACCCCTTCTGGATTCACTCTTCTAACCTACCAGGTTGGGTCCTAGAGAGAAAATGACTACTTCTCCCCTTGAATAATCCAAAGAAATAAATCTAGTGGGTTGTAGCTTCCAGTAGTGTTGATCAGGGGTCAGCAAAGTATGGTTCTTTCTGCAGGAGCCATAAAGTCAACCATGGCCCAGTAACTAACAGTTTACACATGACATCATGTGTCACGTGATACATCACGTGATCCTTTCTGTACCGCAACTATCTTCTAAGAAAGAAGCTCCCTCATTGATATCGCTGCGAGAGACGAATCCTGGTCTTTAGTTCGGCTTGGTAGGTGTGCTGTGTGCTCCTCCTTCTGCCCTCCTTTTACTCTTTCCACACCTGTTACTGACATCTTGGGGTTCTGTATAGTGATTGATTGCTTTCGTCTACATTCTCTACCCCTCTGCCTCTGATTTACATGGCTTTATCTCAGTGCATTCATGGGGTCTGCACTCCCTATTTGTGGGATTGTTATTGTTTTTAACTTTTCTACCTGCTCTTAAAGGGGAACTATAGTCAGATCACATCTTTACATATCCTTCATTAGTGGGAAGCATTTCTCCCCAGTAGTTGTTTCATTTGATACAGAATGATTGAGGAGGCAGCACTGATAAACACCTGTACCAGGAAATGTGTGTGATGTGTCCTGGCCAGTTTTCCATGAAAAGTTACCCTCCTCCCCCACTACTTACTAATGCCTGCACACAAGTCATGTTATTTTCTGTAATCTCCTGATCTCCTACTTAATTTATGTGGCCAAATGGCTTAACCAGCAGGCCGGCAGCTTTTTCTTCTCCTGTTGCCTGACTTGAGAGAGGGAGAGGAAAAAGTATTCTTCCCTGAATTTTTCTCTCTTTATTTCAGCAATTTTCTTAGTGTAAAGGAGTTTTATAGGTATGTGTGCAGTTATATCAGTACAATAGTGCCCCATTAAGTCTTGTTTTTTGATTAATAATCAAAATAATTTTGATTAATAATCAGCAAAACCATGCAGTACCAGAAGTCACATTAATGTACTTTATTCATCATTGGGTAGCACATAATAACGTTATTAAAAATAGTTCAGAGACTTATTGTACTTTAAAAGTATTGTTCTTACATAAAATGCACATATTTACTTGTATTCAGTGTTAAACATATTGTACAGCTCTCACGAAATTACATTTTAAAAAATGTGGTGTTTATGGCTCTCACAGCCAAAAAGGTTGCAGACCCCTGGTGTTGATCATACAGCCCCCTTAGATATCCTTCCTAATATTAATCAACCAGCCAATATCAAGCAGCTCCCAGAAAAGGATATTTACTATGAAAGTATAGCAAAGCCATAGATTTGGTAGTGGTATAGCAATACCTTCTGGATTCACTCTTCTAGCCCACCAGTTTGGGTCCTCAAGGGAAAATGACTACTTCTCTCTTGAAGAATCTAAAGAAATATACCTAAGGGGTTGAGGCTTCCAATACTGTTGATTAGACAGGTCTCTTAGACATCCTTCCCAATATCAATTAGTTCCTAGAAAAGGATATTCACTGTGAAAGTATTGCAAGGCCAGTAGTTCCAGTACTATGCCCTCAAACTAGGAGTCACACGCTTTTCCCTTGAATTTATAAAATATCTGGGGAGAACATTTTAATTTAAGTACAGAAATAATTAGGCATACAAGTAGCAAACATGGGGTCAAGGGATACTCTGGCCCGGGGAGACATTTTCTCCTTTTCTCAAGTACTCATGATATTTTTCTTAGGTGTATATATCTCTTTGTGTGATAAAGGATATGAGAATCAAGTATCCATGCCATTAGAGAGACCCTAGCTAACTCTTCCCTTTCAAGATTTTGAAGCTGCCTCTGACCTTGGGTCCTTTCCACTTCTGTTGTCAGGAGCTTTCTCTGACATGAAGTTCTATTACTACTTCTACTTCTGGTAGAATGCTCCCAACTACAATTACTGGGAGAGGGGAGAAGATTTTTGATGGTACTTCCCACTTTTCAAAGTCAACAAAGTCAAAACTTCATCAGTTATGATTCTATACATATGTTCACCTAAGATCAGGAAAAAAAAGACACAAAAGAAATAGTGGCACCATGGGATATTCAGAGACACCGTAGCTGGATGAAATGTAGGCCAAATTTGTCTTTCCTCTACTTGGATCTCATAGCAGGTCCAGTTCCACTTGTTGACAAGGAGGAAAAGCACAAAAGGGAGTTACTTGAGGGTCAATTACACCAGTTCTTTTTATTCAGACTCAGTTTTGTCTCAGAACTTCCCAAGTTATTGATTTCTCCAGGTGGGAAGCCAATGAGAAGATCTCTTGTCAATGCACAGCCTCAGGCCCATTCCTGAAGTCATTCATGGAAGGAATTAGGCTCACCAGATCTCCACGTGTTTGGATTGGAAGCAGAGTGGGAAATATCTGAATTGCTGTGTACAACATACCAGTGAAGAGAAATTGGAGCTTGCTCCAGGACTGTTCTTTCTTTTTCAATCACTGCCACAACTAGAAAGGCACAGAAATGAATAGAAATCAACTGTTATCATGGGATTTCTACACTCCTCCCCTTATTCATAGCTATATGTCAAGCAGTCAGCATATCAGAGATGTTCTTTGACTTCTCTTCCTAGAGCTACCCCTGCTCCCTTTAGTAATAATGATTGTTGAATTATTATTACTATTAGGAGGATTAGTATTAGAATTTTTTCTAGAACTATCGGTGTCCCTTTTAGTTTCTCTAGCAGAGGGTAATGAAGACAGATAAGTTCCACATATGAAGATTCATATTTGCCACCCATTGTCCTTAGGGGTCTAGGCTAATAGGATTCTAGGATCCTAGATCTAAAGCTGGAAGGGACTTTATAAAGCATCTATTTCAGTACCAGCATTTTACATATAGGAAACTGAGTTTCTATGAGATGACATGTCCAAGATCACCCAGGTGGCTTTGGTAGAGGGTGATCAAAAGGCACTTGAACCCAACTCCTCTGATTCCAGAGCAAATGCCCTTTTCACATACCACATTGAACCTTTTGTTTCCTGGTTTCTATGATATGTGCCAGTATGACTGCATTCCCCAAAGGGGAAGAGCCCCCTTTCATGAGACAATCAGGTTTATTATCTCACAGTTGTGTGGCATTCAGAGTTTCCCCCCCAAAAAATACTTTAAAAAATTTTTTAAGCTACTTAGAGACTCCACATAATTCATTAATGACAGTCCCCTATTTTATTGATGAGTAGAAAGGCCTATTGAAATATAAGTCATCCAGTAAGTTGCTGGTAGGCAGAGGATGAAAAGAATTTGAAGATCCACTCCTTTGCCTATTGGGTCAAAATTATATTCATATTTGCAAGATGGAAGATAAAAACATTTGGACCCTATACATTCCAAGTACTTAATGAATAAATTCTGAGAGATGAACTTTGTTCCCTATTAAACAAAAGACAAGTTATTTCTGTTCTCTTCTTGGATACAGGAAGAGTTTTTAGATTCCTGGTAAGGTGACTCACTTACAATGAATGGTGACTGTGGATAAAATCTTAAATTATGAAAAAAAAAACCACACACATAAAATGGATTTCAAAGGACCAACATAGCAGAATGTTAGAAATTTGTGCTTTGGAGACAACAAAGACTAAGAAACAGATTAGTGGTAAACTCCTAGGAGAAGCCAGCCTCAGTTAGAGACGTGAAGTTTAATAATGTGGCCCAAAATATTGTGTAAAATGACATAGTGAAGATGATGATTCAGATGAAGAGTGAAAAGAGCTCTCCCAAGGAACTGGGTCATCTTAACAATATACCAATGGAATTTCTTCTAACAATGCAAGAAATCTCACCCAAGAGTCAAAGAAGCTTGTTTTTAACAGAAATCCTTTGATTTGTTTCCCATGAGGCTAATGGGACTTTAAATCAGTCACAAGAGGTTTCAGAATTCAAATGTAATCCCATCATCCTCACTATGTATTGTCACTACCCTCAATGACCTCTCCTATAATTGAGTTTTATGTTCTAGACAATAATCATTTTAATTTCCAATTTTCAGATCTAGATAGCATCTGATGGGCCAAGACTTCCTCCTTCCCTGAACTCATTTGTGACAGTGATGAATATAAGCAGTCTAAACTTCCATTGGCTAAAATATTTTTAGATGTTTTAGACTTTATAATCTGAGAAGGATGAAAAACATGGTCTAAGCCTTTGATTCATATTCAATTCAATCACAAATACAGCAACCCTGACAGGATTTGCATACTTAAAATAATACTTCCAGGGAACTGACCCAAATAATGCATTCTCCTGGGGCTCTGAAGTGGTGACTTAGAATTCATTTAAATCAGAGTGATCTACCACCATTTCTATATTCTCTTTCAGTCTTGTGCAAGAGAACCAAATGGAAAGGATCAGAAGTAGCCAGTTGAAAAGTATAAACCTAAAGTTTCCTATTTCATTTTGATATAGTGCTTGCTGAATAAATAATAGCTAAAAAGCTCATGACATTTTAGTTTCATGGATGGGAGACTCAAAGGAGACAATGAGATTTTTAAGAGTTCCATCTTTTAAGAAGAAAAATCTCTTATGTTTACTTCCTACATGACTCTGAAAGAGTAATTTAGCTTTCTAGGGCCTCAGTTTCCTCAGTTTTTAAATGAAAGAATTTGGCTAGATGTCCTCTGTGTTCCTTTCTAACGCCAGAACTATGATCCTCTGACTTTCATCTATTTCTAACAAGGTTCTCTTTTCCATAGTTTTGAAACCTTGGGATCATTGGCTTTATATACTCTTTAAGGACAGAAATTCTGGAGGTTCTGTCCTTGACCCCTTTTTGCTCTCCACAAGCTCTTCATTGTCAATGCCACTCACTTGCTTGGCTTCAATGATCAACTCATTCACATAACTATGGAATCTTATATATCAACCCCTCCTTCCCTTTTTTTCTGAGCTTTCAGCCCATATTTCTGATCACCTAGGGCAGTGATAGTGAATCTTTTAGAGATAGACTGCTGGGGCCCTGCCCCTACCCCATCCCCTTGTTGGAATGCCATGCCATGTGTCCCCTGCACTCTGCCCCCCATCCCTGTCTCACCCACACCCCTTACCCCAGACAGGGGAGGAAGCACTCCCATTGGGCTGCTGGGCAGAGGGGGCAGGTGAAGTGAGAAATGTCCTCAGGCACATGGAGAGAGGGAGGGGAACATCTCCATCCCAAGTGCCTCTGGCTTTCTAGTAATGAACTCTGGTGGGCAATTGCAGGCATGTCCACAGAGAGGGCTCTGTGTGCCCATTTTGGCATGTTTTCCATAGGTTCACTGTCACAGAGCTAGGGTATGTTTCCTTGGACAACTTGTCATTATTTGAAATTAGTCAGGGCCAAATGTAAAGCCTTCTAGCTTCAAAATTTCTGAATGGTACGTTGCTGCCATTTATTCAGACCTCTGTGTTGGATACTTTGAGTTACTTTTGACTCTTTCCTATTTCTGACTACTCATATTTAATCAGTTGTCTAATCCTCTTGGATTTAATTTAGCAATATATCTCACTGTTACCCTTTGAAGTGAATATGGAATCAGACACTTGGACTTAAATTCTAGTTTTGTCACTTAGCACTTGTATGACCTCGGGTCAAATCATTTAACCTTTCTATACCTTAGTTCCTTCATCTATAGAACCAGGACATTGGTTGTAGTCCCTCCTTTCTGTTTCCACTGTCACTAACATACTCCAGGTTCTCATTTCTACTTGCCTGGACTAGAGCAAGAGTATCCTAATTCTGTTTTTCCTTTCTCTTTGTTTCAATTAATCCTCTATACTGCTATCAATTTGATTTTCCTCATTCATAGATCTGGTTATACCATACCTTTGTTCAAAAATATTCTCTGACTTTTTACATCAGATTAAAACTTCTTTACCTGGTATTCAGTGTACTTTATAATCTGGCACCAACCAATTTGATGATCTAATCCCATCTTCTTGCAGTGTTCTATGTTCTAGCTAAATTAGACTGTCTACTCTTCCTTCTTTACCATTTGTACTCTCATTTTCTTCTTGCCCATCTTTCCTCACACTGTCTAGATAGTCCCTTTTCCTTATTTTTGCCTAATCAATTCCTATCTCTCCTCTACAGCCAGGGTTCTTAACCTTTCTGTGTATCATGGACCCCTTTGGTAGTCTGGTTAGAACTTATGAACCCTTCTCAGAATAATGTTTATAAATGCTTAAATAAATATATAAAATTACAAAGGAAAGCAATTATGCTGAAATAAAGATATATTTTTTTCCTATCAAAGTTCATGGATCCCCTGATAATTTACCCACCCCAGATTAAGAATCCCTACTTTAAAGCCTAACCCAAATATCATTTCCTCAATGAAACCTTCCCAGATTGCCTCAGTGGGCATTGACCTCCTAACCTAATTAATTAGCCTTCTGATTTGTACCTCCATGCATTTGTTTTATGTTATTTTATATTCTTGCTATTAGAGTATATGTGAGTAATATCTCCCACCAGACCTTAAACTCCACCATGGCTTCAAGCCCATCTAAACTTTGGACTATCCCTGCCCTCTTACTATGGTAGCACAGTGTTCTCCACAAGATGTTCTAATAGATGTTTGATTATAAATATCTGTGGAAATACATTTTAGTGAAGGAATCAATTGGGTTTCTTTCTTTCACTGTATAAGTAAGGAATTCTATGGCTTTAGTGTCATTATTTTTCCATTTGGTGAATTCCATGAAAATGTGCTGATATAATAAAAGAAACCTGAGATGACAGTGAGAAAAGGAGATATAATACACAGTTCCCAATAGATATTATGCTTGTCATCCAAGGACCAGGCTAGCAAAATTTAGAGAGGCCTATCACTAGAAGGCTGGCTTAAGGAAAATAATGTATGAAAATTTGGATCAGATGATATCAATAACAGCACTAAGTTTTGCCAAGTGCTTCATCTACACATTTTCTTTCATTTCCCTCAATAATCCTATGAGAGAGGTACTAATCAATTAGTCAGTCAATCAACAAGCATTTATAAAAGCATTTACTTTGTGCCAGGCACTGTACTAAGCCCTGGGGATATAAAAACAACAGCCCCACCTCAGTCCCCTACCAAAAAAAAAATCCTTTCTCTTAAGCTTACAGTCTAGTTGGGGAAATATATATACATAGATATAAAATTGAATTAATTAGAAAGGAAGGCACTAGCAGCTGGTGTATTTGGGAGAAAAGGATACTGATCCTTGGAGAGGTTATATGATTTACTCTCAGCCATACAGCTAGTATGTATCTGAGATCGGATTTGAATCTAGGCTTCTCCTGACGTGAACTTGGTCTGCTTTTTGCCACTATGACCATATCACACTCCTCTCCTGAGATGTGATCAATGGAAGGAATGGTGAAATCATGGATCTTTGAATATCAATATATTAGATGTTGAAAAACATTTCTATTTTTAGCCTGTGCCAACTTGGGAAATTTATCTTGAAGGTTTATGTTGTCTCAGGAAAGAGAGGTAACGATGGATACCTGAATGGAGGACTGAAAGGGAGGATAGGTCATGAATAAGGTGATAATTGGGGGATGGGGTAGAGCCCATCAGGCAGCAGATGGTGGTAACTAAGGGAGGAGAGCAGTGCTCATAATGTTGACATAGTTTCAGGGAAGAAAAGACTGCTGAATGAGTAATGCCTGACACTAAGCTGAGATCCTGAATTCCTTCCCCCTCCCCACTTTGAGAAAGGGTGGTTTTAGATGAATCAGTAAATGTTATTTTAGGGGATATTTTCACATTTTTAAAAGTATTACATTCCAAAAGCATATTTTAACTGTAGAGATTTTTAAACTTCTAGCAGGTCTTCACTGGCTTAGAACAGAACAAACTTCACTCCTGGAATCATTTGTTTCCTCATCTGTAACATGAAAGGATTGAGATAGATAATCTCTAAATTCTCTTCTAACTTACATTTTAATGCTCTAATAATAGAATGGATCTGAGAGAGAATGGAGAAAAAGAATCTCTGTGGCCCGAAGTCAGCATTGTCCAATGACAAGAAAATTGGTTCTTGAATCTAAAGAACAGAATTCAAATCCTGGTTTTCATTCAGCCTTGTGGGTCTCAGAGTCCTTTAGGAACTGTATGACCTTGGCAAATCATTTATCCTTTCTTCATCTCAGTTTCTTTATCTGTAGCACAAGAGAGTTCAAAATGAGTACCTTTACAATTCTTTGTCATCTCTAATCCTGTGACCTTATTAATTGTCCCGTATACCAGGATTTTAAGTTTAGTATACCAGTATAATTGTTTTAATTAGATGCTTTGAACCCTGTTGATATGTTTTGAGTATTATACTTGCATTAACTCTAAGTTTTAGGTTAAAGAAAGTAGATGGGTATATTTTCTTATAAGGTAGTTGGGGTAGATCTCTCTTTTCAGGTAGAATATTAAATGATAATGTCAGTAACATGTAAGTATATAGAAGGGGGCTCATTTAGTTTAAAAAGTTGTAAATGATTAGAAAAAAGTGAGTCAGTTTAGGAAGAGAGATTAAATACAGCAATCACACACAATGCTACAAATATGACTCTAGTGGAATAGGTGGTCACATATGATTCGAGGTGGCCCATTAGGCCACCATCCAAAATGGACTATTATCTATCTTGATGCCTGAAAATAAAGTGGGAATCATTCAGAGGTTACTTGTTGATGGCCAGGAAGACCTCCAAGTGATTGTTTCTTTCCCTAAACTCACATGATATTTTGTATCTTTCTCATACACTTATCATAGTTTATTTTGTCCTGTAGCTATTATACAGTTTTGTATGTTTGAGTATGCATTCTCTTTTTCTTGGATTATATGTTTCAATGGGGCAGAGACTATGTCTCTTTTTATCTCCTCTAGTGCTCAGTACCTCAGAACATAGAACTTAGAGACATCATACCTATTTTCCAGATAATGAAACAGATATACAATTAAGTAACTGATATAAAGCTTAAGTAAGGACAACATTTGCATTAATAACCTTTCTCCATTGAAATTAGATATTAAGTAAGTTTAAGGCAAGAGGGGGATTCCATCTGGAAAAGGGCGTTTACCCTTCCATAACTTATGAACTTATAGATCATAACATCATAGATTTAGAACTGGAAGGGAATTTAAAGGATACTTGATTCAAGTCCATACTTTTATAAAAGAAGAAACTTAGCTTTATCGAGGTTAAGTGACTTGCTTAACATCATTCAGGTAATAAGTAATAGGGGTGATATTTGAACTTGGATCCTCCAACTCCAGAACTAATATTCTTTCTGTTCTCCCAAGTTGCTTTGAGAAGGGTCTAGTGATAACTAATTATCAGGTTTGATTGAAATAACTGATTATGTTTATTGTGGAGAAGAGAAGGGGCAGGTGGTACATGAGTTCCATCTTTAAATATTTGACGGAATTAGACTTGATCTGTTTTTCTCTAGAGAGATGAACTATGCACAGCCAGTGGAAGTTGCAAAGAACCAATTTAGACTCCATATAAGGAAGAATTTCTTTACAATTAGGGCTACTTAATGGTGGATGTTTATATATATACATATATATATATATAATATACCTTTTTAAGCAAAGGATCTATGATTCCTTTTGTTTTGCAAGATTTTGGTGGTCTATATGGCTTCCAATGTTCCTTCCCATTCTAAGAATCTGATCTGTGAGATTCTTCCTCTATTATCTTGGGCTCTTAATGAATGAATGAATAAATGAAAGAATAGGTCATCAGTCATCATATATTAGTTAGAAGCTTACAGAGAGTAGGCTTAAAGGATTAAAAAAGATGGATGCATTTTGAAGCATGAAGAAACTGACATGTGGATTAGTAAATGGCATAAAACTTAGGTAAAGGCAATATTGGTATTTGTAACTTCTCTAAGGAAATGAAAAACTAAGTAGATTTAGAGTAAGAGGAGGATTTCTTCAGGAAAGGTTAGGAGTACATTTGGTCTTCCTGTAGGTGTAAGTCTGGCAAACCTCTGGTCAATTTGAAGATATCATGACTATAACATGAATTTTATTGTCAAGTGATGTGTGAATTTTATTCTGAGATCTGTTCTTCAAAATGTTTGGCTTTCAATTTTGTATTAGTTAATTTTATTTTATTAATTAAAATGTTATATGAATTTTAAAAATGTTAGCTCTGCAATTAGCAGTAAATCCACATTTAGTTAAGAAAATTTGAATTTCACTAGTAGTGATTCTATATTTGAGAGGGGTTTCCCATCTTGAGCTTTGGCTAATGGAAAGTTTTGCCTCTATACTTCTGCCTTTAGTAGGACTCAGTGACTGAATTGCATTGCCTTAGAAACTTCAAACATTATTCAACACAGTGAAAGCAAATCAAAACATGAATTTAAATTGAAATTTTAAGGGAAAAAAGTACAGGAGGTTGTACAACATGAAAAGAACATTAGAGAAGGAAGCAGGGTATCTGGTTTTTGGTTTGTATTTTCCCACTAATGGATCTCTGTGATAGTGAACAAGTCAACTTATTTACGCATCTTTATGTCCCTGACACTTAATGCAGGGCCTGACCCAAAGAAGGTCATTAAAAATGCTTATTGATTCACTAACTCCTCTTCTTTGGGTCATGTTTTTGTCTCCTGTAAAATGAGGGAGTTGGGTTAGGTGATCTCTAAGGTTCTTTACAGCTCTGAGATATTCTGTTTCTCCGAATCTATTGCAGCACCTGCAAGTTCTAACAATACAGAGGGTTCTCTGCATTCTTCCACATGTTCCATACTTCACCAGTGCCCTTAGGATAAAATGCTTACTCCTCTGCTTTGTGCTTAAAGCACTTCACAATCTGACTCTAGTCACAATTTGATTATATATTATTTCTCCCTGAAAACTTTATACTCCAGTAAAATTGGCCACCTTTTTATTCTCCACATAGAAATTATATCTTCCTCTTCTTTGTGATTGCATAGACATATCTAGAATTTATTATTCTGTCTAGGAACCTTCACTTCCCTTAATGACTCGACTCAGTTATCATCTCTATCAAAAGACTTTTTCAGATCCTCCATAACTACACTAATTTTGCATGCATTCTGCTTGTTTTTGTGTTGTCTACGCACCAACACTCAGAAGAATATAAGAAAGTTAAGGGTAAGGGTCCTTTTATTTAAAATTTGTATCCTAGCATCCTTGCACAGTGCCACCCACATAGTAGGTCCTTAATGCATACTTATTGATTTAATGTTGAAACTAGGTATCAAATAAGGCTCACCCTTTTATGTGAGACATGCACTATGGACTCTTGTTGAAGGACTTGCATGACTGAAGAACTCTTAAATGGAACTTTTGTCTCCAGTGATGGGGAGGGGACATGGCTGCATCAGTGGTGCCAAGGGAACATTTCCTCCGTAAAAGATTAGAACTATAGAAAGACTGCACTCTCATTCTTTTGAGTCTATTGATTCAGGACTCTGATTGCTCTTCTTTGGACTTCCACTGAGAGTGGGCAAGAAGTTTCTTTCTGTCCCCAAAAAGGTAATGGCAACTACAAGCATATAGCAGAGAGAACATATGCTTGCCTCAGTGAGCCCATGTCCCTGATTTTCTTCTTCTTAGAGCATGGTGTATCTCTAGGAACCCTGAGAATATGATATTCCCAGTCTTGGTACCCACCTTGTGCATCTGAGAGTTCCTAAGTTACTTAATTAGTTCCATTTACCTAATGGAGGTACTTTCTGTAACTATAACTTTTCTCAGAGAAAACAGTTACAAAGAGATTATTATTCTTAACTTCAAAGAACTCAAGAGCTGTGCTTATCAAGCCAGTAGATATGGACTTTTGAGTGGAATCTCCCAATCAAGCCTTTGCAAAAATGAAATATCTATTCAGTAGCCACAGAAAGTATCTTGCCTTTGGGAGAGATTTTAATGATGGTGATGGGTAATATTGTTTTATATTTTAAGCTTTTGTCAGTGTACAGTATGATCTTCTCTTTAAAAGCATTTCTTTTGTGGCAGAGAAAATAAATAGTGATCCTAAAGCCATCTATTCGAGGTTGTTAAGAAATTTGGGTAGGCCCTCAGCCTGAATCACAACTAAGCTTTATTTTAGAGATTTTCTCTGGAATTCTATTCTATGTTGGAGACATAATAATTGAGACAATATGAGAAAAGCCTTACTCTTCTATTTGAGAATCAGGCTATCTCTAGTATGAATGTGGGTCCAGTGTGAATCTAAAGCAGGAATTCATTTCCTGAGATACATATGTATAAGTAGTTTGATTCTCTAACAATACTTAGAGTAGCCTTTGGATCAAAGCCCTAGAAGGTGTATAGAGAAGCAATATTTTGTTTCTCAAAATTATTTACATCCAGATTAAAAGAAAAAACAAAGTCCAATACCTTTTGGGAAGTAGATTTGCATTTGCAAATAGATTTGCAAACAGATCTTCCATGTAACACTTCACTGACCTCAAACAGTAGGTTTTGAATAGACAGATCCTCTTCTAACCCGGAATCTAAACTCAAACCAATCATCCAGACATCGTGTCTAAATATGACTAAATATTCTGAATAGTACCTGAAAGATCTGAGTAATTCAAAAATTTTTAGATGTAGTTGGGTTATAGTTATATATTTTACTGACCGGACTTAATTTCCCAAATCAGCTTTAATGAAGAAAAATAAGGCATACTCATTGGTCTCTGACTCCTAATGTGCTCTCCCTCTCTCTGCCAAACCTTGTTCCTCCTCTATAAATGAGTCTAAAGGTACAACATGGGAATTTGGTTTGGTTTGGGATGAGAGAGTGTTTTCCCACCCACTTCTTCATTCAGGATTTCTTTCCTTTCAAAGGACACTCTGTGTCTTCCAGGTTTCCTTTCCCCTCATATATGAATCTAAAATGAATTTGGACTAAAAGTAATTCAGGTGGTTATATTCCAAACTGTAATTTGGAGTTATATTATGAATATTTCATGCCAAAAGACCCACTGGGACTTGTAGGAGGTTTTTAAAAAATAAATGGACACACTCATTTATCTTGGCAAAGGTAGGAACTATTGCTGTGAGAAAACCAAAATATACTAAACAGACATTTAGTTTTAAGAAAACTGAATCTTGATTTGTATTTTGGGACAACCAGAAGAGAGGGCGTAGAGAAAGGCAGGCACATGGTGTCCTGTGGAGGAAAAAAATCCCAGAAAGGAGAGGGTAAAAAAAAAAGCTCCACTCTCATTTTGAAGCAGCCCCAATTCCTAAATTACAGTCCCAGAAGGGTCTCTTCATTCCCTAGCCAGAGCTGGGAGGGGAATGGGGAAGGCAGTCTGTAGATGCCTGTGGTTCTATTTCACTGCAAAAATAGTAATAAAAAATTCCCATCATTGGCCAAGTCTCTTCTATGACTTACAGAGTTGAGTAGTTAATTCCACTGCTTCCCCCCGTGATATTACAGTAGTATCAGTGACTTCTCAGGTATGTGAACAAACAGGTTAAGTGATGAGGAGGCTCCATATAGTTTAAAAAGAAAGTTATTAAAACTTGGCGATGAACTTTTCTCCCATTAGACGCCCAATAACATTTGAAGAAGGATTTCTGCTAAGGCTTTTTTTTTTTTTCCTTTGCTAGACTTTAGCCTTAGAGAGTTCAATGTCATAATACTAGAAAGGAATTTGAGAGGTTAGTCCCTCTTTCTCTTTGACTTCAGGTAAGATCATACTTATGGAAGCCTTAAAGAGTGGTCAGAGAGCCATTCTCAGAGTCAATAATGCCTGGGTTCAAGTTCTGCCTCTGATGCATACTGGTTGCATGACCCTGTTCATATTACCAGAATCTCAGGTCCCCAGTCATCTCTATCATCACAAACTAAAGCAGAGCAGTTGCTGACCAGCATTGATAGTTTCTTCACTGAAAGTTGTTTATGTTTCAAATTTAAAAAGAAGCATGCTTAAACTATCCTTGAAAGGCACATGTATATAAATGTAACTCACAAGGGGAGATGCATAGATATGTCTGGAATCTTCCCCAACTCTTTCCAAGGAAGACTTTGATTCCTGTCTGTAGGGGAGCAGGAAATTAGGTCCATAAGGCTGGCCTGTGCTGTTCTCCTCAATGAGGATATATTAAATTAGAATTATATCTATCTTTCTTCTTAAATATTGTGTCTTAGTTTCTATTTCCAAAGACTTGTTACACAAAGACCATTACATATAGCAGCAAATAAATTCATTTGTACAAGCTGGTAGCAAACAGAAATGAGAGAAGTTCTCCCATAAGAGGAAATCCTCTTAAATCATTAGTGTGTGAAGCTAGAAAAAGAGACAAGCTTAAGGTTCTGACATATTTACTTGTTGATATCTTCCTAGAGCCTTTTTCTTCTTTCAGAGGTTATGCATTTTTTCCAAACCCTAAAGTCAAAAGAACTCTTTTTCCCCCAAGCTTTTATATACTCTATTCTTCACACAGACATTTAGCTTACAGTAATCATTCTTTCTACCAATGGAAAGAATCTATGGAAATGTCTAAGCTTGAGCGCTGGGTTACATTTAGGAAGAAAAACTCTTCAGTAGGAAGATATCTTATTTTCTTTTGACTTACTCATTTTAATATTTAAAGATCCTCAATGGCAGAAGATTTTTCTTTATTAATATTTAAGTTCAGTTCTATGTTCTACAACATCCTATATACTAAATTCTTAAGCCAATCAAAATGTCATAGAAAGGATCCTTAGATTCCATACAGGCCAACTTCTTTCTATTCAAAGAATGGCACAGATTCAGAAGGAGGAAATGATTTGCTCAAAGTCCTATAGGTCATAAGTGAAAGAGTGTGAATCTGAATCTAGATTTTCTTACAAGTTCAATGCTTTTCCAATAGTATCATATGTATACAACGTTTTCCTTTTAAATAGGATCTTGACCATAATGCAATAAAAATCGTAATTAATAAGGGTTTGTGGAAAGGCAGATTTAAAATTAATTGGAAACTAAATAATCCAATTTTACAAAACTGGTGAGTCAAAGAACAAATCAAAGAAACAATTACTGATTTCATTGAAGAAAATAACAATGAGGAAACAACTCAAAATCTATGGGATGAGGCCAAAGCAATACTCAGGGGAAATTTTATATTCCTAAGTGAATATGTCAACAAATCAGAGAGGGAAGAGGTCAATGAATTGGGCATGCAACTTAAAAAACTAGAAAGAGAACAAATTAAAAATCCCTAGACAAAAACTAAATTGGAACTCATAAAAATCAAAGGAGAAACTAATAGAATTGAAACTAAAAGAACCATTGAACTAATAAATAAGACTAGGAACTGGTACTTTGAAAAAAAACAAATAAAATTGATAAAGTACTGGTTAATCTAATAAAAAAAGAAAGAAGAAAATCAAATTAACAGTATCAAAGATGAAAAGGGCAACCTCAGCTCTAACAAAGAGGAAATTAAGGTAATTATTAAGAACTATTTTGCCCAATTATATGGAAATAAATATGACAGTCTAGGTGAAATTGGTGAATATCTATAAAAATATAAAATTGGCTAGATTAATGAAAGAGGAAATATAATAGTTAAACAATTCCATCTCAGAAAAAGAAACTGAATAAGCCATCAAAGAAATAAAAAAAATCCCCAGGGCCAGATGGATTCATAAGTAAATTCTATCAAATATTTAAAGAACTAATCTCAATACTATAAAACTATTTGACAAAATAAGAAAAGAAGGAGTTTTACCAAATTCCTTTTATGCCATAAATATGGTACTGATTCTAAAGCCAGGCATATCAAAATCATAGAAATAAAATTACAGACCAATCTCCTTAATGAAAATAGATGCAAAAATCTTAAATAGAATACTAGCAAAAAGTCTCCAGCAAGTGATCATGAGGATTATCCACTAGGATCAAGTGAGATTTATACCAGGAATGCAAAGATGGTTTAATATTAGGAAAACTATCCATATAATTGACCATATCAACAACCAAACCAACAGAAATCACATGATTATCTCAATAGATGCAGAAAAAGCCTTTGACAAAATACAAGACTCATTCCTATTGAATATACTATGAAGTATAAGAATAGATGGGCCCTTCCTAAAAATAATGAACAGTATATATTTAAAACCAGTGGCAAGTATCATCTACAATGGGGTGTTAGAAGCCTTCCCAATAAGGTCAGGAATGAAGCAAGGACGCCCATTATCATCTCTATTATTTAACATTGCATTAGAAATGCTAGCAGTAGCAATTATGGAAGAGAAAGAAATTGAAGGGATTAAAGTAGGCAATGAGGAGTTGCAGATGGTATGATGATCTACTTAAAGAATCCTAGAGAATCATCTAAAAAGCTAGTGGAAATAATCAACAACTTTAGCAAAGTAGCAGAATACAAAGTAAACCCACATAAATCATCAGCATTTCTATGTATTTCTAGCACAACTTAGAAGCAAGAGTTAGAAAGAGAAATTTCTTTTAAAATCACCCTAGACGATACAAAATATTTAGGAATTTATTTGCCGAGACAAACACAGGAATTATATGAACATGACTAGAAAACACTTTCCACACAACTAAAACTAGATCTAAATAATTAGAAAAAACATTAATTGCTCATGGGTAGGATGAGCTAATATGATAAAAATGACAATCCTACCCAAATTAATTTACTTATTTAGTGCCATACCTATCAAACTACCAAGAAACTTTTTTACTGAATTACAAAAAAGTATAACAAAGTTCATCTGGAAGAACAAAAGAACAAGAATATCAAGAGAAATAATGAAAAAGATGTGAAGAATGGGGTCCTAGCAGTATCGCATCTTAAACTGTACTATAAAGCAGTGGTCATCAAAAAGGATTTGAAAAAGGCGAGAATTTTACAATCTCTAGGAATCCTGTTGCTGGTTCATAGGATCATAGATCTAGAGCTGTATCTCAGAAGTTATTTTCTCCAACTCATTTTTGCAGATTTAAAAAACTAAGACAAAGATGCTTAATAATCTGTCCAAAGTCCCAGAGGTAGTAAACAGCCAGAGGTAAGATTTTATCCTAGGCCTTCCAGTTCCAAAGTCAGTTTTCTTTCCACTATGCTACTTACTGCACACACAGTGGATTTCTCTCAAAGTGTCTGGAGGATCTGAAGAAGGCAAATGTTCTAAAATCCCTGGGAATCCTTTAGTAGTTATAATGAAAACCTCTTAACTTGTGGTAAAGTTATAAGAATGTTTGCACCTAAGAAATGTCCTTTAATACTGATGACAATTTGTTTTTTTCTTTTTTTCCTCTAGAAGGATTCTATCCTTGTTATTTGCATTTATTTGATGTTCTTGGTGTCCCGACTTATATTTTCTATGCAGTTTTTCTCAAGGATTCTCTTGAGCAAGCCTAATAAAGAGCCTCATTAAATCTTCATTGAAGGCAACTGTGTGACTGATTTGTTAGCTTAAGTGGGGGCAGGTTGATCATGAATTTCCTGATCAATTCATGGAGTTCCCAGATATATTTAAAAAATTTATAGAACCACGGCTTTGTCTGGAGTCAAGAAAGCATGAGCCCAGTAGCAAAGATGAGCATTTTCTTTGGCACCTTAAGAGTGCAAAAGAAAATTCATGATTGATTTCCTGATTGGGTTTGTATCCCAATATTTGGTTGACTGAGCTTCTTGGGAGAAATGACTCTTAGGGGAGGAGCTTTTCCTCTGTTTCTTGTCTATTAAAAAGTCAGTAGACAATCTTGATAATTTTCTCCTTTTCTTTTGTGCATTTCTTTGAGAGTATGGTTGGGGGAGGAAGAAGAGGATTGTTCTTTCCACCAAGAACCATCAATAGTTTGAGAACAGAGGCACATAGAAGTTACAGGTACATACCAACAGATTTTGTTTTTTTTTTAACCAGTCAACCTGAGGGGAAAATTCTTGATTGTGATTTTTCTCAGCTCAACAGAGGGCACCAGCCAGGGGAGAAATGGAATATCAAGAGGTCTCATAAAAACACAGGCAGACTTGAACTTGCCCATGAGGTTCAGTTAGGACAATGGACAGTATTACTGAATCCCAATCATGATATTATCTAGAATGTATTCTTATATCAAAAGAAGAAAAGTTCTAAGCTGGTAGGACTTAGAGGTAGTAATTATAAATTTAAGTATACATAGACCTGACCTTTCAGAGACAGAAAGTGAGTTTTCAAGGACCATACCTGTTGGAAAAAGAGGAGTGTTGCTCATAGCCATATGTACTCTGCTGCTATAGAACCTCAGTATCTGGGTTCTGCCCCCTTCACATGGGGCCAGTAGCGATTACCCACATTCAAGGTATGTTATAGGTCTGAATCCATTCAAACCCATAATTAATAGATTGCCATGAATGTGTTTATTTTTTTTGTAGTCAACTAGAAGACACAATCAACTTAAAGCAAAGGGATTTAATGGGATAGACCAGTGATGGGCAAACTTTTAAAAGAGGGGGGCCAAAGGAAAGGAAATGCTAATCTGTCAGTTTCTAAGGCAACTCTTTCAAAATTTCATTGTATTATATCCTACTCATTGTATTCATCAGATTAGGAATAATGTGCAGCAGGATAGAACATTTCAGGGGGCTGCATCTAGCCCTCGGGCCATAGTTTGCCCATCACTGCTCTAGATCATCCCTCATCCTTTCATAAATTTGGGATTAGTCCTCAAGAATGGATCAAGAATATGTGAGTCCATAACTTTGGGGGCAGGAGGGAGACCACAGGTCACATTAGCAAGTTTTAGTTGGAGTACCTTCTTTAGTAATATGCACATTCTAAAAATTGTAATTTTATTGTTGTTATTGTTAATCTCACTAGTCTCCTTCCCATTCCCTAAATCCATTTTAGGATATTCACAGTATTCTTCATCCATCCATCTTAGCACCATTTTATCATCTTATCTACACTTGCCTGGGATAAGACCTTCCTTTAGCTACATGAAGAAGTTAAATCTGAAAGGTAAGGCACCTGATTTTCAGTCTAAGCTTGTGGTTCTGAGTTATTGCTACTGATTGCATATATGTGTTTGTTGAGTAGAGTTTTAAGGAAGAAGGGATTGTGATTATCATCCCTTCATTTTCACCTCACACTCAGGATACCTATCTATCTATCTATCTATCTATCTATCTATCTATCTATCTATCTATCTATCTATCTATCTATCTATCTATCTATCTGTCTATCTTTCTCTCTATCTATCTACTGCCCTAACAATGACAAAGTTCTTAAGAGTTACAAGTATCATATTCCCATGAAGGAATGGAAAGAGTTTAACGTTACTGAATCTCTTATGATTTCTTTTTGTTTATCTCTATAGTTTTTGAGTCTTATTTTCAAGTCAAATTTTCTATTCAGCAGTAGTCTTTTCATTATGAATGCTTGAAAGTCCTGTCTTTCAATAAATATGCATTTTTCTCCTGAAGGATTATACTCAGTTTCACTGGCTAGATGATTCTTGCTTGAAATCCTAGCTCCTTTGCCTTTTGTAATAGCATATTCTTAGCTCTCCAATCCTTTAATGTAGAAGCTGCTAAATATTGTGTTATCCTGACCATGGCTCTAAAATATTTGATTTTTTTTCTTTCTGTCTGCTCGCAATATTTTCTCCTTGACCTATGGGCTCTAGACTTTTTTTCTAGAATATTCCAATTAAAAATAATTTTGTTATTACAGGATGTAATTGATGGATTCTTTCTATTTCTATTTTACCCACTGATTGTTGGATATCAGAAAAATCTTCCTTGATAATTTCTTAAAACATGATGTCCATGCTCTTTGTTTTATTGTGACTTTTAAGTAGTCTAATATTCTTTTTTTTAATTTTTTTAAATTTTAAACCCTTAACTTTTGTGTATTGATTTTATAGGTGGAAGAATGGTAAGGGTAGGCAATGGAGGTCAAGTGACTTGCCCAGGGTCACACAGCTGGGAAGTGTCTGAGGCCTGATTTGAACCTAGGACCTCCTGTCTCTAGGCCTGGCTCTCAATCCATTGAGCTACCCAGCTGCCCCCAGTCTAATATTCTTAAATTATCTTCTCTATTTCTATTTTTCAGATTAGTTGTTTTTCCAATAAGATATTTCACATTTTCTTCTGTTATTTTCATTCTTTTGATTTTGTTTTATTGTTTCTTCATGTCTCAAAGAGTCATTAGTTTTCATTCGCCTAATTCTAATTTTTAAAGAATTATCTTCTTCTGTGAACTTTTGTACCTTCATTTCCATTTGGCCAATTCTACTTTTTAAGAAGTTATTTTCAGCAGTGAATTTTAGTACGTCCTTTTTGTTCTTCATTTACCAAATTGTTGACTTTTTTCCCATGATTCTCTTGCATTACTCTTCTTTTCCCAATTTTTTTCTTACTCCTCATTTGATTTTTTAAAATTATTTTTTGAGCTCTTCCAAGAATTCTTTTTGGACCTGACACCAATTCACATTTTCTTATGAGACTCAGAGTGCAGCTGTTTTGATATTTTTGCCCTCTTCTGAGTTACTGTTTCAATATTCTCTGTCACCATAATGACTTCATATGGTCAAGTTATTTTTTGTTGTTGGTTTTTTTTGGCTAATTTCCCCAGCTTATTTCTTGACTTTTATTTTATGTTAAAAGTCAGGTTCTACTCCCAATGTGGAGAGGGCCCTGTTTCAAGCTTTAAGCTTTTTGTTCTGCTATTTTCAGAGCTAATTTTGAGGATCGCTATGTTTTTGGTTTTTCTGAGGCGATATGATCTAAGGGGAGGTGTGATCACTGCTTTTCTCATGCTCTGGTCTTTGAGTAATATCTGTAATATACTTCTGACCAATTGTCTGAATCCTTTAACATCTGTGGGTTGAGAACTCCAAAAGTTACTGCTTTTGATTCAGACACTCCCATGGCCTGCATTGGTTGATGGGTAGAAGTCTGCTGCTGGCTTGCTGGGGCATAGTCTGCCCTGCACAGCACTTCACTCTTATCCCAGTAAGTTAGAACTTTCCTGTAAACATTTTAAGTTGTATTGGGTAAGAAAATTGCTTCACCTCATCCTTTTTTTGGTTCTTCCACTCTGAAATTTATTTAGAGATTTGATTTTAAAGTTGTTTGGAGGGGGATTTTGGAGAGCCAAGGGCAACTCTTTGACTTTACTCTGCCATTTTGTCACCCCCCAAGAAAGGATTTTGAAAATTTCTTGGAGATAATTTTATCAAATCTATGAATTAATAGGATATATTTATACAGAACCTTACCCTTCACAAAAGCACCCTCCTTATAACCATCCAGGGAGGTAAAGAGGACAAATGTTATAGCAGAATGGGCACTATATTTGGAAATGGGGGGACCTGAGTTTGAATGTTGCCCTTACAATTTTTTTTAAACCCTTGTACTTTAGTGTATTGTCTCATAGGTGGAAGATTGGTAAGGGTGGGCAATGGGAGTCAAGTGACTTGCCCAGGGTCACACAGCTGGGAAGTGGCTGAGGTCGGGTTTGAACCTAGGACCTCCTGTCTCTAGGCCTGACTCTCACTCCACTGAGCTACCCAGCTGCCCTTACCCTTGCAATTTAATGACTATGTGTACTTGAGGAAAACCAGTTCATGCTTTGGAACTCAGTTTCCTCTATTGCAAATGAGTGGCCTGGGCTAGATAACTTCAAGGTCTCTTCTAGCTCTAAACTTATGTTCCTATCTTGCTTGTACATAATTGTTTGCATGTTGTCTCTCTGCTTAGTCTGTGAGCTCCTTGCAAGTAGAAACCATGTTTTTTGCCTTTTTTGTATTCTGTGTTTAGCCTAGCACATAGTAGGTGCTTAATAAATTCTTTTTTGATTGATTTTAATTATGGAAGAAGAAACTGAGACTCAAATAAGCCTATATTTAGGATTCAAAGCCAGATCTTATGATTGCTAATCTACTTCAATGCCTCAGATATAAACATAGATATCTAAAACCAGTAATACAAAGAGAATGTCTCTCCTGTTGCATCTAGCTCAGTTGTGGATGGTGGTGGTAGGGGCATATACTGTTGGATGGGAGCTGCTACTACTTCCTCCAAATCCCATTTAAAGAAATTATTTGAACTTTATTTTCTTTCATTCCCCTGTCTTATTTAAATGGGATGTCTAAATCAACCTATAAAAATGAACAAAAGTGTAAAGCATTTCAAAAGACACTTGTGTTTTACTGAAATGAGAAGGGCTGCTACTAAAAACATGATTTAGGTGTATTAAAATTGAAATGGTTTAGCCTTTTATGTGTAATCAGAAATGATCTTTATTCAGCTCGTCCAGTAAGTTGACAAAGAAATATTGTAGGCTTTTAAGAAATGAATTTCTAATATTTGAATTTTGCTAATATTTATTCAAAATTTAATTTTACCATTAATTTTTTATTTGCTTTGTAAGAGTCATTATGACAATACTTTTCTCATTACTCTAGTGAGAAGATATTTTAAAAGGAAGCTATTTTAAAGCCCAAGATATTCCTTCAAACTAAATCTGGCATGTTTTATTTGCACTAGGTTTTTTGAACTTGGTTTCAAATAACTATTTCACAGGCAAAAGATAGGGTTAATTGCAATTAGACCAAAATTCCCTGGAAAAAATATTTGGGATTTTAATGATTTGTAAGCCTCATGCAAGTGTTATATAACAAGCAAACATTTAAAATAATTGAATTGTATCAACAGAGGAACAGAATACAAGATTTGGGGGTTCAACAGTCCTGCAGTGTTTAAGTTCAGGGACTATATTTTAGGAAAGATACTGATAGACAGAAAAAAATTCAGTGTAAGGAAACTAGAATGACTAAAGCCTTCTGAAGACATTTTGAAGGAAGTGAGGACGTAAAAAAATGGAAAAGAGAGATGGGATGGAAGGAATGATGTTATAATTGTTTTGAACTATTTATTTGGAGGCTTGACATTTAGAGTGGACATTGGATTTTTTTATAGTAGGACAACTAAGGATAAAACTAAGAACAATGAGCAGAGGTTACAGAAGTGAAACAAGGACTGACATGAGGTCTAGAAACAATGAGCAGAAGTTAGAGGTGAATTAAGGTCTGATATAAGGGAAAAACTGAACAATGAAGGTATTTTGAAAGGGGTCATGTTTGCTTCAGGATGGAATGAGTTTCCCCTTAGAGGTATTTAAGCAAAGCCAGATGACCATTTAAATATGTTTTATGATGGACTTTTGGTAAGGCACAGGCTGGATTATGATTACAGAGGAATTTCCTAATTTAAGATTCTATATTCAAATTCTCAATTTGAATTTTCTTAGGATAGAGAATTTAATCACCAAGGGAGTGATTTAAGGGTGGAAATTTATTTTGCCAGTTGATGATTTAAAAAAATTCAATCATTCCTGTGGTGGCCATCTATAAAAGATAATGTGGTTTTTATATTTAGGTGTACATGCTGAGGTTCATTTCTCTATACTATTGAGGCAGAGAGTAGGGGAAGAAAGACCCTTGGCAGTGATGTATAAGAAATAGTCAGGTTTAGGATTACTATACAATCACCAAAAGTTGCTTAATGCCAGAGAGAAAATTATGACCCGGGCATAAGAGGCTTTAGCAATCCCAAATGGGAATATGTTCTCAGGGTGTGTAAAGTCGGAGACAACAAGGGTGTAGCAGTGGTAGAATTGCCATCAAGCTAGTTTGCTCTCAGGTAGTCATGCATAGGGGAACATTATGCTCTGGTTGAAATAAACAAATCTTTTCTACTATCAGGTTTCTTCTAAGGTAGGGTGGCTTATCTTTCCTTTGTGCCAAGAAGGACTCATTGTATATTTTTCACATTCTGAAGCATAAGAGCAATATGGATTTCCATTTATATCAACACTCTTCTGTCTGGAGAGCAGCATTTTGTAATGACTAGAGATGGAATTAGTCAGGAAGGCTGGAGTTCCAAATCCACCTCTGAATTTACTAGTTATGTGAACATTGGTAAATCATTTGACCACTTTGAGGCTTAATTTTGCCACTGTTAACTGATAACACTTGCTTCACAAAACATTTACTTTACTTCAATTAATAAAAGTCTATTCTCTCCCCTCTCCATTTAAAAAAATAGCAACAACCAACAAAAAACCAAAACAATTTATAGCAAGTATGCATGGCTAAGCAAAACAAATTCTTGTATCAGCCATGCCATGTCAAAAAAAATCTTGAATCTAACACTTCTCTGGCAAGAGGTTGATAGCAAATTTTATTAGCACTCTTTTAAGTATTGTTGGTCATATATTGATCAGATTGCTGAGTATTTCAAAGTTGTTTTTATTTATGGTATTGTCATTATATAAATTGTTTTCTGGTTCTACTCCCTCCATTCTATATTAAGTGATACAAGTTTTCCTAGGATTCTATGACAATTTCCCTTTCAACATAGTATTTCACTTTATAAAACAAAATTTGTTCAGCCTCAGTGTTCAGCTCTTTGTCACTATATGAACTATTAGAGATACTTTTATGTATGAGAGTCCTTTTCTTCTTTTTTATCTATTTGAAATAGGTCTAACATTATTATTGCTGTATAACAAAGTATTTATAGGATAGTAAATTTTTGGGAAAATTGGTTTTGTTTGGACCAAAACTTTTAAATTTTATATGATAAAAGTTTTTCATTTTCTTTTCTATGATTCTCTTTATCCTTTGGTTGGCTATAATCTCTCTCCCCTTTCCCTGGATCTGAAGCATATTTTTTCCTTGATTTTCTATTTATTGTCCCAAGGTGAGGAGAAGCATTAGCACACTAGAGTGTGTAGTCAGTAACAACACCTCTCATTAAATTATATCACCCTTGAAGAACTGAAATCCCATAGACCCCCAGAACTAGATCTGAAAGCAGCATCATGAAAAATCTGAAGTGTCGGATAATGTCCTCTCCACCCTGGAAGCAGAGTCCAACTTTAGCATAAAGTTAAAAGACAAGAAATAGTCTGGGAAACAAGCAAACAAAAAGAGAACTTGACCATATACAAGTTTACATGGTGACAGGGAAGGTCAAAATATAAACTTAGAAAAAAAACAACAAAGTCAAAACAGTTGCATGTACATTCTCAAAGAAAAAAAAGTGAATTGATATCAGATCCAAAAATAATTTCTTAAAGATCCTTAAATGGGTTTTAAAAATCAAATAAGAGAGATAGAGGAAAAATTAGGAAAATAAATGAAAATGAAGTAACAAAATTATGAATAGAGAGTTAATAGTCTGGTAAAGGAGGCTCATAAAACGCCAAAGAAAATAATTCCTTAAAAAATTGTGAAAGTGTTGAATATAGAGAAGCATGAGGAAATTCCTATGAACAGATGCAAGATGGAACAACAAAAGATCAGAAAAACAACATATATAATGAACATAATAATGGAAACCAAAAGAATAAAAATAACAAAAATGAAGCCAGAATGCTGTGAATGTGTTAATGACCAAATCATCCCCAGGAAGAGATGAGAGAAGGCACTTCTCCTAGTTCTTTGTTGAGATGGAGCAGAGAATATAGGTTCAGAACACTGTAGTGTTGGATCTTTTGATTCCTTTTACTGATTTTTTTCTTCTTTTTTCCCCTTTCTGTTACAAGGGATGGCTCTCTGGGAGGGAGAAAGTAGAGAACTATATTTGGAAATGTAGGTGATGTAAACACAAAATATACTAGTAAGGAAAAGAACTAGAATTGGATCAGTGATTTCATTGGCATTGGCAGCACTTGGGTGAGGTGACCAAGGCAGGTAAATTCTTTCTCTGCATTGTATAGTCTTAAAGAGTTTGCCTAGGAAACTGAGAAGTTAAATGATTTGTGCAGGATCATAGGGTAAGTATAAGTTAGTGGTGATACTTGAACCTAGGTCTTCTTGGCCTAATGACCATCATTCTAGCTGATTTTACCATGATTTCTAACCATCAATAAAAATAAGATAGCACATTTTCTTCAAAAGAAAAATAAATAACATTTAGAGCTCTCTAAAAGTGGTATGGATCAAGAGCTACTGTGTACAAAATGCTTTGCAATCCTTAAAGCACACTATAAATGATAACAATTATTATTTCTTCTCCTTAGAGTTCATTGTTTTGAGCATGAATTAGGATTTATCAGATATATTGTAATAGGAATTCTTCTTTACTTTTCTTCTTATGGATTGGACTAGATGCTTACTGTAGTCTTCCAACTTAAATATTCTGTGAAATGAGATAATATATGTAAATCACTTCGTGAACTTTTAAGTATTTTTCTTTTTCTTTTTTAGTCTGGGCCTTCTCTGTAAATATCACTTATTATGAACACCCTGTAATTTTGGGCTAATATGATCGATTGAGTGTTATTAGGGCTCTGATATGTTGATATTTTAAAATATAGAAATGGCATTATTGATACCAGAGGGTGATAGAGCTCTTAAGTTAATAGTTTCATAGAATCACTCTAATTAAAATATGGGTAAAAAAAGTAGACATTCACAATGGTAGAACCCTCCTGCTGTGTTTCTGACTCATAATGCTTTTTTCCTTTCCTTACTCATTCCATTTTGAAGTACAAGCCAAAAGCCAACTTTTCTGTGGGATATTTCTTGGCTTCCCCAGCCCATAATAAAGAGATCATAGATTTATAGGTAAAGGGCATCTTCTAAATTCCCTAGTCTAACTGCCTCTTTTTATAAATGTGGAAAATGAGGACCAGTGAGAATAAATAAGTTGCCCAATTCCTAATAGGTGGTAAAGTTAATATGATCTGGTCTTATGACTCCAAATCCTCCTTCCCTTCCTTTCTTCCTCTTTCCCTTCCTTATTTCTTTCCTTCTGATCTCTGTGTCTCTCTGCCTCTCTCTGTCTTTCTCTGTCTCTCCTTTCTAATGTGGCATGTCTTCCTCATTTTTTACTTCTGTAGCATGTCATATCTGATTCCACATTTGATACTTAAAAAAAAATCTACCTTACATTGTTAACCTTTTCTGAATAGTCTCTGTTGCCCTTTACCTTGGGTGTATGTTTCTAATCTTAAGGGTTGTCAAGGATAAGTAAATTCTAGGATTCTTAAGTTTTTGAGTTCTTGAGTTTAAGAGTTATGAATTGGCCAGTGAGAGGGGAATTTCCTTTATAATGCATTTCCTTAGGAGAAGAGTAAACTTCCAAAAGGATAGGACTACATTTAGACTCAAAGGACTAAAACCATTTGAAAGGGCCAAGAGATCTCATCTTGCCAATCCTTTGTGAATTTCTGTGAATTATTCACATAGTGCTGGTCGATGGGCAATGGGAAATTTTAGTTTTATTATTAGCAGTGTTGCAAAATACCTTAACCTTTGAGTTGGTGAGTTATATAAATCGAATATACTAAATACAGGTTTTATGTTTTATATTTATTCGTGAGTGCCTATAAGTTTTATGTTTCATATACATTTTCTGATCAAGGTCACAAAAACTGTCTCATACTTGATACCTTTGTTTGTATATTGTTTGTATATTGTGTAAGTTTTGAAATTAATACTCAATGCCTCCAAAGTATGATATTTATAAGGATTTTATTAAAAGCACAGGGAAAGAGTCCCAACTTACCCTTACCACGTTGCCTCCTCTCCAAAAAGCCCTGTCACCATGCCCACAACAACTATATTAAAACAGCCCGTGAAACCCACAACCAATAGGAAAAGGCTTAAGGAATTATGGGTATGATGAAAGGGAGCTTGGGTAATGTAGTTTTAAAGGGGTACAAAGTCTTTTCAACTTTACATTCCCCCCTGTGATCCTTGGAGAGACAAGTCTGGAAGGGCTCCATGTTACCTTCATATGGGAAGCTCTAGGCATGAGCTATGCCTCAATATTAATTAGAAGTTTTTTTCCTGAATTAACTGTAGATGGGAGTTGAGAGAAAAAATGACCCCTTGAGCATTAAACTCTCAGGATCAGCTGGGTCCAAGGGAGCCCTAAATGTGGGGTAGAAGTAAGAGAAGGATGGGGCCAGAGAGTGATAGTGGCATAATGAATTTGCATTTTTATTTTTTTAATCCATAATGAAGAATTTTCAGAGGTAAATGCAAAATTCAGGATTTTTGCTATCTCCTTTAAATTCTAGAATCTAAAAAATATAACAATGCTTTCTAATGAACCTCATTTTTCACATCAGAGAATCATCCACTTTTAGTATTTGGTAGTTTCAAAAGAACAACTCTAAGTGCATAAATATCACCAAAAGCCCAATTAGAATTCAGAAGACAATGGATCCATTTTTTCCTTTCTCCAATCCACATAGAGATAAAAAAATCATTTTTAAAGCACAGTTGAGACACTGTATTTACCTTATTTAATAAACTTCAGCTATTCTATTGAATCCAAAAGCTTCTTTGTTTTTATTTAAAGCCCTTTGCAATTTAAACCCATCTACCTGTCCAGTCTGATTAGATATTAGCCCCTTTTACATGCAATCTATATTCCAACAAAACTGGCCTATTTGGATCTTCAGAGTATGTTCTTCCTATCTTTGAAAAGGTTGCCTCCTCCATATTTGGAATGCTCTCCCTCATCTTTGCCTCTTGGAATCCATGGTTCCCTCCAAGATCCAACTAACTAATCTACTACCTCCTTTAAGAGATGTTTTCTGTTTTCTTCAATTATTAGTGACTTCTCCCCAAAGAATATTATTATTTTAATTGTCTTGTATTTATTTAACTGTGTACTGACATTGTCCTATTCTCCTTCATTGATCCCAAAAAAGAATACCATCTCCTGGAAGATAAGAACAGTCTCATTTTTTCCCTTTGGCTTGCCAGCACCATAGTACCCTGGCAAACAACAGGCACTTACTAAATATTAAGGATAATTAGGTTTCAATGTGTTACTGGATACTGGTAGAGGGAGGACAGGGAATAAATGAAGAGAAAAGATACAAAAGTTTAGAAAAATAATATTTTGAATTTATATGATGTTTGTGACTGATGTTATCAGTAACAGCAACAACAATAATAATAATGTTAGCATTTGTATAACTCCTACCATGTGCTAGACCCATGTTGGTGAACCTATATAGTATGTGTGCCAGAGGGGGCCGCTCCCTTCTCCCTCTTCATGCTCACCTAAGGACACTTCTCTCATCATCCTCCCTTCTAGCAGCTCAATGGGAATGTTTCTCCCCTCCCCTGTCTGGGGGGCTCACATATAGCATGATAGTTGCAGTTTAGGCACTCAGTCTCTAAAAGATTCACCATCACTATCCTAGACCCTTTGCTAAGTGGGGTGGTATATTTACAAATATCTCATTTGATCTCAAGAATCCTGCAAGGTATGTGCTATTAATAAATTCATTGTATAGTTGAGAAAACAGAAAAATGGAGGTTGGGATTTTCTCAACTGGATATAACTAGTAAGCATCAGAGGCTACATTTGAATTCATTTCTCCCTGACTCTAGTATACAATTTACGTAGGCCCAACATGGTTGTTTAAAAGGACGTATAGAAAAATAAAGACATGAATTTGTTCTCAAAAGTGCTCCCTCAAACAGAAAACAACAAAAAAAATAAATAATAAATAAAATGAACTTTCTCATGAAACATTGGTTCTGGACACCCAGTAAATGGCTCTCTCTAAGTCTTTACATTTTAGTAATTTAGATTATACTACTTTGAATCATAGACTTACAAAATGTGAAAGATGATAGGGATTATAAAGAACTTTTTGTCCGGCTGCCTTTTTTTTTTTTTCAAGATTAGGATATTGAGGCTCAGAGAATTAAAGTGATTTACCAAAAGTTACATATCTAGTTAGTGACAAAACTCAGGACAGAAACAAATTTTTCTGACTCCCGTTATTGTTTGTTGTTCAGTTGTTTTTCAGTCATGTCCAACACTTCTCAATCTCATTTGATGTTTATAGGGCAAAGATACTAGAGGAGTTTGCCATTTCCTTCTCTAGTTCATTTTACAGATGAAGAAACTTAGGCAAACAGGAATAAGTGCTTTGCCCAGGGTCACATAGCTAGTATGTGTCTGAGACCAGATTATAACTCAGGAAGATGAGTTGTCCTGACTCCAGAGATATCACTCTTTCTTCTTTGCCATCTAACTACCCTATTCCTGGCTTGTGGTTTACTGCCTTCCTGGTATTCTATTTGCTCCACATTAAGTGGGATGATCCAGTCTAGAAATGAAGACATCTTAATGATTATTGAAATCTATCTACAATGCTTTGTTCAGAAAGGCTCAGGATACATGTGAGTGACACCAGAGAACAATTATTTCATTTATTTCATTGTAGGGCCTTCAGCATGTAGGGCCACCATGTTCTTTGTTCATTGTTTTTCTCTTTGTCAAAATAAGGATAATCAGTCATAAATAATTTCTAGTTGTAGATATCAGAAGCAGAAGGACAATGAACTAAAGCTTTCATCCCCTTCCACCTACTGTTGGGGTTGTGAAAATAAGTGATTTTTAATCCCTGTGATTCAATTTCCTTAAGAATTCAATGGACACCACAGTGCTGATCTTCCTTCTCTAAGTTAGAATATTATTATAAAGGACTATGCAAATAGAAAATGATGACTCAAATTAACTAGGGAATTTTGGTAAATCACAGAGGCACATTTTTGATAAAAATGAAGGATGATGACTTTTTTTTTTACTCTCAGGTGATGGTTGGTATGAATGAAATTCCAAGGTCACCAAACTTCAGTGTTCAACATTGCAAAAAAAAAAACAGATCTAAACATATAATTTCATTCCTCATGATTCTCCTATGGCCCCTAGGAAAAAGTACAAAATTATTTGCCAGCTATTGGAAGCCCTCCACAATATAGCTTTCTGGTCTCTTTTCATATTACTTTATTCCAGCCAAATCAGCTTGCTGGCTAAAGCCCACATGTAGATTTTATCTCCTTTTCTCTGTGTCTATGCATGAATAGTCTCCTGTGCCTGGAATGCACTCCCTCCTCAACTCCTTTTCTCAGAATCCCTGCCTTCCTTCCAAATCTTTCTCAGAGACTGTCTCAGTGGGCTCTTACTTGTAACAATTTTGAAAAATGAACAAAAAAGTTCAGCAAAATGAAAATCGATCAATTATATATAATTGAGATCATTTTAATTATAGAGCATTCGGTTTAATTTATTTTGTTGTTGATTTAATTTACATTCCTGCAGTCATTGGGCAGATTGCTTTCCTGGTTCTACTTACTTCACTTTTCCTTATTGTATTTAAGTCTTTCCATTCCAATCTATATGCTTCATATGCATATTATCTTAAAGGGTAGCAATGTTTCTTTGTGGTTATCTACCACCATTTGTTTGTGAATCATCCAATTAATAAGCATTTTCTTTGTCTTCAGTTCTTTGCTTGTGTATTTCAATCTGCTTCCAAGACTAAGTTTCTTCAAAGCAGGGCCTATTTTATATTTATTTCATAAGTATCATTAAGTGAAAAAGCATTTATTTAGTATCTGCTCTGTGCTAGGTATTGTTCTTGATGCTGGTGATACAAATACAAATAATGAAGCAACTAAGTATATGAAGTATTTAAATGCCTGCATATAGAGGAACTTAAATGCTTGTTGAATTGACTTAGAATGTTGAAATAACTTGCCCTTTTGCTATTTTCTACACCAACTGGTAGCTAGAATGTATTTTGGGAAAATCCATCTGTATCTGCTTGCTAGTCCCTGTGGAACAGCTCTGAGGTTTCTCTCTTTTAATCCAGAACAGAGAAAACTTATTTTAATGATGCAAGTGACCCTACTTAAAGCCAGGATTTTACCAGCACAAAAACATTAAAAGGAATAATTCCTAATACTTGCTTAGTATGTAAAATATTATCAAAATCAGTGAGAACCATAGTTCTGAACAGAAATGTTGCAGAGAGTCTTAGCAGCAAAATAGCACATTCTGACTTCACTAAATTACTTGTGGCAGATTTCTGCTAGTAATGGAAGATTCCAAAGACATTAATGGTATTTTCCTTTTCATTCCCTACTCCCAAGTCGCTAACCTTTCTCATGGAACTTCTGACACTGAATTTCTTGTTCAGAGTAAAGAGACTTAAAAAAAAATCCCTAAATCAGACATGTTGTCAATATGAGAGATATATAAATTAGACTTTGTCAAGAAAATTGTATTTTTGTCTTCTAAGAGTTTTTATCTTAAACATCAAATGAGCTTCCTGTCATTTAGCAAATTAAACATCCATTTTACACTCTAAACCTATTTCTTCAAAGAAGTATTTTCCAAAAAAGAAAAGATTTCATAAATTGTGCTGCATTTTTTATATCTGTGACACAGGCTGTCATGGAATCTGAAGATGGATAGCTCATTCTTTGGGGAAGCTCTACTTCTTAGGGTGAATTGTTGTGGAGGAAGGGACAGAAAATTTGCTTTTATAAAGTGCGTATTATATGCCGGGTCAGTTAGGAGACTCAGGGGATAGAGTACCAGGAAGACCTGAGTTCAAATGCAATCTCAGACACTTACCAGCTGTGTGACCTGGGGCAAGTCACTTACCCCTATTTGTTCTAGTTTCCTCACCTCTAAAATGAGCTAGAAAAGGAAGTGGCAAATCAATTCATCTTTGCCAAGAAAACCCAAAATGGTGTCATGAAGAGTTGATCATAACTGAACACCAATACTACCACCACCACCCACTGACAACATTATTTATCAGGTATGCTAAGCCCTATGCAAATATTAACTCATTTGATCATCCCAACAACCTTTTGAGGTAGATGCTATTATTATCCAAGTTGAGGAAACTAAGGCAGAGGTTAAGTGATTTGATCAGGATCACAGAGCTAGTAAATGTCTGAGACAGGATTTGAACTTTGGTCTTTTTCACTCCAGGCTTGGCAATCTATCCACTACACAACCTAACTAATAGGGTCATGGTCTGTAATCAGAGTAATACAGGCCTGGTAAAAGGAGCCCCCCCCCCTAAATAAATAGATCAGTAATCAGTGATTTCTACTGAGAGCCATTAGAGTAATGAACTACATAACAAGCAAAATTTCATAGATTGACCATAGGGATATATGGAAGGGAATATGGAAGGGAAGTGGATATGGAAGGGGAAACCCTAAACAATCTCTTGATGCTTTCCAATCTATGGCAGAGTGACTAAGACTGTGTAGACCTCTGATAGGACAAGTATGGGAACATATATTATCTTCATATTCTTCTCATCTTTTTTTTTCAGATAGAAACACTCATGAGTTAAGTCCCTTTCTTGAAATTATTCTTTTGTATTGAATATTCTATAAACGTTTACAAAGTTCAGTAAAATAATTTTTCTCCAGGTGAATAAGTCATAC
The DNA here is from genome assembly GCF_016433145.1 of Gracilinanus agilis. Classification (NCBI taxonomy): domain Eukaryota; kingdom Metazoa; phylum Chordata; class Mammalia; order Didelphimorphia; family Didelphidae; genus Gracilinanus; species Gracilinanus agilis. The sequence continues at coordinate 145,295,992 of NC_058131.1, forward strand.
TAGAATATAAGCCCATTTTCTGAAAACATCCTCATCATAACTCTAGTTATTATGGTAATTACTATTATCAGTTTATACTTATTGATCCTGAGACAAGTTGTTATTCTGCTAGTATTAATTAATATTTAATGTTCTATGGTTTATTGCATAAGTATATGAAATTATTACTTTTTATAGTGAAATAAAGCTATTAATCTCAGGCTCTTTAGGATCACTGAAAGCATAATTGATATCATTTGAGTAGCAGACAGCACAAAGAGCATGATATGTATCTCACCCTCAATCATTTTTGTTGTATTTTTGATGATTTCTTCTGGTAAAGGTCTCTAATCTTTAAAGGGGGGGGGCTTATCTCTACATGTAGCTTAAAGATTATAAGAAATCCTTGTACCAAATATGCAACAAATTGTTGAACAAAACAAATTATTGCATTAACTATGTTCAAGAAATATGTCTCATCTACATCTTAAGCCCATCATCTCTCTCTCTCTCTCTCTCTCTCTCTCTCTCTCTCTCTCTCTCTCTCTTTCTCTCCCTCTCAGAGGGTGGGGAGCATGCTTCATCATATTTCCACTGAAATTGGGTTTGACCATTGCAATGGTCAGTATTCTTAAATGTTTTATTTTTTAAAAAATCAATTTTATTTTACTTTCAGTTCCTGATTCTCTCAATCCAAACTCTTCCTCATTCCCAATGAAAAAGAAACACAAAACCTATTACAAAAATGATTAGTTGTGCAAACAGATTCCCATAATAACCATGTCAAAAAAATGCCTCACACTTCACTTTGAGACTTTCACTTCTTTTTGAATTTCTTTTGAATTTGTATTTAGAGATCAAAGGTTCTCCAGATGTAGCATGTTTCATCAGGAGACCTTTGGAATTAATGATTGGTCATTGTGTTGATCTTTGTGTGTGTGTGTGTGTGTGTGTGTGTGTGTGTTGATCATAAGTGTTCCAAAGTTGTTTGTTTTGTTCTGTTTTACAATATTGTTGTTATTTATAAATTGTTCTTCTAGTTCTGCTTATCATTTCAGAGAAGACCTCTCAAGTTTCTCTGAAGTCATCTCTTTCATCCCTATGTATAATAAAATAGTATTTCATATACCAAACTCTATTCAATAATTTCCCAACTGATGCACACCCCTTCATTTCCATTTCTTTGCTATAGTTCCTTAGTTTCTATGAATCAATGTTATATCTAGGCAATTGTCAACAACAGATTATTCTGTGATAAATGATTGAATTCCAATATGGTTTGCTGGTTGAATTCTCTAGGATATTTTGCAGTCTTTATTTGTTCTGTGGAAAACTGTCATCTGTTATTTCATGAATGATAGTAAGTTTCTGATGTATAAATTCAGGTTATGATCATATGTCTTACTAGGTAAGTGCTAAAATTTTTGTAGCCTGTAATGATGTTGCGTAATTTCTTCCACTTTTCTTACATTTTCTAAATTGTTCATTAAGTCCAGACACCAAATTCCCTCTATAGTTTTTAACGTTAGTGGCTTGGTCCTGAAAATTTCCATCAGAAACTATTCTATTTTGACAAACTAATACCTGTAACCTAGCTGTTTTCTTGATATTGTTATTTTAGGTATAAACATGATTTTACTAATAATTTTACTAATGGGAACAATTCTTTTTAGTTCAAGAATATTATTATTTTAATGTAAAAATAATTTCAGGATTCATTTAAAATTTTTTTGAATTCTAAATTCTCCTTTCTTCCTTTCCTTCTTCTCTTCCATCTCTCCTCCCTCCCTGAGACGGTAGGCAATCTGATATAAATTTTACATGTGTATTCATGTAAAACAATTTTCCATATTAGCCATTTTGTGGAAGGAGAAGAAGGAGAAGGAGAAGAAGGAGGAGGAGAAGAAGGAAAAGAAGAGGAAGAAGGAAAGAGAGAGAAAGGGAGGAAGGGAAGAAGGGAGAGAGAGAAAGCAAGAAAGAAGGAAGGAAAGAAGGAATGAAGGAAAGAAAGAAAGAAAGAACAAAAGAAAGAAGGAAGGAAGTAAAATATAATATGTTTCAGTCTGCATTCAGACTCCATCAGTTCTTTTCCTGAGGGCACATGGCATTTTTCATCTTGAGTCTCTAGAATTGTCTTAGATCACTGAAATTGCTGTCACTGTGTCCAATGTTCTTCTGGTTGTGCTCACTTCACTTTGCATCAGTTCATGTCTTTCCAGATTTTCCTGAAATCATCCTTCTCATCATTTCTTAAACCATAATAGTATTCCATTTTAATCATATACCACAACTTGTTCAGCCACTCCCATACTGGTGGACAACCCCTTAACTTTCAATTCTTTGCTACTACAAAAAGAGCTGCCAGGCAACCTTCTTAAGATTCTAAGATATAGATGATTTGCCAGGCTCTATGGTACCCTCAGTAAGTTTTGTCCATATGGACCATATGGAACTATGAGGCTAAGTGACATACTCATGGTCACATAGGTAATATGTCTGTCAGAGCAAGACTTGAACTCAAGCTTTGCTCCAACATATATTAGGTTTATGAAAATATGCTATGAACTGAAGTCTTCTTGGATCCAAGGCTAGCCCTCTATTCACTTTGCCAAATTATTATTTTCTATTAATAATGCTTCTTGTATGTTTAATGATTACACTGTTTGCCTAGTGAATAATGGTCCCACATCTCAGGGTGTGTATGTCACTTTGTGTACATTCATAACCTCTGTCCCTAAGCCCCAAGAACCACCCAACCCAATATAACACAACAATGTATAGGATGTCTTAGTAGTTCACTGTATCTGAATTCCAAGGTATGAAAATCATTGTCACTTAACCCCATTTGCCTCAGTTTCTTCATCTATAAAGTGACCTGGAGAAGGAAATGGCAAATTACTTGAGCATCTTTGCCAAGAAAATCCCAAATGGCATCAAGATGAATCAGAAAAACCCAATAACAATGATTCTTATTGCAAAACACTGCTTAGAGTTCTATTGGGGAGAATACAGTTAAATAACTGGATATCATTAAGAAACTGACAGAAGAGTTAGAGAACTTAAATGTAGGGGGAGGATCTAGGTTTGTGTTAGAAGGAATAGAATACCCAAAGAGCTCAGAACTGGAGTCAGAGAATCTAGATTTAAATCCTGGCTTTATTACGTGTTCCCTGTGTTATCTGGGGTAAAAACGCTTTACTCTGAATCTCAGTTTCTTCATTGTAAAATAAGAGGATTGGACCCTTACCTTCTGACTTAAGAGTGGTAAGGGCTAGATAAAGGGGATTAAGTGACTAGGAAGTGTTTGAGGCCAGATTTGAACCAAGATCTCATGTCTCTAGGTCTGGCTCTCACTTAGCCACTTAGCCACCTCCCACCCCTAATAATAATTTTTAAAGTCCCTTTTTACTCCTTTTCACTTTCTTTTTTTACTCCACTTCTCACCTTTTCCACTCAATCTATGACTCATAGATCCTACAACTCTGAGTGTTTTAAATACAAATAGATCATATGTAGAAAATGTTTTCCCTCTTCTCTCTTATTCCAATATGAGCAGATTGAAAAAGAAGAGAAATTAGCTGCTTGGCATGATGTGAAGGATTTCGGTTAGACAAAAAAAAAAGATCTTTCTGACGGTGGAACTAGAAATGCTGGAACACCAGTTACAAAGGAAGGCTGACAATTTTTGTCCCCTATAGAGGGTCCGGGAGAAGAAATCTAATAATCCTTTCTTATTTGATTTAGAGGTTCTATATGATTCAAATTCTAATGATTTAGAGGTTCTATACTCCCCTTAGTCAGAGAGAGAACGATGTCAGACTTTTCCAGATCCAGTCCATCCCTATGATTCTAGGATAATTGGCAGGAAATAAAATCAACAGGGTCAAGATAGGTCACATTTTGGCTCAGAAGCCTCAACAAGTTTGGTTGGGAGGACTCTGTGAGCCTGAAATCAGGGGCTAGCAGTAGAGTCATAAAGTTTCCCTCAAATGATGTTAGACTTCGTTTTCATTCTTTCAGGGGGCTGGGGATGCCACACAAAGCAAGCTCATTTATCTTCTCAACATTCCTGGTAGGCAGGCAGGTATTATTATGATAATACCTTGAGTTTATTTAGCCTGGTTTTTCAGAGAGGGTCAAAGACAGGCAGGCAGTCAGTCAACAACATTTAGGGAGCTTCTTCGCCAGGGCAGACCTTTCTACTAAAGCACTTTCAGACATCAGCTCCCTTTCCCCACCCCCATCCCAAATACCCTTCAGAGGCCTGCAGACAGCAAATCATCAGCCCATTATGAGCCTTGAGGAGTGGAATGACTTGTCTAAGATGGCCACAATAGGCCAGCTAGCAACTGGGCCCAGGTTGTCTGCCTTCGGCTCCCATGCTCCATTCATTAACTGCCCTGGACGTTCCAGACCTAACATTTACTCAACGATGTGGCAGCCTCTTCGGATTCAACATTTTCGGGTATTTTCTCTCCTCCAGATTCTGCCTGGCCTGACCGAGCCACAGAAAAGCTTCCTCTCTGTGGGATCAGGTGGCTTGGACTGCCAGGTCTGGTTAAAACCAGGAAGCGCAAAGTTGCCCAGAAATGAAAAACGCAAACTGACAAACAAAATTAGCTGAACTTTCATAACCTCAAAAAAAAAAAGTCTCAGAGTTGATGAAAGTCAGTTCTTATCCAAACCTGTTTGCCTGTCCCAAGTTAGAGTTTAAGTTGGACTTTGTCCAAAGTGCTAAACCTACTGCATTTTTACACAGGTCTACAGGAGAGAATACAGGCTTGGGAGATGTAAAGATTTAAATAAATTTATTTTAGGTTCACACATGTGAATTTCGATGAGATGTTTATACTTTGGGATTTTATTCTTAAAGTTCTTCTTCCATCTATAAACCAGAATATTTCCTATAAATAGAAGATATTTCTAGAAATAAAATTGAATATAGGTAGAATATCTAGACAAGGCAAAATATTATTTTGTTCATCTATGCAAAATCTGATACTTGCTATCTGTGTGATCTTGGGCAAGTTACTTTGCTCTGAGTCTCAGTTGACTCTTCTCTAAAATAAGAGAACTGGATTTTGTCTCTAAAGGCTAAAAAAGTGATTTGTGAGAGGAGGCTGGTGACATTCTTGATTTTCAATAATTTTTAAATGAGTGTTTTGGATGATTAGTAAATTCCAGTTTTCCACACACTCTTTCCCTGTCTTTCAATATAAGGGACAATCAGGTGGTTGTACTTTTCCCCACCCCTAGATTAATTTTATGTTGGCAGGAACGGAATTTTCAATGGGAAATGGGGAGGGAGCCATGAGCTACAAGTTGGGAACTCCTAGACTAGACAGGGGGCAGGTGATCAGAGTAACTCCTTTCTAACTCCCCTTCTCTCCAACAATTCATAAGGGCTAAGGGAAAGGAAATCCTGCATAACTTTTGCCAAAGTCAACCTGTAGGCCACCATTTCTGCCAATTCGTTCATACTTTGAATCTTTCCAATATTGAAAGTTGGAAACTTGGTCTAGAATTTTAATAAATTGGACTTTGTTTCAGATTCACTTATAAGGAGGGGCAAAATGAAAAATTTCCAAAATTCTTCTGGAACCTCATTAGCATTAAAAGTGGGAAATTAACCTTTTCTTCTGGGATTTCCACTCAAATCTCAAGATTCTCACTCAATGTGCTGCACTCCTTCTCTGATTGGTTGTGGGAGTTCATGGTTGGTAGGGACTTTTTTTTTTCCTTGTATATTTGTTAGAGGCCCAGGCCAAGTACAGAACCTCACATATTGTTGGCTCTTAATAAGAACTTGTTGAATTAATGTCTATTTTACAAGTGAGTTTAGTGCTGGCTCCAGTTCCACTTTATGAGAAGCAGCAATATAGAATGGAAAGATGACTAAATTGAGTCAGAAGCCCTGAATGCTAGTGGTTCTGCCACTAGGTGCCCGTGTAATTTGAGATGTAGTAGAAAGTCTGGATTCATAGTTAGCAGATAAGAGTGCAAATCCTGACTCTACTAGTAGAAAGGGCACTGACTCTAGAACTGAGAGACCCAAGTTCAAATCCTAGTTCTGATATTTGCTACCTGTGTGAAGTTGGACAATTTATTGAACTGCCCAGGTCATCAGTTTCCTCATTTGTAAAATGAAGAGGCTGGATAAGGAGGGGCCTCCAAGATGCCTTTCTGCTTTTAAATATATGATATTGCCTATCACCATAGGAAATTAATTTAATCTCTTCAAACCTCAGTTTCTTCACTTGTTACACGAGGGGTTTGTATTAAATGATCTCTTACAACTCTAACAATCCAAGACTCTTGTTTACTTCCATTATTCAACCAGTCCTATCTTCATATGCAAACAAACCATTTCTCAGCAGGGATTTTAAGCTGGTGAAAGTAGGCAGACCTGATGGTTTCCATTCCAGCAAGCTGTTTCCTAACATCTATTCTTTTCTCCTTGCCTCCCTCCCCCATCTTCTCCCAGGCACCTTTGTGCTCAGCCTTACTAGGAGAAACAGAGGGCTAGAGAGGGAGCCACAGACACAACAGTGTGAAGGACAGGAGCAGCTACTGAGAGCTGGTGAAAGCCAGATAGAGAAAAAGCTGAGAGAAAAAGCCAGTCAGGACTTTTAAGGAATTCATATGCATTGATGAATATCGTCTGGATTTATATACTGCCTGGAGGTTTGCAAAGGGATTCACCTTACGTTATCCAATATAATCCTCCAAACCAGCCTGGAAGGGAGGTGCTATTATTCCTTCCATTTTTACAGATGTAGAAATCGAGGCACAATAGGGAAAAGAGACTTGGCCAGGGGATTATACAACTGATAAATGTCTGAGGTAGGATTTAAGCACAGATCTTCTTGATTCCTGAGTTTCTTACCTTATCCGGTGACTCATAATTGCCTCAACTACATAAAAGATCAAAGCTTGAATTAAATGACTATGCTCACCAATCTCACTAGAAATCCTGGGTTGTCATTTCTCTCTTTAAAAGTAGGCAGAAAAAATAAAATAAAATGTAGGGGAGGTAGCTAGGTAGTTCAGTGAATTGAAAGTCAAACCTAGAGACAGGAGGTCCTGAGTTTAAATCTGGTCTCAGATGCTTCCTGGTTGTGTGATCCTGGGCAAGTCACTTAACCCCCATTGCCTAGCCCTTGTCACTCTTCTGCCTTGGAACCAATAGACAGTATTGATTCTAAGATGGGAGGTAAGGGTCATTAAAAAAATAGGTAGATGGAGTAGGGCTGCTAAGTGGCTCAGTGGATAGAGATCTAGGCCTGGAGAGGGAAGGTCTTGGGTTCAAATTTGGCCTCAGATACTTCCCAGCTGTGTGACCCTGGGCAAGTCACTTAACCCCAATTGCTTAGTCCTTGCTACTATCCTGCCTTGGAACTGATACTTAGAATCAGTTCTAAGATGGCAGGTAAGGGTTAAAAAAATAGATGAAAGGAGTATAATGCTACTTAATAATGTTATCTGTTCAACTCCTTGATGGACACCATTGCAGACTTAAGATGAAAAGGTATGAAATGGTAGGAATTAATAGAAATTTTTGAGCAGTGGGTCTGGGGATATGATTTCCCTGAATTACAGAATTCCCCATGAGGAAATACCCCAACTCAGATTAGCAACTGTTCCACAAATTTAAGTCTTAGTAAGTTACTATTTAATTTGAGAGGCCAAGTGACTTGCTCAGAGTCACTCAGCTAATATGTGCCAAAATTTGGGTTTGCATTCATATTTTCCTGACCCAGAGTCCATCTCTATTCACTAAGTTATTCTGCTTATCTGTCTGGTAAAAAGATCCCCAGGTAATGAGGTTGTGGTTGTGTCTGAATAAAATAGTTCATAGAAATTCTAGCTCACAAGTTAAATTAATCTATGCTGATTAAGAAACTCTTTTCTTTCCCCTTGAGGAATAGCAGGACAGAGAAATACTACAGTCCTCTTTCTGCCAAGTCAAAAGAAGCCAAAGAATGGCATTTGGTAAGTTTCAACAAAAGGTCAGAATGATTTGTAAATCTCTACTAGTCTTGTTGATAAAACACAAATAACAAAAGTGGAGACATCTCTTAGGTTCCTTGTAAATGTTTATAATAGGATTTGTTATAGAAAGGTTTATTTTGGGGAAGTACAACTAGAAAATTGCAATCTACTACTACTAATAGATTAGCATCAGGAAATAATATTTAAATAACTGGCTCTCTTTGTAATGAATTGAATTTTCCTCCTATCTGTGAAGTTACCTAGGAAATAGCAAAGATGCTTGGCAGGAGCATCATGAGGGACTCACTACAATTACACTGTATAATATTTGCTCAGCTATTTGAAGAACTCAGTGGCTGAATCTTTCCTAATTAGATTCAACACTTACTGAAGAGCCTTAATTCGGGAAACATTTCCAGAGGCTTCAATGAGCATGAATGACAAAACCAAAGTCTAGGTCTGTTTGTACATTGGAATATTTCCTTAACCATTCAACAGTGTTGCTGAATCACTCAAACCAGCCCATTAAAACAAAAAATTTAATATTTTGTGCCATTCCACAAACTTGTTATTTACATAAAAGCGATTTTGGCAAAAGTGTAGCAACTGACATTTATTTGATGCCATACAATTTAAGAAGTGCTTTATAGCATGATACCTGGCACATAGTGGGGACTTCATAAATTCTTATTGATTGACTGAATACTTATTGCCTGGAAGAGAGTAATAATAGCTATTTAGCATTTGAATAATAGCATTAATATAATATAAAGCAATAAAATAAAAGCATTATTTAGCATTTGAATAGAACTTTATGGTTTACAAAGTGATTTACATGTTATCTCATTTGTTTCTAACAACAATCCTGTGAAGTAGGTGCAATTATTATTCCCCATTTTAGAGATGAGGACATTGAGACTGAGAAATTTGAATGACTTACCCAGGTTCACACAGCTGGTAAGTATTTAAAGTAGATTTTAACTTCAGGCATTCTGGACTCCATTTCAAATATGTTATTTGCTATGCCACCTACTACATTTCTGTAATGTAATAGGTCTTTGGCAGGCCATAGAAAGGAAAAGACTGACTTCCCCATAGTCCTCTGAGCCCAAAGTGCAGGGACACAGTACAAGGGGCCAAGGGACTAAGACCAAATCATAAACTACATGACAGAGTGGAGACACTGTCTTTCTTTTTTTTAACAGTTACATGTAATAACAAATATCCACACATGTTCTCCTGAGTCGTATGATTGAATTGATCTCCCTCTCTCCCTTCTCTTCCCCTTCCCAGTACTGGCATCTGGATTATACATGTATTATAATAAAAACACATTTCCATGTTGTTCATTTTTGCAAGGAATCTTATAAAACCAAAACCCCAAAACATAAACCCAAAATAAACAATGCTTTCATCTGCATTCTGACTCCAACAGTTCTTTCTCTGGAGTGGACAGCATTCTTTGTCACAAGTCCCTCATAACTGTTCTGGATCATTGTATGACCAATAATAGCTAAGCCATTCACAGTTGATCATTCTATAATATTGCTGTTACTATGTACAGTGTTTTCCTGGTTCTGCTTATTTCAATCTGTGTAAGTTCTGTGGGTCTTTACAGATCTTTCTGAAATCATCTTGTTCATCATTCCTTGTATCACAATAATATTCCATCACCACCATATACCAGTTTGTTCAGCCATTCCCCAATTGATGAACATCCTTTTAGTTTCCAATGCTTTGCCACCACAAAAAGAGCAGCTTTAAATATTTTTGTACAGGTAGGTCCTCCCCACCTCCCTTTTTATCTCTCTGGGATACAGATCTAGTAGTGGTATTACTGGATCAAAGGGTATGCCTTTTGGGCATAATTTCAAATTGCCCTCCCAATTGGTTGGATCAGTTCACAGTTCCACCAACAATGCATTAGTGTGGAGACACTTTCTTCAGAGAAGTTCACTTCTATTCACTGTACTGAAATTTTTCCTATTGATGTTATGAATTTTAATATACGGGCCAGGCAAGGGAGGACTGAACCCTGTGAGAAAGGAAGAGAGGAATAATTGTATTCTCTTACTACTGGACTTTGAGTCAAGTCTCATTTATCTTAGAGTCAGCTAGGGGATAGAGAGAATATAGCATTGGACTTGGAATTAGACAGTAGTAATGAGTTCAAATCTTGCCTCAGACACTATGTTGACCCTGGGCAAATCACTCAATCTTCTTCAACCTCAGTTTTTCATCTGTTGCTGTTGTTTAGTTGTGGTTGACTCTTTAAGATCCATTTTTGGAGTTTTCTTGGCAGAGACACTGGAGTAGTTTGTCATTTACGTCTCCAGCTCATTTTTACATGTGAAGAAATTGAGGCAAATTGAGTTAAATGACTTACCCAGAGTCACACAGCTGGTAAGTGTCTGAGGCAGGATTTGAACTCACATCTTCCTGATTCCAGACCCAACCTTCTAGTTATTGCACCACCTAGCTGCCACTCCTAATTTGTAGAATAAAGTAATAATAATCAGAAAACATTAAAGCACTACATAAAATCTATATTATTACTATGTCATCATAAAGATTAGAGACTAACCTGTGATATCATTGGTGTAAGGAAACCTACCCATGTAAGCTTATAGCTTTGATTTTGACTTTTCAGTTATACATATATCAGTTCATTTCTAGATTCATAAAATCACACAGTGCATACTCAGAGGTACTTACTTACCTAATTATAAGTTATCGGTATCAAAACAAAGGACAAAGGAAGGACAAGTTCCAGCTGGGTTTTAGGTTTACATTCAGTGACTTCACCAGGGATATATAGTCAGTATGTGTCAGAGGTAAGACTTGAATTCACGTCTTCCCAACTACCTCTCTTTCCGTTCTACCACCCCCTTTTAAGACTGCTATAAATGTGTTTGCTCCTCAAGATGCTTATGATATCTTACATTGCTTTCCAATTAGCTTCTTAGAATATCCCTTTTGAAGAGCTAAAATAAAATAAATTTAATTTAGGGAGAGGGAGAAACTGATAAGCAGACAGATGAAAGACATAAAGAGACAGACACAGACACAGAGACACAGACACAGACACAAAGAAAGAAAGAGAAAGAAAAAGAGAGACAAAGACAGATACAAATACAAAGACACGGAGAAAGAGACAGACAGAGACAGACAGACAAAACCAGACAGACATAATAAAAAAAAGACAGAGATTGTTTGGATAGGGGTAAAAGAAAAGCCAAATGGATATTGTTAAAAGACTAAGCAAAGGGAGCTGACACTCTTTTCAAAATGTACCAAACGCATTTCCTTATTTATTTATTTATTGGTATTTGACAGATTTAAAAAGTTTCCTTATTTTCCCAGACACTTTCAAACACTCTCATTCTAAGAAATATTAATACATGTATCTTTCCTGTGGAGCTCATTAGATCCAAGTGTTAAGTGTATTTACAGTTTATGATCTCCAACTGAACAGCTGGTTTCACTGAATGTCACAGAGGTCACTGTTTGTCTGGCCATCAGAAAAGTTGAGTGCTGAGTTTTGTCCTGGATTGCTGAACAATTGATCAAATCCAGTTGTCAAGGCAACCAAAATAATGGGGCTGATCATTTGTGACCCATTATTTTGGTTGCCCTCAACAACCAGGCTGGATCAACTAGTGGGCATGATTGATTGTTTGGCTAGTGTTTGACCAACAACTGGTAGAATTGCTCTATCATTAAGCCCCAGCCACAGAACCATTCAGTAAATATGAAAGAAGATGGTCTTTCAGGGAGGTTTTAGGAGATATCCTTCCATTGGGTGAGAGGAAAGGGACTTTAGAGGCCATCCAATTCAACCAGGTACATAGAGATTAAATGACTTTCCTGGGATGGCACAGCAATGTCTCAAGTAAGATGCAAACTCAGAGGTTTCCAAGCCCAGAGCTCTATCTATTCACAGGGGCCTCACTACCTCTCATCTAAGATGATTTCTAGGGTTCTTCCTGACTTGAGATCTTATGACCAAATATTAGTCAAGCCTAAACTTTCTCTACTGCTGGTGTCTAAGCCTGTTAAGTCTGTGAATGAATATGAAGGTATTGTTGAAGGAGAATAAAATGAATCTGACTTTTGGAACTAAACATTTTGCTTTTAAAATATCTGCCCAAGCTCTCTCTATAATCTCATTTTATCTCCCTGTTGTGGAGGTTGGTCACTTAGCTAGGTTAAAATCTTCTGTTAAAAGTCTACCTTAAAGCCCTCACTCTTTGAAGAATCATAATTGCAGGTGACAAAAGGGGCAATGGAAAGACATATGGTGGGTACATGTAGGCTCTAACACATTCTAAATGATAATCTATGGCATACAGTGCTACAAAAGATGGCCAGGAGATATAGAATCACTAAAAGAATTTTGGCGTCAGGATTTAAATAAAAGCTATCAAGTAGATGACTTGAGAAGCCTAGGGGAAGGAAAAGTTCTGATGCTGTGACTCTGCATGGCTTCCCAGATTATGATCCCTGGGCTACAGCTCTGTGTGGTTCCAAAATTATCTCTTTACCCTGATTAAAGACCTGTTACATAAACATATACATCTATACCTACATATGGAAGTATAAGGGAAGAACCCTGGCACACTGATCAGACCTCTTATGGATGATCCATGGAAGAAAATGGACACGAATCTATCTGATAGGAACGCACGGAAGGATGTGATCTCCATTTTTGAAGGGAGCACCCTTATTAAGGAGTTCATGGAGTCAATGCATTATTAACTACTATCCTTTTATTTCAGTGGTTTGATCCAGCAAATGCTTATGACATGTGTTCATATGTCTAAGGCTGGTTAGCCTTAAATCAAACAGTTCCTGCTCTCATGGAGTTGATAGTTCAATGACTTGCATGTTTTGAATAAAAAAATGGTGTGATATGGTGATTATACTTCTAGACTAGGAGCCAGGAAGATCTGTATTCAAATTTTGCCTTTGACACTAACTAGCTATGTGATGATGGTAAAACACTTCAGCTCCTGGAGTTCCAGTTTTCTTATGTTTAAAAGTGGACAACCTTGTAGGGTTATTGTATGAAACAAAGTAATATGTGCAAATGGTTTCAGGTACCTTAGAGTGTTGTATATATTTCAATGATGATCACTTTTGTTGTTGTTGTTAAACACAATAGAAAAGTACTTGTAAATGTGAGCCTAAGGTTCAGTCCAATAAGTGCTGATGGACTTTTATGGAAGGTTAAATCTATGGTTTAGCCAGCCTACTGGTATTATGCTCTTTCTTCCTTCCTAGGCTTGCTCCCCACCCAGACTACCTCATAATTATTTGATATTCTATAGCTCCAGTAAAATTAATGGACTGCTAGAATAGATGCTGGTACTACAGGAAGAAATAATACGCTGGAGCATTTGGAAGTAGCTGATGGAATGAACACAAAAACGTGCAGAAATGCCATCTTGCCACTTGGCATTACTAGCTGGGTCTTTTATTTGTTTCTGTACCAATTTTAATGAAAAGAATGATGTGGAAAGTGAAGACTTAACTGTTAGCCCTCTCTGCCCTGCCCTCTTCCCTAAGAGATACCAGTGTTTGTTAGATGAATGACTTTTATTATGTTTTATTAGAATTCTTCTTCTCTTCTGCATTTACTTCTTTCATAAATACTGATCATGTTCTGCTGAAATTATTATAAGAAATGTTAAGTACAGTCCTGGAATATAGCAAACAGACCAAAAGAACAGTAATTGTAGATAAATGGGAACGGGAAATTTGAAAAATTTAATATACTCACAAGTTTTTCTTAAAGGCTTGTTTTCCTTTAATTTTTGGGTACTATTGTAAAATGTCAAATTTCACCTCTACTCTCCCTATTTCATTTGCTTATCCTGCCTGGAAGGGATGCTGAAAAAACAGGGAATCAATATGAGAAAAGGATGCTGAGGATTATGAAATGGTGCTCTAGGACTTAAAGGTTTCCTTTCTTGCATCTTGGTTTTTTATTCACATAGAGGACAGAGAAGAGAAGTAGCAGAATTATTTAGCACAATGCTGGGCACAGAGTGTTTGAATTTAACAAATGTTTATTGATTGATAAGCTTGGGACATTTGGATGGAAAGGGATATAAGGAAGGGGGTAAAAACAATCCCTATCAAAATAGAGCTAATCAGGAGAATAACAGGGAAACAACTAGGCACAAGTAAAATGCATAAGAATAAATCAGAGGGAAGACACTAAAATAATGCCAAGATACCTAGTATAAAAACACATGTGTGTATATGTATAAGTTTTGTGTATATGTATATTTAAATATATATAATATACATATCAATATGTACACACATATACATAGATATATATTTAAGGACTTAATGGCTTTCTTGCTATTCCTGTGACATTGGTTAGTCACAGTTTTTCTGGTTCCAAGGTTCTTCATCCATCCATAAAATGAGGATTTATTGATTAGATTATCTTAGATTACTTCTGGTTAGAAAGTTGATGATCTCTTCTCAGGATAATTTGATAAGGGAGTGAATTCTAGGTGATAAACTTATCCAATAATATCACGTATAGTATGTGAAATCATCAAGTCAAGTCAGCAATCTTTATTAAGCACCTACTATGTGTCAGACATTGTGCTAAGTGCTGGGGATATAAGGAAAGGGGTAAAAATAATCCCTATCAAAATAGAGGTAATCAGGAGAATAATAGGGAAACAATTAGGCACAAGTAAAATGCATAAGAATAAATCAGAGGGAAGACACTAAAATTGAGGAGGACGAAGAAAGACTTCTTGACGAAGGTGAATCTTTGGTGAGATATTAAAGAAGCCAAAGAAGGCAAGATGGGGGAATGAGGAGGGACAGTATTCCAGGCATGGAGGTTAGCCATTAAAAATTCTGGAATCAGGTGATGTAGTGTTTTGTTTGAAGAATAGCAAGGAGGTCAGGGTCACTGGATCATAGAATATGTAGATGAGAGAAGGTACAAGAAAAATGAAAATGTAGGAAAGGTCCAGGTTGTGCCAAAGAGAGACATTTATATTTTATCCTTGAGATAATAAGGAGATGCTGGGGTTTATTTAATGGGAGAGTGGACATTTTTAGACTTGCATTTTAGGAATGTTAATTTCACAGTTGAGTAGAGGATGGACTGGAGTGGGGAGACATTTAAGACAGGGAGATAAATCAGAAGGATATTGGGATGTTCTAGTTTTGAGTTGATGAAGTTTGTATTATCAGAGGAGAGGGGGGATGTTTTGTAGAGATATAAACAATAAGGCTTGATAAATGGTTGTATATGCCCAGAAGAAGACTGAAAGAGAATGAGGAAACATTTAGTTTGTAAGCCTAAATTACTGGGAGGATATAGGTACCCTTGAAAATAACAGAGATATTAGGAAGAACAGAGGATATGGGAGAAAAGATAGATCCTCTGATGACAATATAGGACTTTATATCCACAGCGTAGCATACTTAAGTCTCTTTTAATTCTCATTGCTATGTATCTTTTCTGAACCAAATCTTTTTTTTCTCAAATGATTGCATCATTTTCTTTGGCATTCAATTAAGAAAAAATGTAGTATTTGAATATCCAATGCATTGCTGGTATTTTCAGTTCTCCTAGGTTAGCATGAGGACATATCATTTGAGTTCCAAACAAGCTACAGCAGGTGTCAGGTAACTATGTTTAATACAATGTGACTTTCTATGTAACATTGCCATTTATTCCAGGGAATGAAACAAAAATAGAAAGCGAATTATCTTGCAAATTGGGATAGTATGTAGTAATGGATTTTGATGATCACATCTCATCTCTGTGGAGTGGTGATTTGTAAAGCACTTTAAATAAGTTGCCATATCCTTTTCTTTCCCTTCATCCTACTAGATATTCTATGATTTCCAAAGTTTCTTTTCTTTCTTTGTGCTGTGGTACAAAAAAAGGAGTCAAAATAACTTAACTTGTGCTAATACGATCAGTGAGACCAGTAGCAATTGTCATTAAAATCTTTTCAGTCAAAATTTTGCTAGCTTTGAATTTAGGAAAGTAAAAGAACTTCTCATAAACTTCTTTCTTTGAAGAGTAATTTTAATAAAACCTATATCATATAACTCATGGGATTGTTGAGAAGCTCAAATCAAATAATGAATGTAAAGTACTTTTTAAATTTGAAAACATAATATATCTGTCTCTCATTATCATTTTTATTGTTGTTGTTACTAGTGCCTACTATATGCTAGGCCCCTGATGGCAAACCTATGACACATGTGTCAATACTGACACGCATAGCCATTTTCGATGACACGCAGCCACATACAGAGAAGTATGGGGCCACATTCTGAGGATGAAATATTTGCTGTAGTATAGTGTAGACACTCTGTGCCAGAGTTCTGTAGGCCAAAACAACAGAACTTCCACACAGAGTGTCTAGTTCTGGGACTTCTGGGTTGTTAGGGGACCTTTGACCTCATTTCTGACTGGCAGAGCAGGAAGCAATGGAATGCCGTGGGGTACACATCTCTGGGGGCCCTGTGATCACCATTGCCAACAACCACATAACCACAGTAACCGTCATCCAATCTGCTGTTCTGGGGTGTCGTGGATTTCTAATTGACCATCATTACTGAGATAAGTGAAGGGGAGGCTGGGAGAGGCAAGGGCCTATGCTATGGGTGCCATTTCCTGCCATTAGAAATAGCAGCAGTCATCTTAATTTACATAAGGAACTCCATCTTACAGCATAGTGCAGACTCCATTTTACCACTATTACTATTAACCCCTATTTCTGCTTATTAACCCTGCCCTTTCCTAAAAACAGTTACATGTGCCATCTTGTGGTCAGTTAGGCTAATTAACCCCTAATTGCCTGCAAGGATAACAGGCTATTTATAATTCTATCTTCTGTTACTGCCTCCCTGAAAAAAAAAAAAAACAACCAAGGTTAAGTAAAGGAAGTGGTAGTAGCAGTAGCCGACCCTTTCAAAAGACATGAACCGAGATGTATGGCATTATAGAAAAAATGGCAGATTATTTTGCATTCTATGTATAGAAACAGTAGTAAGCAGAATGTAGACTATAAATAGATATTTTGAAACTAATCATTCCCAGGTCTTGAAAAAAAGTGAGGATGAAAGGAAGGACTATATTTCCAGGGAGCTATACCTTTATAAGGGCCAATCTAATTCCATCCTTAATTTTGCAAAAGGCTCTACAAATTTAACATCTGCAAGTTTGAGCATTGCTTACTCCATAGCTCAGCATGGAAAAGCACTCAGTGAGGGAGAATTTATTAAAGAAACTCTCCTAAGATGTGCACCAGTTCTGTTTCATGATGTGCAAAATAAAGATGCAATTATTAAGAGAATATCTGAGTTACCACTCAGGAGAAATGTCATAAAAGACTGAATAATGAGACAACAATAATGAGACAATGTACAAACATACATCAATTAAAGAGAGACATAAGTAATTGTAAACATTTTTCAATCTCTCTTGATGAAACTACTGATGTCATATCACATGCTCAGTTGGCTATTATTGGTTGATATTCTGATGGCCTCACAATGAGAGAAGAGTTGATAAAGTTAGTATCAGTGCCAACAAGCACATCAGGAAGCGAAATATGTAAGGCTGTTATACTAACATTCTGTGACCTAAGAACTGATATCTCTAAAGTTGTGTCAGTGATGACAGATAGGGCACCAAACATGGTGGGGAAAAAGTTGAATTGGTCAAATTGTTTACAGAAGCAATTGGACATGTGATTGTGCCTTTTTATTGTATTATCCATCAGGAGGCCTTATGTGCCAAGGCAGGATTCACCGACTTAAATGACTTAATGTCAGTTGTTACAAAAATAGTTAATAGTTTAATAGTTGCTCATCCCCTTCACAAGTGAGAATTTTCTGCACTTTTATGGAGGTTGATTCCACCTACAGTGGATTGTTGATGTACAATAATGTAAGATGGCTGAGTCAAGGCAAAGTTCTTGAGTGTTTTGTGGAGTGCTTCGAAGAAATTAAGGTATTTCGTGAGGATAAGGATCTGGGAAACTTTCCTCAGCTCAATGATGATAAAGTGGGTCAATACCCTGATATTTTTTACAGATCTCTCTGTTAATATTAATGAAGTGAATTTAAAGTTACAAGGTTTGGGCAAAAGTATTGACATTATGTTTGGATACATAAAAGCTTTTGAAAGTAAACTTAAAAATTTCAAGCAATATGTAGAAACTAAAACTTATAAGTATTTTCCTCCAATAACAAAGTATTTTGAGAAGGCTGGTGCAGCTGTACAAAATGAAATGGAACCCTTGCATATACAGTACCAGCATGTTTTAGACTCATTACTTGACCAGTTTAGTGATAGATTTAATCAGTTTAGAAGCCTAGAACAGACCATGAAAATAATTAAGTATCCTGATGTAGTAGTCTACAGTAGTTTGGAATTAAATGGTTTTCAATGGATGCAATTTGATGATTTGGAGATTCAACTTGCAGAATTTCAAGACAGCATCTGGGCTCAGGTGTTTGTTGACTTGAGGTCAAAGCTCGAGAATCTGGAAAGGTACCACTTGGAGAATCAAGAGGAGTGCCACTATGAACAGGAAATTTGGAGTGCCTGGAACCAGACACTTTTAGTATCATGAAAAATATAGCAATGGCTTTACTCACAATTTTTCCCTCTATGTACTTTTGTGAGTCCTTATTCTCAGTGTTAAATAATATCAAAACCAACAAAAGAAACAGATTGACAGATGAAGTTACTAGTGCTTTCTTGGGCTTGAAGTGTACAAACTACCAACCTTCAACTGAAGATTTAGCGGCTAAATGAATTTTCATTAGCCAATGAAATTCAGCAACAAAAAAGTCACTAATAGGCAGGTTAGTTAAAGAATTCCCTCTCCCCCTCACTTATATTAGTTCACAGCACCCCACACAAGTTAAATAATATCAAGACCAACAAAAGAAACTGACTGCCAGATGAACAAAGAAGTCACTAAACCAGTAAGTTAAATAATTAGTTTTTGCTTTATTAAATACAGTTATATGTTACAATTATATATTTTTGTTATTTAAACTATAAATATTGCAGAATTATGGTGTTTTTTCTTGAAGTGACACACCACCCAAGTTATGCTCAGTTGCCCTTCACTGTGCTAGGCATTGTGCTAAGCACTTTCCTCAACTATAATCTCATTTGATCCTCACAACACATCTTCAAGATAGGTGATAATACCCCTATCTTAACCATAGAGGGTAAGTGACTT
Source organism: Gracilinanus agilis (assembly GCF_016433145.1). Classification (NCBI taxonomy): domain Eukaryota; kingdom Metazoa; phylum Chordata; class Mammalia; order Didelphimorphia; family Didelphidae; genus Gracilinanus; species Gracilinanus agilis. Next base: position 145,315,221 of record NC_058131.1, read on the forward strand.
ACTAAAGGTCATATAATCAGTAAGTTTCTGAGGCCAGATTTGAGCTCAGATCTTCCTGACTTCAGTCCCAATGCATTATCCATTGCATCATCAGATGCTTTTACTTATTGTTGTTATTATTCTTTAATAGTTATTACCTTTGCCTAATTATTGCTATTTTACTGGTATTAGTTCTATGCCATGGTTTACCCCAGTGTCTCATAATAGTATAGAGCTGATCCTAGATTAAGGGCTACACAGGCAGATTGTAATCTCTGGAATCTTCTACCATGGTGTAAAGCAGGGGTTGGCAACGTATGGCTCTTGAGCCATATCTGGCTCTTTTGAGGGCCAGATATGGCTCTTACTACAGGAGCCATAAAGTCAATTTTTTTTTCAGGCACTGTAACAGGAGCATGCACTGTTGTAGGAGTGCACACTGTGAGCACTGTACGGCTCTCACAAAATTACATTTTTTAAAAAGCGGCGTTTATGGCTCTCACGGCCATAAAGGTTGCCGACCCCTGGCGTAAAGATTTTGCATATGGTTTTGGTAAAAGACCAACTCAGCTTTCTGAGGACCATCCTGACTAATCACTACAAACTTGATCATTTGTAGTCTGGTCATTTAGTGGTACATTCTTTGGCTTTGGCAACCCATGGAAAAGATAAGGTTAAATAAAAAGTTTCTTTTGCTTCTGTTTTGATAGTGACTGAGTAACAGAGGAGATAGAAGGTGCTTAGAATAATACTATTTTTAGATTGTGGATGCAGTTTAACTTTGTGATTAATACTCTAAATGTGAGATACTGGTCCAATGGTCTGATTTAGTGGGCATATATTGGAGAAACAGAATCATATAAATCTTTCTAAAAATAATTTTAATAGATTGTTTTGGTTTCTTGTATCACTCTTGTATTCCTCTCTCCTTCTCTCATATTATCATCACTTCCTCCTCAAATTCCACAGTTCTTTGTATCATTAAGTATTAATCATTTTCTTTTATTTTAAAGTATTTATTCATAGATCTTGAACTTATTTACTCAATCTAGGGGGCATATTTCCTTTTCTCTTACCTTTTGAATGATCTTTTTGTGTTCTACGTGTTTGAGTTTTTTTTGTACTGAAATATTTGGTACATTATGTCTTTTTCCCCACCTATTTTCCTCAACACTCACTTCCTAATCTTCTTCCTTCTAACTGTGGTTTTTTGGAGGCTAGATCTCAAAGCATCTCAGTCTCCTCCCTCACTGGGCAATTCACAGATCACCACATCTCTGCCACAACTAACATTTGAATAGTAAGAATTGGCCCCAAAATTTTGTTGTATTCTTTCACTTTGGCTTTGTGGAATTGTGGGTTCACATGATCATTGTTACTTCTATTAGGACTGATAGACATAATAATGAAAAATAAGACTTTGGCAAATGAAGAAAGAAAATAAGCTCTTACTATGTGGCAGGAACTGTTTTAAGTATTTTGAAATATCTCAATTGATCCTCATAACTAGCCTATGAAATAGGTGCTATTCTTATCTCTATTTCACAATCAAGGAAACTGAGGTAGACTTGCCCAGATCATAGAGCTATTGTCTGTGACTGGATTTGAACTCAGGTATTTTTGACTCTAAGCCCAGTGTTCTCTACACTGTGCCACTTAGCTAATAGATAGCTCTTTGTTCATTTTGTCCACAGCATTTATTACATGATTATTATGTGTAAGGCATTGTATTAAGTGCCTGAAATACAAATACAAGAAAAAAGAAGAATAGTTACTACCCATAAAGAACTGTAAGAATTAAATTTGAGAGACTGAATGTAGATGAATAATTTTATTAAATCAAAAGGAGGAGGAGGAAGAAGACAGAAAAATAGGAGAGAGATACTTAGCTGTCTAATCTGTGGCTGCCATTTTAGGCACCCTGCCATGGCAACACTGAGAAGAGCAGTCACCAGGAAACATGGAAGTCCCAAGCCCCTGAGCTCCCATCCTGCCTCAATTTATCCAATCTAACCTTCACCCACTAACACGTGACATCTCAGGAACTAACCATGGCTTTCTATTCTGTCTGTGCCACCCAGGGGGTCAGTCCAGGGAAGATCATCCTGTCCTCCTGGTCTTGTAATATTCTTGACTCCATTGCTCCATTTTTCTGGCTGTTCTACCTTTGTGACTAAATTTATCTATTGATTTCTATGGCACAGTCCTCACTTCTGGGCTCATACCCAGAAACACATACCAAGTGCATGTAGTGAAAAGAGGAGAGGAGAAATTTCCTCACATTTGAGTGAGAAACCTTTGTGTTATGCCTCTGTTTGGCTAACCCATTGTCAAATGGGATGTATAATATGGATTTCTGGGTTTTTAAAAAATTATTGTTTTTCTCTGTATTTTCAAAAGGACATTGATTTTTTTCTTATTTTTTTGTACTTAAGTACATGGAATCAGTATTAATGTTTTTTTTTTATTTTGAAGGATAAGTTTACAATATCTATTTGCTCTAATATCAATGCATACCCAAAAGCTTTAGGCTGTGGAACCCTGCCATTGATTGTTAAGTATCATGGGACTTTAACTAATAATTGTGTCTGATTTCAAAAGAAGGTATTACTAAGGAGCTATTGCATAGTGCAAAGAAGCACAAGGTCAAGGAGACCAACAATCCCTGTGGGACTGATGAGGATCTACGCCAAGACAGAGAACTTGTTTTGAGGTTCAAGGAAGTGACCATTTGACAAATTCAGACATTGGACTTCCCTGTGCCAGGTTTTTACAAGTACCTTCATTTGTCTTTCATTTTGGCTCATCGTTCCCTGAGATTGAAGATAAAATCAGAATAGGGAATCATACTTCCCTTTTATCTTGGACTTTTGTCCTCTTTTCTTTTATAGTGTGGCAATTTTCCATAGTCCTAGCTGTCAATAGGTAAGTGCAATACTGCTGCAATTGTCCTGCATGCTTATAGGACATAAGCTACTTTAATTAGGCCTTGCTGGGGATTCAAGGACCTGTTATGGTTTTATTTTTCACTTATGATTTTATACACATGGGATTTTGATATATTTTTATCCAGAATTTAATTTTTTCTCTTGTATTTGGTTTTTGAGTTTTTGGTTTTCTTTTGAGAATTGATTCTTATAACTCATATCTTAGCCATGTATCCTGGGGTGATTCTAGTATTGGTCAACGTCCTCCTAAGGGGGGATTGTAAAATTATCCTAAAATCCAAGGTTTGAGATCTTTTTTTTTAAATTTTAAACATTTATTAATATTCATTTTTAACATGGTTACATGATTCATGCTCCTACTTTCCCCTTCACCCCCCGCATTCTCCCCACCTATGGCCGTCACACATTTCCACTGGTTTTATCATGTGTCCTTGATCAAGACCTATTTCCAAATTGTTGGTAGTTGCATTGGTGTGGTAGTTTCGAGTCTACATCCTCAATCATGTCCACCCCAACCCATGCGTTCAAGCAGTTGTTTGGTTTAAGATCTTTTAAAGCAATTTTAGTAAAAGAAAATCACCAACACCCTGAACTAAGAAAGTGGATCTTTTGGAGAAGGTGCCATAAGAATGCCTATAGAAACAACACACCACATCAAAAGATCCAGAAAGAACTTTGGCATTTAATGAACTGAACTGAAGGAGGTTGAACCTATCATTTATTCTGAATGTATACTCTTATGCCAAAGAGAAGTGTCCCCGATTGACTTTTTGTCAATGCGTCTATCAATCATTTTTTGTTTTCTTTCTCCTTTTTCTTTTCTTTCCCTCTTATTCCCCAAATTGTTGTAATTCCCTCTATGTAAAGTACAATATTTTATACACCTCTAGAAAGAGAATCTTTAGATGTATGAGCTGGATATGTGAAATGCTTCATTAGGGAGACATGTCATGTTAATGTCTCAAAAACACTGAGTGAGATTTCTACATGCTTGTCTCCCAATAGAATTGCAGGATGGGGTTAGGGGGAAATTTGAAAAGGAAATTTCTCCTCCTCTCTTTTCACTATGTGTCCCTAGTATGAGTTTCTGGGCATGAGCCCAGAAGCGAGGACTGTGCCACAGAAGTCATTGGATAAATTTAGTCACAAAGGTAGAACAGCCAGAAAAATGGAGCAATGGAGTCAAGAATATCGTAAGACCAGGAGGACAGGATGATCTTCCCTGGACTGCCCCCCCTGTGTTGGCACAGACAAAATGGAAAGCCATGGTTGGTTCCTGAGATATCACATGTTAGTGGGTGAAGGTTAGATTGGATAAATTGAGGCAGGAGGGGAGCTCAGGGGCTTGGGATTTCCATGTTTCCTGGTGACTGCTGTCCTCAGTGTTGGCATGGTAGGGTGCCCCAAATGGTGGGCACAGATTAGAAAGCTAAGTACCTCTCTCCTATTTTTCTGTCTTCTTCCTCCTCCTCCTTTTGATCTAATAAAATTATTCATCTACAGCCAGTCTCTTAAATTAAATTCTTATAGAACTTACATCCTAATATGAAAAGACAAAACATGAAATGGAGGGAAGTAGATGAAAGCATTCATTGTGAGTAGGTATGATAGACAAAGTTTCCTGGAGATAAATCAAGTATATAGTCTGGAGAGGAATGGAAACATGGTTGCCTGGAGCCTCCTCCCTGAAATAGAGGTTCTGGCAGAAACCAGTTTATTAGAGGTAAAGTTGTACATTGGGCAAAGGTTTCTTCCAATGTGAGTATTACAACAGCCAAGTGAGTAAGCTTTCAAGGTGAAGAGTAGGAGAATAATGGGGCATCAGGAAAAGCTTCTGGCAGAATCCATACATGTGACTTTCATATAAACTCTCAGAAGTTCTAAATCATAGAATTCTTAATTTTACCCAGGAGACACAAAATTGTTTCAACTTGAAGGAATGATGATTTTGGCATTTGCACAGGTATGTTTGTTCCAGTATCTGCATTTATGTAGCTAATGAATTTTTTGTAAAGGTATTTTTTGAGAGAAAGGCAACATGGAATGTGCATAGAAGGTTAACCTTGGAGTCTTGTAGATTTGGATTGAAGTTTTGTTTCTGTTAACTATCAGTGTCTCAGACAACTCTGACAGACTATGTGTGAAGCAAGGATGCCCACTGTCACTAATATTATTTAATATTGTATTAAAAATGCTGGCAATAGCAATAAGAGAAGAAAAGACATTGAAGGAATTAGAATGGGCAAAGAGGTAAAACTTTCTTTTTGTAGATGATATGCTGGTATATATGGAAAATCTTAGAGATTCAACTACAAATTAGCAAAGCAGGATAATATAAAATAAACCCACATAAATCATCAGCATTTCTATATATTGCTGACAAAGCCCTGCGAGAAAAAATAGTAAGAGCTAACCCATTGAAAATAACCATAGACAAAATAGAATACCTGGAAGCATACTTACCAAAACAAACCTAGTAACTACAAGAACATAATTTTAAAACATTTTAATATAAATATATTTACATTTAAATAAATGGAAAAATATTAATTATTCATGGTTGGGTTGAACCAATATAATTAAAATGACAATCCTACCTAAACTGATCTATTTTTTTAATGCTATCACAGCTACATTTAAGATAAACTGCTGATCAACAATGATGAAGCAAATTTCCACATTGGGAATTTCCTATATTAATGAAATCACAGTTCTAGACATTTGCTTTCTTCCATTAAAGAGAGAGAGAGAGAGAGAGAGAGAGAGAGAGAGAGAGAGAGAGAGCTGTCTCTTA
>NC_058131.1:145323922-145331271 GCF_016433145.1 Gracilinanus agilis
AGAGAGAGAGAGAGAGAGAGAGAGAGAGAGAGAGAGAGAGAGAGAGAGAGAGAGAGATAATGCGAATTATTGAAGTATATGGTATGGGAAGTAGAATTAGAAAGGATCTTAGAAAGCATTCAGACCAAATCATTCATTTTATAAATGAGGAAATATCCTCAAAGAGATAAGTAATTTGCTCAAGATAACAGAAGGAATAAATTGTAAAGCAGAGATTTTATTGAAATTTTTCTCTAACTAAATTAAACTTAATATTTATAAGGTGAAGGTATTATGTGAATCTAAATCATTGTCATTTTTATTAAAAATACAAATATTTTAAAATCCTTACCTTCAATCTTGGGATTATTAGGTATCAGTTCCAATGTAGAAGTCCCTGGATTGCCCAGGGTCACACAGCTGGGAAGTTTCTGATGTCAGATTTGAAACTGGGACCTCCAATCTCCAGGCCTGGCTCTCAAGTACAGATTTTCTAATGAGATAACTAATCATTAAAGTGAATTCATAATAAATGGGCAACAGCAGAGTCTAAGAATAACAGAAAATCAGAGTTGTAAAGAACTTCAGTGACTCTCTACTACAACTTATTATCAAGAAAGAATTCCCACCTAGCATATTCAGTAGGTATTAGTAAGAGCCCTATATTTGGAGTCAGAGGACATGAATTGGAATTGTGACTCTGCTACTTATTGCCTGTGTGGCTTTGACCAAATTGTTAACCTCTATAGATGTCAGATCTTCATTTTACCAAAGGAGAGCTGAGGTCTAGAGAGGTTTGAATTAAAGGTCCAAATCTATGATCCCATTGTTATTAAATCTTTGCTTGAAGGTCTCTAATGAGGGAACATCTCCTAAGGCAACCTTCATATATTTTTCTTATTAACAGTGTAATTGAGATATTCACTAGTAATTTGTGTATTCTTTGTCAGGAAATGAACATTTTAAAATTAGGAAATTGACCTCAATGGAACTTGTCTTTGAATAATCTGTAAGCAAAACCATTGTAGTAGTTTATGAAAAAAAATATGAAAAGTTTCAAAACCAAAACACAGAGAGTACATCTGTTGACTATTTACTATAGTTCATGTGACCTCCTCATGTTTATTTCTATAACCTGACATATTTAGTTAGGTAAACAAGATGCACTGAGGGTTGAAGACACCTCCGGAATGAGATGTCTGGCATTGAAACTGAAGACAACATAATTATTGAAATGACTATTTTTTTTTGCTTCTGTTTTATCTTTCAATGAAATATTGCTTTTTCCCAGTTTATTCATTGTAAATTAAATAAAAGTCTATTCTCAACAATAGTAATCAAATAATTCTTTGGTACAGTCATAGAAACACACCTTGAATTTCTGTTATTAATTACATTGGTGTTACTGAAATTGACTTTCAGAAAGACCATAGCTAATTAAACATCTACTATTTTCCAGAAAATGTACTAAGTACTGAGAATATAAAGAAAGCACTCTCTCCAAAATAATCCTTGCCCTCAAGGATCTCTCAATCTAATAGGAGAAATAACATGCAATATCTATGCACAAATAAGATAAATCTCTCTCTCTCTCTCTCTCTCTCTCTCTCTCTCTCTCTCTCTCTCTCTCTCTCTCTCTCAAAAGTTGGAGACAGTCTCAGAGTAAAGACACTAAAATTACAGAGAACCAAGACTGGCTTATTGCAGAAAGTGGGGCTTTTGTGAGACCTGAAGGAATCCAGGGAAGTCAGGAATTAGAAAAAAGGATGATGAGAATTCCAGGCCTAGGGCATAACTATTGAAAATATCCGGAGTTGGGAGATGGATTGTCATTTCAAGGAACATCAAGGAGGTCAGTGTCACAGGGTCACACATTTCGTGAAGGGAAATAAGATATAATAAACAAACTAGAAAGGTAGAGAGGGGCGATGTTATGAAAGATTTTGTTGTCAAATAGAGGATTTTTATATTCAATACTGAAGGTAATAGTCAGTGGAGTTTATTTAATTGATTTGAGTTTATTGAAGATGGGTACAACATTGTCAGCCTGAATTTTAAGAAGGTCAGTCTCTTTGCTGACTAGAAGATGGAAGGCAGTGAGAACTGAATTCAATTGTTGTTGAAAAGAATTGAAGGAGGCTATTTGTAACAGTCCAAATATGAGGTAATGTAGGTCTTAATCATGATGGTGGTGCATCAGAGGAGAGAAGAGGGGTTATAGGAGAGATGTCATGAAAGTAGAATTTATAGACTTTTTCCAGAAGAAGAAAATAAGAAGGGGAAAGAAAAGGAATAAAATGAAGAAGAGGAAGAAGAAAAATAAAGAGAAAGGAGAAAGAGAAAGAGAAGGAGGAAGAAAATGAGCACATATATTGCTGCAAAAATGGCAGAGAAGCAAGAGAAGATATCAGGGACCAAAAGTCATGATCTCATGGAGCAAAAGACCTGGACTTTGCCCTTTGCTACAGTTATGGATTATTTAGACAGTGGCAGTCTTTAAGGGAATGAGGTTGCTTCTCTAACAAGCCCAATTTCATTCTCTAAGCCACTCTCCTTCTTTCAAGGAATTTATAGTTAACTAAGAAAGATAAGACAGATATCCAAAGAAGTATTAGCAAAATGCCATTATTAGTGGTATAAATGTGTAGTACAGAAATAATGCTAGAGTTAGAATGAGAACACCCAAGTTCTTCTCCATGCCAGTTACCTTCCATCAGTCATGATATCTCTCGGAATTACAATTGCTACCTCTGAGAAATGAAGAGAATGAACTTGATGATCTCAAAGTCTCTTCTAATCTTACTTATGGAGTTACAAATTGAAGTATGAAGGGCTTTCAGTGGTAGTGGAAAAATAGATTAAAATCACTCATTTATAAAATGCTCTACGTTTGCAAAGTATGTTATAAATATTATCTCATATGATCTGCCCAATAACTCTGTGAGGTAGGGAAGTAAGCATTTTAGCTTGACTTTGAAGATTTGGTTAGATTTTGCAAGGGGAAGATACAAAGAAGGGTAGTCTAGGCAGAGGGAAGGATTTATGCAAAAGCATACAGACAGGGAAGTACATGGCAGGCTAACGGTGTTTGGCTACGGCATAGGCCAGCTGAGAGAAAATACTGGAAGATAAGTCAAGATAGGTAAATGGGGGTCTGATGACAGAGAGCCTTAAATGACATGATTAGGAGTGTGTACTTTATTCACTAAAAAGGGGGAAGTCATTGAAAGTTTCTGTGGGCCATGATCCTAGGCTTTAAGATTACATTGCAGAAGTAAAGATAGGGTACATGCAAAAGGGAGACAGATGGAGGCAAGGAGAGCATCTAGGAACATATTGAAATAGTCTGGATTAATGGTAATGAGGGATTAATGTAAATTAATGAGAATGGGTATGGAAAGAGAGGACCAGTTTGAGAGATATAGGATAGATAAAGTCAATAGAATTTAGAATTGATTGAATGTAGAGAGAAAGAGATGGATAGACAGACCCAGAGATAGAGATAGATAAATAGATAGGGGTAGTTCCATAGAAGCTCACAGTATTTTTGCCCTTTCTAACACAGTAGAATTGAATTCTTATCTCCATTCCTGACAGAGAAAAACTGCAGAAAAGATCCAAGAAGCTAAAGGTTATACTCTAAACCTATGGTAGAACTAAAAATAGATTCTAGACTTTTTTTTAATCCAGGATTTAATCCAGATTATGTCCCTAGTAGTTTACCTTCAAATCATTCTGCCTGGCACTTTGCAAAATCGGTACAAAATCAGGAAGATTTTAAAATATTACTTTGAGGACTGTTTTCTACAATTAAATTTTGGAAACATATCTACCCTTTCTATCTTTTTGGTGTATCTGATCTTGAATTAGTTTCTATTTTCCTGAATGATGCATTTATAGTGTTTTGTCCTTAACTGCTTGCTGAACCTTGCCTGGGGAGGGGGGCTAGAAGAGGAGAGGATGAAGACAACAACACCATCACAATGGTTTGAAAAATGCTTTATTTGGTAATTTCTCATTAAGTGTTGAGATCCTTTTCTTCTTTCAATGCCAAACTTTGCTGAAACCTCCATGACATCTTCCTAATTCCCTTAGTTAAAAGTGATCTTTTTTTCTTCAAATTTTCTTATACATTATCTAAATCTCTAAATTGATCTTACAATAGTCTTAAATATTGCTTGATTTTGAATATGTCCTATTTTATCCCCATTCTATTCTACCCTCTTTGAAGGCAGAGGCTATGCTGTTTTTCACCTTTGCATCCCAAATATCACAAAATCATAGAATTTGAGAGCTGGAAGCAGTGGTGTGCTGAATCCAGCTTGTATTGGTTCAGGAGAACTGATTGTTAAATTTTCAGTGTAAGTATTTATATTGTAGAAATGGGGAAATGTTACAAATCGTATATTTTTTTAAATTTTGTTTTGTTTATTGTCTAAACCTAGGAAGATGATGGGGAAGTAAAACAAACTAAATAAACAAATGTGTCCTGCACATATCCTTTTTTTGCTGAAGAGATCTTACAATAGTATTAAATATTTCTTGATTGTTATATATTAGTTTGGGGCAACTAGATAGAGAAATGGATAAGAACTCTGGACTTAGAGGTCCAAGAAGACCTGAGTTAAAATCTAGATTCAGATACTAGCTGTATGATCCTGGGCAAGTCAATTAACTCCTGTTTGCCTCAGTTTCTTCCTCTGTAAAATGGGGGTATTTATATCACAGAATTCTTAGGAGGATAAAATGAGATAATAATTGTAAGTCAATTAGCACAGTGCCTGAAAATGCTAAGCAATAACTATATTTTATTATTATTTTTTTTCACGACTTGTTCTTGGTAAAATCATGCTGGCAATTTTTAATCACCACTTTCCTTTGATGTTCACCAACTATCTCTGTAATGACTGACTCTTTCTAGAATTTTCCTAGCTGGGACACTATTTCATTGCCTGGAGAGTTGTGAATTAATCCAACCATTCTGGTTGGCAATTCAGAATTATACCCAAAGGGCTTTAAAAGAATTCATACCCTTTGTAAGATTGATTCAGATTGGTAATGGTTGGTAATGGAGTCAGTGCAAAGGATCAAGCGGGCTAATCTAGCAAGAGGGAGGGGTGAGAATCAATAGAATTTTTTCTCCTCCACCTCCTGAGACAGTTGAAGCTGAAGGGTGCCCCAACTTCCCCCTCTCCTGGAGTTCTGGGGGGTCCTGTGGAATTCTGTGGAGCAGTTTCACCCCACTTAAGATCATGGATGTTACACCTTTGACTCGGGTATACCACTGCTAGGTTTGTACCCCAAAAAGATAATAAGGAAAAATACTTGAACAAAAATATTTATAGAATTTTCCTAGGAATAGAAGTAAAATTCATTCACTTAATAGACTGATTTCTTCATCTTCTTTTTTTAAAAAATCAAGACATTTATCTTTCTACGAAATTATGTTATCTTCGCATTTTTTTCATGAAGCATCTGTTATAGTGTCTTTCCATCTATGATCACTAAATGTTTACTGCTGAACCTTAATAATATGAAGATATCTAATGAATGGTGAGAGATCGCCTTCAGAGCATAGACAAGTCAAAACAAATAGTACTTGGAATTAGAGCAATGACATTTAGAGGGTGCTGACAATACTTAAATGCCTGCATCAGCATAGATACTATTGAACCTAAGATCGTAGTTTGTTCAAATAACTAGCTAAAATAGAGAGTCAGTAGGCAAGTCCTCCTTTGGTAACTGTCTCCACCCTAGATTGGTTCTTTTCAATTTATTCCTCTCTCCACTAGGAATGATCTCCTGGTGCATTTTTTCCTACAAGGCCTTATCATCCCTTCCCTATCTGACCTTGTCTTCAAAAACTTAATTAAATGATATCTTTCATACTGTTGAATGAGACACATTTTGTAAAATTTGCCTTAGGTCCCCAAAATTGCTGGTCAGATGGGAGAAATTAAGAACCAAATTAATACTGATATTCTCAGTACTAATGTAACAGATTAGAAAAGATCCTATAGGCATGAAGGGAAAAGTTTCTCTATTCAGCTATATACTTGAAGATTCACACCTAAAAATCAGTTTTGAGATAAGCTGTCAGCAGAAAGATCCCTCAATACTTAATAAAATAGAGAAAAGGCACTCTTGTTAGTCACACACAGATTACCTGCTTAGGTGAAAAGGATGGGTGGAATTTACCATCTGGGGGAAGTGACTGTGTGCTTTGGAGAAATTTGACTTCCATTGTTGGTCTTCAAATAGTGTAAGTGGATCTAAGGCTGAACAAAAATGGAAGTCCATTGGCAGTAGGTAGAATTTGAGATGAAAGATCCATAAAATGGCTTTTAAAAAAAGCCTTCTCAGTTCAACACAGGATTACAGTTGAAGGTCAAGATTGGGATATATCAATACCATAAAGTTTTGTTTTTTTTAAAGAACATGATCTTTTAAACCAAGCTGTCAAACACCTCTCTTTTATCTGGAGAATTTATATTCCAGTAAGAGGCTATTTACAAAGGCGGATAAAGTGGAGAATTCAGAGAATCATAATGTCTCGTGCCACTTTTCCTCTCATCTTAATTTGAACCAAATATGTCACCATTCATCTTATTCTGATTCAACTCATCCTTTTGGCAAGACATATACCAGATGTACTCAGGTCACTAGTGAGTTCCTTCATTCTAAAAGAATAAGAGATCTGATACATGTAGCCAAAGAATATAGCAGATGTTTCCCCATATGTATAATTATAAGAACCAGAGGGCTTTCTTCAGATTTTTATTCATTTCAATTTTATTTATTTCTTTCTGCCTCATTTTACTAGCAACTAGAAATACAAAGATGAAATCAGACATTGTCACTATCCTCAACTCTCCATTTCTGTCAAAGGGACCATTCTACCATTCTTCCAATCTCTCATGTTTGTAATATCTATCTTGTCTTTGACTTCTCCTCTTATCTAATTAGTTACCACATCTTGCCATTTCTGCTATTACATCTCTCCCATGTGACCTCTTATATCTACTTATATAGCTACTACTTTAGTTCAAGTCCTCATCATATCGCACTTAGATTATTGCAACAGCATCATAATTGGTCTCCGTGACTTATTTCTCCCTATTCCAGCCCATTCTAAACACATCATACTTTTATTCTGTAATTTCAGGAGCTCTCTAGAGCCTTTAAGGTAAAATATAAATCAATCTGTTTAAATGTTAAATCTCTACACAATCTGTTTCCCACTTAACCTCACAGCCTTATTGGATTGGGAATCCCTCCCACAGCCTGAGATCCAGCCAAACTGCTCTTCTCTCTCTCTCTCTCTCTCTCTCTCTCTCTCTCTCTCTGTCTCTCTCTCTCTCTCTCTTCCT
>NC_058131.1:145334264-145345082 GCF_016433145.1 Gracilinanus agilis
ATATATATATTATATTAGTCTATGTTTTAGCCTCTTTTATCAGAAGGGTCTAGAATTCTTGAGGATAATTTAGACCAGAAGGTTTTTTTTTTTTAATATTGGGTTTTTTATATGGAAGCAGTAACAGAATTTGTTGAGAAACCCTTAGCCAAGGTTTAAAAGTTGTAACAAGTATATGATTTTTTGAACATTATTGTTTATTGTTTTAAAATGTGTTATTAGAAATATGGTACTCTATTTGAATGTGCATTGTGAATCTGCTATTTTGTAAAACCCACTTTCTCTCACAAAATGAAAACCTCATTTTTGGGTAACAAAACCCTTCTAGTTCTCAGCTGTATATATATTTTTGATTTTTTTAAAACATTTTTTTTATAGAGCAATTGATTTTTCCTTTTTTCTCATCTTGTACTGGAAGTACATATATAATCATTATTTATCCTTTTTTTTGATTCTACAGCGAAATAAGCTCAATGCAAATACCTGAGCCTGAAGAGCCTTGAGACTATGGGATTGTGATTTAATGCCTCTCTGATTCCAGGAGAAGTGCTGAGCCACATGGTCAGAGACTTGACTAAAAGATATGCATGGATTGCAGAGTTCTATGCCAATACTTTAGGGCTTGGAAATTGGGGTTTGAGTCCTGGAGTCCCAGTCTTTTCTAAAACTTTAGAGGATGTGGGTCCCCTCAACTTAAATTCCTAGTGAAGCACCTAAGATTGGCTATCATTTAATGGCTCACCTCCCTGAGAAGGTGCAGGGAAAAATTGGATCAAAGAAAGGCATTTCCCTTATTCCTCTATATATATAGAGTAAATGGCAATTATTCTGTAGTCCTGGCCCTAAATGGGTTATAGTATACTGCTTAAATCGCTTTCATTGGGCCTTGAATCAAAGGCCTGTTTATCTCCCTTACATTTTTTGCGCATTTTACATTTCATTCACAAGTTAATTTTTTCTCCTTTTTTTTTTGAATTTTATTCTTTTTATTTTATTTTTTTTTATTATTTCTTTTGCCAATTGATTTCATACACCCCCATGACTCACTTAGCCATGCATCCTTGGCTGACCTTTTCAGGGGAGTTATATGTCATTTAAATTTTCCTCAGGGGTGTGTGTGTTAAGTTTTTATAATCATAATGTCTGAACTATAATCTATATTGCAAGTCAATTTTTATTCCTTTAGAAGTAAACTCAGGGGGGTAATGTTAATTCTCAGAAGAAAATGTATGTTTTGTAATCTATAATGTAAAGTTTAAATTCTTTGAGAGTAATTTCAGGATAAGGATTGTACCATCCCCCCAGAATCCAGACGATGAACCTGTTTGGTGGAGGCACCAAAAGATGCCTGAAGAGCCTTCACTGGATCATGAAGGCCAAAATTTGAACTTTGGGGTGCAGTTGATCTGAAATATGGGGATTGAACAAATTGAATGCATTTATTTTGAATGGACACTCTTATGCCAGTGGGGGACTGCCCCAAAATTGGCTTTTTGTCAACGCGACTAGCTTTTGTCCTCTTTTCTTTTGGTTTAAGATCCACTGAAAAAGACCAGTCTTTTTCAATGGATCTCAGGGGGGCTATGTGTCATTTAAAATCACTTGGGATACTTGGAACTACATTTCCTGTGATCCCTAATGGGTTTCCTGTTTTGGATGACGTATTCAAGGTGAGGGACTGTTTTAAAATAGGGGGAAGTGACGTGGGACTTCCTCTTTAGCTACCTGCCTCTTTAGCTACTGGCCTCTTTAGCTACCTGAGCGCTCGGAGAGAGGATAGGTAAATGGCGGAGGTGTGATGTTGGAAGAGGTTTCTTACAGGTGTGTGGTCTCTATCAGCATGGCTTTTATTAAAATACTATTCTTCCTTTTGATCTCGGCGGCCATCCTCATTTTTAAACATAACATAGCCTAGCAACAGGGACACCCCTAAACCAACTTAACAACTATATCTGTTTAGCTGGTGGATCAAACAAAATCAGGGCAGTGTCAGATTATCTCTGGCTGAGGGATGCTTCCCTCAGCCTGATCTAACCTCCTAGGTCCATTGCCAACCTGTGCCAGTTGCCCTAGCAACAGCTTCTCAAGACCCTATACTCTCTTACCTCAGTTTTCCCCTTCATGTTAAAGTAAAACCCTTAGCCTGAATCTGAGAGTTCCTGTAGTTATTATACCACTACCCTAGGCTAAAGGGCCTGAGGAGAGGAGAGAATATCAACCAGTTGAGTTTAAATAAAGTACTGGGCTAAGCCGCCATTGTACCAAGGAAGTGTGTTAGCTCCATTTCCTGTTGAGTTCTGCTTTCACCCAATAGGAAGGCAGTTACTCTAGCAGGGAGGGGCCCCTCACTCTCCACCTTAAAGGAGCCTATATCTATCAGGGGAGATTGACTGGGCACTACAGCTCAGGCTACACATCACAGACAGCTTCAAATCTCCTGCTACTGTAGTTACAGGCTCCCAGGCCCCAGGTGACTCA
Organism: Gracilinanus agilis; assembly: GCF_016433145.1. NCBI lineage: Eukaryota > Metazoa > Chordata > Mammalia > Didelphimorphia > Didelphidae > Gracilinanus > Gracilinanus agilis. The sequence continues at coordinate 145,336,743 of NC_058131.1, forward strand.
CTTATACCACCAGCTCCTCCATATTATTAGTCACAGTTATCCACTTATTACATATATCATCTAATGAATTCATGTTTCAGTAACCTGATGTGTACATTAATAAAAAGGAATTCAGTCTACTCTTTTGTTTTTACTGTAAAATAAGTGTAGACTTTTCTAAATATTGTTTTTTAATCCTTGAAAAAAATGGAGATCATAGTATTACTTTAAAAGCATAGAAAGATACCCTTTGATCCAGTAATATTAGGTAGTAATAATAATAATAATCCAGGAATTATAGATCTGTATACAAAATAAATTTTAAAAAACAGAGAAAGGAGCTTTTTGTACAAAAATATTTATGGCTGATTTTTTTGTGGTGGCGAAGAATTAGAAATTAAATGGATGTCCATCAAAAATCAAATTGTTTGCTGGTAGAGTTATGAAGTGATCCAACCATTTTGGAAAGCAATTTGGAATTATGCCCAAAGGGCTTTAAAAGAATAAATGACATTTGATCCAACAATGCCATTATTAGGTTTGTGTCCCAAAGATATAAAAAAAATAGGAAAGGATCTGTTTGTACAAAAATATTTATACAGTGGTACCTTAAGTGAGTCATGAACAATTTGAGATACAAAGCAGTCACAATTGGGATTTTTTGCTTTTAGTCATGGATGGATAGTTGAATGAGCTTCCACCAACCTCCACTAATTAGCCTGCAGAACATTTGATTACACAAGTTACTAAGGGTGTCTCATTTAGTTCAATGTTTATCTGATCTGCAAGCATCAGTATTGATTTGCTTTTGCTTGATGTTGACGACCTCTTTGAGAAGCACAACAAGGAACTGATGATGGAGGAATTGAAGGAGTTATAGCAACAGCAGTATACGGAGGTCTTGCAGGAAATTACATAGTGGGGAGGAGCCTGAGGTGGATGAGGTAATCATTACATGTGAGATTAAGGAAATATTGAGGATTTGGGAAAAAATTAAACAGTTTATTAAAAAGATGCACCCAGAAAAAGTTGCAACAGTTTGTGCGGAACTGGGTAATGACACTTGTTTCACACATTATCAAAATGTTATGAAAGAGAGGAAGAAACAAACTTCCATGGAAAGGTTTTTTGGGGTCAAAATGTATAAATTACATTTCCATTAATTTAAATGGGAAAATTTGATTTGACACATGAGCTAATTGAGTTACAAGCTTGGTCATGGAATGAATTAAACTCATGTACCAAGGTACCACTGTAGCTGTCCTTTTTGTGGTGGCAAAAAATTGGAAAATGAAGGGATGTTCCTCCACTGGGAATGACTGAACAAATTGTGGTATATGATGGTGATGGAATACTATTGCACTATAAAGAATGGTGAATTGTTTGATTTCTATAAGAACTGGAAGGAACTTCACAAACTGATGCAGAGTGAAATAAGCAGAATCAGGAGAACATTATACACTGTACCTGAAACATTGTGGGATGATCAAATGTGATAGATTTCGGGGCAGCTGGGTAGCTTAGTGGATTGAGAGCCAGGCCTAGAGACAGGAGGTCCTAGGTTCAAATCCGGCCTCAGACACTTCCCAGCTGTGTGACCCTGGGCAAGTCACTTGACCCCCATTGCCTACCCTTACCACTCTTCCACCTATAAGTCAATACACAGAAGTTAAGGGTTTAAAATTTAAAAAAAAAAAAAAAATGTGATAGATTTTGCTACTAATAGCAATGTAATGATCCAAGCAATTCAATGAACCAAGACAATCTGGAGGGACTTATGAGAAAGAATGCTATCTACATCTAGAGAAAGAACTGTGGGGTTAGAAATACAGAAGAAAAAAATATGATTTATCACTTATTTATATGGGTATATGATTTAAGATTTTGGTTTTAAAAGATTACTCTATTACAAAAATGAACAATATGTTAATACATTTTGAATGACAAAACATGCATAATCCAGTGGACTTGTTTGTTAGCTCTAGGAGAGAGGAGGGAAGAGGGGAGGGAGAGAACATGAATCATAACCATGGAAAAATATTTAAAAAATAAAATTATATTTTAAAAATACATGGAAGAAAGATAAAATTAGAAAGAAAATCCAGAAAATCCAGATAAGTTTGTACTATGAACTTGAATTTGATAATTTTTTTTTCTAAAAAAAGAGTCTATATATTAAAGGGTTTCTTGTTTTCATATATAATCCTTTTTTTTGTTCTTTGTATAATGTAAATGTTGATTTTGGTTAGTTAATAATAAAAAGGTTTTCATAAAAAATCAAATTGTTATATACCATGGTGATAGAATACTATTGTGCTTTAAGAAATGATGAATAGGCTGATTTCAGAAAGAACTGGGAAGACCTACATGAACTGATGCAGAGTGAAATAAGCAGAACTGGGAGCATTGCACACAGTATTGTTACACTATTGCGAAATGATCAACTATGATAGATTTAGCTTCTCTCAGCAATCCTGATGAACTTATGACAAGGAATGATATCTGGAATCTGCTTATGTTCTTTTCTATGTTAAGCTTTCTGGAATTTTTCATTTCTTATTTTTTAGTTTGATATAATTTTTCCATTTTATTCATTGTGTAGTAATACTAGCAATTTTTTAAACTATAAATTTGTCCAGTTATTAAAACTATCAAAAAAAATTTTGACAAATAAAAGGAAAGTCATCTTTCATGTGATGGGTAGCTGAAACATTATATTTCTATATTTTAGTAATTTGAAGATTAGTAAAATTTCTTTAGTAATATAAACACTTCTTTAAGTAAAATTGACAGGAAGTCCCTTCTGCTGATGTAAGGCACTGATGTGCTAACTAGACTCATTATCCACTTGGGGTCAATCCTCAAAATCTATTGAGCATCACATCAAGGTCCTTCAGCAGGGCCACTTTGAAGATGATGACCTTGATGGGTTTCTTGGCTGAGCTCCCAAATCTCTGTGACCCCTGAGCTTCTCTAACTCCTTTTCTTTCCCCTAATCCCTTTGTGCCCCATCTGCCTATGAGTCCCTAGCATCCAGAAATCCTCCTCCCAACACACTCCCCAAGGAAATTCCAGTGCCTCATTGTCACCCCCTTCCTAAATCCTGCACATTTAAATGTATCGTCTATCCACATCCTGCATTCCAAGCTGGGGGTGATGGCATATTTGCAGAGTCTTCTTGTTAAATGCTTTCCTCCCCTCACTCCCATAGACTGCTATGGGAAGAGGAATGTCTTTCCTTTCCCCTATCCCTTTCTCCAATTCACACAGAGTTTATACCTCACCTTTATAAATGATTCAACCTGAGGAACTAGAGGCAGGACTGGACTGGTTTTGAAATGATAGGTTGTTCTATTTTCTTCTTTTCTCTTTCTCTCTCTCTCTGGTTGTTGTTATGGCTATATTAGTGGGTTTCTAAAGCAAAATTTTAAAAAAAGTTAAAAAAATAGAAAAGCAATATGAAAATCAGTTGGACTAATTATAATATATACCATATATTCATCAGATTTTCAAAAAATTATTAAGAAACCAGTAAAAAAACAATTCAAACTAAATAAAACCAGTTAAAGCCAATCAAAGCCAGTTTAAACCAGTACAAACCAGAGAAAATCAGAAAAATAGTATAAACCAATTGAAATAAATATAAGCTAGTCTAACAAACCATCAAGTCAGGATAGATCAGTTTGAAACAATATAAACCAGTTCAAATAAGTCAAAACAGGCATAAACCAGTTCAAACCATTAAAAACCAGTCCAAACCCATCTAAACTGGTCCAAATTGGTTTTGACTGGGCTGAATCAGTTTTAGACTAGTTTAAACTATTTTTACTTTCTTTTACATATGCATATAACACAAAATATTGCTATTGATTCATTATGTAATCTATGTAAAATATTCATCTCTGTTGCCTTTTCCTTCTTTATAACATATTTTTAAATTTATTTAAACTTTTAAATTATTTATTCTGTTTTTGCTGTTGTCTTGACAAAGATCATGATTGCGACTCCTTTTAAAAATAAAATAAATAATACATTTCCTAGGAGCCTTTTAAATTTTAATCTATCTTTTAAATTTTATTTTTATTTTATGTATCTTTATTTTAATATAATCTTGATCAAATCTGCCCAGTCACTAGGCACTCTTAGCACTCTACATTTTCTTACCCATTAGCTGCCTTTTTCCAACTTCCTATTTGACCAATATGCCTGATTGATCAATCCACTGTCAGTCAATGCTCAATCTTTGAATGTTTCACTTACTTCTTAATTTATCTTCAATTATGTTCCTTCTTGAGCCTACAATCTATTCAGATTTTATTCCTGAATTCTTTGTATTCCTCCTTAATTATTTTGTAACAAAATATTCATTATATATATCATGGACCCATTTGTTAAGTCTATAAATCATTTGGCTGAATAATGTTTGTAGATGCATAAAATAAAATATAGAATAAAATGCTTCCTTTTTAAAGTAAACAAATTAATATTAAAATATTGTTATTATACATATATATTAAAAAAACTCTTACCTTTTGTCTAAGAATCAATACTATTCTAAGGCAAAGGAGAGAAAAGGCTAGGAAATAGGAGGTAAGTGACTTGCTGAATTTATTGATTAAGAAAAATTTTCCATGGTTACATGATTTATGTTTTTTCCCTTCCCTACTCCCACGCACCTCCGAAAGCCAATGCTCAATTCGACTGGGTTTTACATGTTTCAATGATCAAGACCTATTTCCATATTATTGATATTTGCACTAGGATGATTGTTTAGAACAGTGATTCCCAAAGTGGGTGCTACTGCCCCCTGGTGGGTGCTGCAGCAATCCAGGAGGGTGGTGATGGCCACAGGTGTATTTATCTTTCCTATTAATTGCTATTAAAATTTTAAAAAATTAATTTCCAGAGGGCTAAGTAATATTTTTTCTGGAAAGGGGGCAGTAGGTCAAAATAGTTTGGGAACCACTAGTTTAGAGTCTACATCCCCAATCATGTCCCCATCAACCCATATGATTAAGCAGTTGTTTTTCTTCTTTGTTTCTGCTCCCACAGGTCTTTCTCTGGATGAGGATAGCATTCTTTCTCATGAGTTCCCCAGAAATGTCTTGGATCATTGCATTGCTGCCAGTAGAGAAGTCCATTACCTTTGATTGTGCCACAGTGTATCCGTCTCTTTGGTTCCCCTGGTTCCATACCTTTCATTCTGCATCAATTCCTGGAGGTCATTCCAGGTCATGTGGAATTCCTCCAGTTCATTATTCATTTTAGCACAATAATATTTGATCACTAGCAGATACCACAATTTGTTTAGCCATTGCCCCATTTTCTGCTACTACAAAGAGAGTGGCTATAAATATTTTTGTATAAGTCTTTTTCCTTATGATCTCTTGGAAGTATAAACCCAGCAGAGGTTTGACTGGATCAAAGGGAAAGCAATATTTTAAAACCCTTTGGTCATAGCTCCAAATTACCATCCCGAATAGTTGGGTCAATTCACAACTCCACCAGCAGTGCATTAATGTCCCTATTTTGCCACATCCTCTCCAACATTTATTACTTTCCTTTGCTAGGTGTGAAGGGGTAACTCAGAGTTGTTTAGATTTGCATTTCTCTAATTATAAGAGATTTAGAACACTTTTTCATATGCTTATTGATAGTTTTGATTTATTTTTCTGAAAATTGCCTATTTATGTCCCTTGCCCATTTATCAACTGGGCAATGGCTTGATTTTTTGTACAATTGATTTAGCTCCTTATAAATTTGAGTAGACCTCTGTCAGAGGTTTTTGTTATAAAGATTTTTTTCTCCCAATTTGGTGCTTCCCTTCTAATTTTGGTTGCATTGGATTTGTTTGTACAAAACCTTTTTAATTTAATGCAATTAAAATTATTTATTTTACATTTTGTAATTTTTTCTAACTCTTGTTAAGTATTGAAATCTTTCCCAAAGATCTGACAGGTATACTATTCTGTGTTCACCTAATTTACTTATTGTTTCCTTCTTTATATTCAAGTCATTCACCCATTCTGAATTTATCTTGGTGTAAGGTGTGAGATGTTGATCTAGAACTAATCTCTTCCATACTGCTTTCCAATTTTACCTGCAGTTTTTGTCAAACAGTGGATTTTTTGTCCCCAAAGCTGGGATCTTTGCGTTTATCAGACACTGTCTTCCTGAAGTAATTTACTTCATGTCTATTCCACTGACCTCCTTTCTGTTTCTTAGCCAGTACCATTTTGTTTTGATGACCACTGCTTTATAGTACAGTTTAAGATCTGGTACTGCTAGGCCACCTTCCTTACATTTTTTTTTCATTATTTCTCTTGATATTCTTGATCTTTTGTTCTTCCAAATGAAGAAGTTTTTCCAGTTGTTTAGATCTAGTTTTAATTGTTTGGAAAGTGTTTTGTAGTTATGTTCGTATAATTCCTGTGTTTGTTTCGGTAGATAAACTCCTAAGTATTTTATATTGTCTAGGGTGATTTTAAATGGTGTTTCTCTTTCTACCTCTTGCTGCTGTGATGTGTTGGAAATATATAGAAATGCTGATTGTTTATGTGCATTTATTTTGTATCCTCCAACTTTGCTAAAGTTTTTGATTATTTCTACTAGCTTTTTAGTTGATTCTCTAGGATTTTTAGAGTAGACCATCATATCATCTGCAAAGAGTGATAGCTTAGTCTCCTCATTGCCCATTTTGATCCCTTCAATTTCTTTTTCTTCTCTAATTACTACTGCTAGTGTTTCTAGTACAATGTTAAATAATAGAGGTGATAATGGGCATCCTTGCTTCATTCCTGACCTTATTGGGAAGGTTTCTAACACCCCATTGCAGATGATACTTGCCAATGGTTTTAAATATATATGCTGTTTATTATTTTTAGGAAGGGCCCATCTATTCTTATACTTTCTAGTGTTTTCAATAGGAATGAGTGTTGTATTTTGTCAAAGGCTTTTTCAGCATCTATTGAGATAATCATGTGATTTCTGTTGGTTTGCTTATCAATATGGTCAATTATGTGGATGGTTTTCCTAATATTGAACCACCCTTACATTCCTGGTATAAATCCCAACTGATGATAATGAATAACCCTTGTGATCACTCGAAAAGTGATTTGAACTCCAGAGCTTGTGACCAATTTCCATTTTTTGGAAAGCTTTGGATGTGTTTACTCATTTGTTGTCTTCTGCCATCTCCTCTTCAGTCTGGATTTTTTCTGCATAAAAATTTTCGAGGGTTAAGGTTTTCTTCTTCTTCTTCTTCTTTTTTTTTTTTTTTTTTTTTTTGGTGGTTGTGGATTGTAGCTCTTGGGAGTTGGTGGCCATTGCTTTGTTCCTTCCCCACCAGAAGTCTGAGTGAGGAAGATGGGTGATCTTTGTATTGAGGTCTGCAGAGGTTTTTGCCCTGTAGCTATTTTTTGAGTCTCCACAGCAGCATCTGCTGTGAAAGTACCCTTTCTGCCTAATATCTGTGCCCTATCTCCATATTTCCTCAGCCTCCTGGGGTCTCAAGTCTCGCTACTCTTAGGGATAAGTCTGTGGTGACCTCAGCCAGCACCCCCAAGAACCTAGAGGTTACCCTGCACTTGCTTTGACTCTGGAACTGTAGGTGGAGCGGGGGAGGGGTGATGAGATTGTCCCTTGGTGGGAGTAATTTTGCCCCATTTTAGCTTGGAAATGCCCAAACTTTGCCTACCTTCCATGCTGCACCCTACAGTGGAGCCCCTTTGCTCATCTGAATTTGGTTTTGTCCTTTTGAGGCACTTTCTCTCAGTTGGTGGAAAGGAGAGGAAATGCTCAGTCTCTACTCTGGGGCCATCTTAATTCAGAAGTCAAAATTAAATATTTTTAAAGCACTTTGCAAACAGTAAATTCAGGTCAATCATTTTCAGTCCTGTCCATTAATTCTTTCCATTTGCGGTTTTCTTAGCAAAAAGAGTTTGCCATTTCCTTCTCCAGATCATTTTTGAAATTGAGGAAACTGAGGCAAATGGGGTTAAGTGACTTGCCCAGGGTCACACAGCTAGTAAATGTCTGAGGCCAGATTTGAAAGCATGAAGATGGATTCTTCTAAAGCCAGGCCCAGCATGTATCTACCACACCATCTAGCTTCATATGTTTCACCTTCATTTTGTACTTGAGGAAACTGAGAGTCACAAAGATTAGGCATCATGAGATCTTATGTATAGAGCTAGATACTACAAAGATCATCAGGTCTAACTATTTCATGACAACATACCCTCCCCCATTCTCCTCTCCTTCCCTCCCTCCCTCCTTCCTTCCTTCCTTTTTTCTTCCTTCCTTCCTCCCTTCCTTCCTTCCCTCCTCCCTTCCTCCCTTCCTTCCTTCCTTCTTTCTTTC
>NC_058131.1:145345264-145361110 GCF_016433145.1 Gracilinanus agilis
TTTCTTTCTTTCTTTCTTTCTTTCTTTCTTTCTTCCTTTCTCTTCCACTCTTTCTATCTTCCTCTTCTCTTCCTCCCTTCCTCTCTTCCTTTCTTTCTCCTTCCTCCCTCCCTCTTTCTCTTCTTTCCCCCTCAACCCCCTCCTTTGGACACAGAAACAAGGAAAATTTAAGGCACAAAAATTGAAAGGATACATATTGTTTATTTAGTCATGGGCAGGGACAATTTGGGTACAATTATAATAGAAAATAGAACTTTAAAAAAACAGCCTTTCAGTTTTCAGTGCTGATCTGGAGACTGTACTTAAATATTTGTTTGTGGCCTTTTTGCCACTCTTTGATGATCAGCATGTTTTCCTGTCACTGTCAAAAAAAAATTGGTCCTCGAAATGAAAACTTCCTAAATGAAATGACTTAACTATTGGACTGGAGCCAGAAACTTTGTGGGGTAAAACCAGTTAAGCAGAGAGGAGGGTGGGTGCATGACAGGAGAGGGTGAAGCTTATTTCCCACAAGTTTGGCCTTTGATCCTGTAGGGCCCTTGGAAATGGGAGATGGTTTGAGGTTTTGAGGTGGCCTAGCAGTGAGAGCCAGCAAAAGACCACAAGGTGAGGTGCAAGGATGTTCACTATGGGGAAGGAAGTGTTCTGACTGAATGTTGTATGGCTGAAGATAAAGCATTCCAATGAGCAATTGAAAGTCCTCTTATTTCTCATTGAAAATTCTTTATTTTATTTTTTTTTAGTTTCTTGGGTCACTAGCACACCAGAAACCAGTTTGGTATATTATGTACATGTTTATCTCCTCTTACTAGATTATACATTTCTTGAAGTCAAGTACCAAACCTCCTTGTCTTTATATCAGTCACAGTGTTAGCAGGTTAAGGCTTACAAAAGTTCTTTCCTAACAAAAAAGTTGTGATGTTGATAGTGTAAGCATTATCTCTGCTATTTGGTCAAAAAAAAAAAACAACAAAAAAACTTGGATTTAGAAAGATCCTAAGACTGTGTAAGGGGCAGCGTGGCAAAATGGGAAACCAGAGCCAAATGATACATCTTTAATGAGGGAGGGGAAGGAGAGAGGGGATTAAATGAATATTAAATGTAAAAGATAAATAAATTTAAATTAAAAAATAAACAATGTCATTCTTGGGGGGGGGGAGGAAATGTCAATCCCTTCTGTTCACTCTTAGATGTATTATTCTGCTTCATACTCTCATAGTCTTTTTGCTAGACAATTGCAATAGCTTTCTAATGTGTCTCCCTGCTTTTAATCTTGAATTCTCTCCAATATATAATAATAATAACATTTAAAAAAAACTCTTACCTTCCGTCTTAGAAACAATAATGTGTTTTTGGGTCCAAGGCAGAAGAGTAGTAAGGACTAGGCTATGGGAGTTAAGTGACTTATTCAGGGTCACAAAGCTAGGAAGTGTCTGAGGCCATATTTGAACTTAGGACCTTCCATCTCTAGGTCTGGCTCTCAGTCCACTATGCCACCCAGCTGCCTCCAATAATTCACATTTATTTATCACTTTGAGGCTTGCAAAATGCCTTACAGATATATCTCATTTTATCTTCTTGGCAATCTTAGGAGGAAGGTACTATTATTATACATATTTTATAGATGGGGAAACTGAGGCATATGGAAATGACTTGCCCAGAATCACATAGCCAGTGTGGCTGATTTGAATTCATTTTCCTGACAATAGGTCCAGTGCTTTATCTATCATGACCTTTATTTTCCTCAAAAATGTCGAAGAAATCTTTCAAAGTTACTGATTTGGCCATATTATCTCTTAATCCAAAATATTTAGTGCCTTCATCCATTTTAGATGTATCCGTCTCTTCAGAACACCATTGGAGGGGGTTCTCCGTCTACCTCCCCAAATCCTTCATTTCCTTTAAGACTTAGCTCAAGCATCACCTACTATATTACATGATCCTTAGCTCTCTCCATAATTGCCTTATAGTAGAAGGGAAGGGAGTGGGAAAGAGGAGAAAGAGAGAAACTTTTAAATTGCCTCTACTATGAACTGGGTACTCTGCTAAACATTTTGTACAAATTTTATCTCAACTGATCTTCCCAACAATGCTGCTAAATAGGTGTTGTTAGCACACTTATTTTCATAACTAGCAATGTCTTGAGGTCAGGTTTGAGTGGAGGTTTTCTTCACTATGTTTCTACGCACTGGGTCAAGCTACCTTGTATTTATTATGCATATAATCATTCTTTATATATTTATTTATGTGTATGTTATCTCTCTGGGGAAAAAATGTAGGCTCCTTATAAGCATGGACTTCTTTTTTTGACTTTTTATCCTAAATTCCTAGCAGAGTATTGGCACATAGTAGGATCTTTACAAATGCTTTATCTCTTAATTGCCAAATTTAATGGCTTTTGGAATACTCTCTTCCTTAATACTTTCTTTTTTCTAGGTTTTCAGGACACTACTTTTTCCTGGTTCTCCTAAATAACTTTTCCTTTTTTGTCTTCTTTGCTGAATCTTACTCCAGATTACTCTGTAACTGTAGATATCCAGGGCTTTGTCCTGGCCCGTCTTTTCTTCTTCTACTTCATTTGCTGATCTCATAAACTCCCATGGATTTAATTACCATCTCTATGTTGATGATTCTTAAATTTACCTTTCTTGCTGCTATCTCTTTGATGACTTCTAATTTTGCACTTCCAGTTGCCTTTCAGACATCTCATTGCCTTACACCTGGATTATTGCAATAGTCTCCTGGTAGGTCTGAGGAACTCAAGTCTCTCCCCACTCGAATCCATCTTCCATTCTGCCCTAAAGTCATTTGCCTAAAACAAAGGTTGAATCATGTCAGACACACCTCTCAATAATCTCCAGTAGTTTCCCATCACCTCCAGGATCAAATACAAAATACTCTGTTTGCCATTTAAAGCCCTTCAATTCATAACTCAGTCCCTTCCTAGTTTTCCAATCTTTTTTACATTTCATTACCCTACAACAATGCTGGATTCCTGACTTTTCCAAGAACAAAGCATTCCATCTTTTGGCTCCAAGAATTCTTCCATGCCCAGAATGCTCTCTTTTCTCCACTCTGACTACTGAACTCCCATGCTACCTCTATGTCCCAATTAAATTCCTACTTTTTTCAGGAATATTGATTGGTTGATCTAAAGTTTGAGATTGGTACTACAAAGTCTATGGAGGCAGAATCTAGTTAAAGTCACAGAAACTGTGAGAAGAACCCTCTAAAATAATCTAAAATCAGAAAGAGAAAGAGGACATATAGGTTGGTTTAATAGAAAATACAGGGATGGTTAGAGGAAATGAAGAGAAATTAGGAATATGAGATAAGGAAAAAAGGGCAAGAATGGGGAGAGAGGAGGATTATGAAGAAATAAATCACCTTAAGAGCCATGAAGCCAACAGAGCTTTTATTAGAAACTAAAGGGATTATAAACTTGATGCCTAGACAGGGAAGGATCTTGCTTCTTTATGAAGACCAAAAATGTCTTTAAAGTCAATAATCAAAATCAGGACTGCAGGGCAAAAGGAGAAGGGACAAGTCAGAAGAACCCCAAGGGTCAGGGCCAATTTGAGTGGCTCAGGCAATAGAGGAATGATGAAAGGGATGGACTGGTACTTTAAACCTTAGCAAAGCTGGGTAACATGAATACTGCTAGTAAAATGTTAACCACTTATTTTGTACATCCAACTTTCTTTACAATATACTATAGTTTGGTCATTCAACTGAATTGTCCATGGGTGCAAGACCATTGGGAATAAAATGAAAAAGACAGTATTTTGGGAGGAATATGGTCCTTGAGTAGAAAAAAATATCACTCTTTCTTTTGGGAAATGAGAGCTAAGAGCCAGCCTATGATCCATTACAGTAGCCTGTTTAGTCTGCAGTAATTAGTAGTCTTCATTAGTTTTTCCTGGATTTATTTTTAATACTTTAATTCTTGGTCAAGTCAGTTTACCTTTTGGGTATCTTTCCTCATCTAGAAAATTAGAGGTTGAATTGAATGATTCCTCAAGTTCCTTGCAGTTCTAAAATTCTATAATTATGAGAATAATGTTTTTAGTCATCAAAGTACTTCTTTCATCTTTGAAAAGAAGATTTTGACCTTTTCTCTAAAGGAGATGACTACAAGGCCAGAATGCTTTAATACATACTACTAAGGACTGATGTTAGTGAAGACAGGAAAGTAATACAAGGGTCGTGTAGGGCCAATATTCATACAAGTTCATCTGATCCTTTGATGCAACTGTTATTTATGAAATTTCAAGTCTAGTTCACCCCTATTTTCAAAGTGATTTCCATTCCAGAAATATTTCACCCTTCTCTAACACTGACCATCACTTTTGTGTCAAAGGTGCAAGGCATTATACTTATTGCCTTATTTGTGGAAGGGTTCATCTTCTCTGGAACCAGCTGTCTAGATGCCATTTAGTCATGGGGGAACCTCTTAAGAAAAGATAATTAGGCTCTTTTCTTATACTCTTTGGTTCAATAATTCCTGTCCCAGGAGCAAATTATCTAAAACTTAGGTTCTAGCTCATGTCTAGGGTTTCCCCAAAGAGAAGAGTTAATGGTATCTTCTCCTTGCAAGGATTCCTGCCACCATTTATCTTCCAGCATCCAAGATTCCAAGACCACTCATACAAATAGAATTTCCTTTTAAGCAGATGTCAAGATAGTGGGGAAAGGCAAGATTTTCCTTAGTGAAAGTGATGAATGAAGGGATGTCTCCTGAAGTGAAGAGGGAGTTAGAAGCTGTCTCTCCTTCTAACTGACATAGCATTTTATTCCAGTGTCACGAAGTTAAGAAAGTTGAAGAAATTATTCTGGATTTTCCAAAAGATAATATATTTCTAATTTCATGTTACTAAAGGGCTAGAAGCAGCCAGGATATTATCATCTCCAGCACTCCCCAAATGCTGAATTACATATGTGGTCAGTCAAAAGCAAGCAGAGAATAACTATGCATACTCTCTTCAATTATTCCTTTTTCTTATTTTCTTTTTATCCTTTCATAAAGTTGAGTCTGGTTGAAAAGAAACAAATAAAACCAGTAAACTTTAAAGGATGAATGATAACTATGGTATTCTCTTCTTTTCTTAAACCTCTCTTTTCATTGCCAGATCTGATGGTTAATCTTTACTCATTCCTCATTTTTCTTGACTTCTCTTGCATTTGGCACTCTTAACTCCCCTTTACTTGGAAAAAGCATTATCTCTATTCTGTAGGTTTTTGTGACAGTTGTCTCACTTACTTCTTTCCTTCTTGCCTGGCCAGTCTATCTTAGTCTCCTATTCTGGATCATCATTCATACCAAATCAACTCCCCTTATTAAGAGTTTCCTCTAAGGCTTTGTCTTAGAATTTCCTCTCTCTCTAAACTCTTAGTGAGTTTATCAGGCCTTCTGACTTTAATTATCAAGTCTAGGTAGATGATTTATGAACCTAGGCAATATATCTTGCCCCACCAATTGTTGTACAGTAGACACTGTATATATTCAACACACACACACACACACACACACACACACACACATATATATATATATATATACATATATATATATATATATATATATATATATAGTCTCTTATTTTAGCCCCAGACCCATATAACCAACTGCTTTTTGCATATACCAAATTGGATGCTTTTGAGACTAGACATTATTGCTTACCCCAAACTCATCCCCCTTCCAAACTTCTGTATTTTGGTTGAAGGTAAGATCATTTTGGGGGCAGCAATGCAGTGCAATGGATAGAATACTAAACCTGAAGTCAGGAAGACTCATCTTCCCAAGTTCTGATTTGTCCTCAGACATTTTTTTAGTTCCATAGCATGTTCCCTTATCTGTAAAATGATCCAGAGAAGGAAATGGCAAACCACTCCAATAGCTTTGCCACAAAATCCCCAAATAGGGTCTCATGGTTGAAAATATCTCAGCAGCAAAAACTAACATTATTCTAGTTTCACATGTTTATAACTCTGGTGTTTTTCTTGACTTCTTACATATCCTCACAAAATCAATCAGTGGTCAAATCTTGCTGATTTTACTTCCTCAATATTTCCCACATCTGACTCCTTCTCTCTACTCAGAGACATCCATTACTGAAGCTCTTGCTGCCTCCTGACCGTATTATTGTAATGGACAACGAATTAGTTTTCTTGCCACAAATCTCTCCTTATTTTATGCTATCCTTCAAACAGCTAGAAAAGATTTTCCTTAAATGCTGATCTGATCGAGTTGCTTCACTATTTAATAAATTCCATTGGTTCCTACTACCTTTCAGATAAAATATAAACTCTAACTTTTAAAGCAATTCATAACTCTGTCCCAGTTTATCATTCCATCTTTATTCCCTATCTTGCAGTCTATGATTCCCTCCAAACTGACATTCTTTCTCCCCCTTGTGTTTCTGCACTGGCTATGACTTGTGTTTAGAATGCACTCCCTTTTCACCTCTATCTCACAGAACCCCTTCTTCCCCCCAAATATCTTCTTCAATACCTGCTTCCAAATCTCCCAATGCCCATTCTCCCAAACTAACCTGTATCTTTATTCACTTTCTTTGGATCTGTTTTGTGTGTGCTCTTGTCCCCCTTTCCCTCCCTGATAGAAAATGCCTTCAGGTTAGGGATTGTTTCATTCTTTGTATTGTACTTCTAGTGTCTAGTATTGGGTCCTATACATAGTAGGTACTTAACAGATGCATGTTGTTTGACTGATTAAAGGTAAAATGAATTTGTTTTTGTTTTTTTAATAATTCCCTTTATAAGAAAAAAAGGGATTAAAAACAACACAGGATCCTGGCTAATGGGAGATGGGAGTTTGATGGAATTTTTCATTATGGTGAAAATAGGTACCATCGAGTTTCACTTGAAAAATCATCATTTTCTAATAAAAAGTTTTCATATGAAGAGTGCCTGATGAAGGAAATTTGGACATTTTTCTACAAATCTAGAGAATTAGTGTGTCATAATGCTACAGAGATAGGAAGTAAATTTGTTTCATTCTATAGTCTTCAGTGTAAGAATCTTTTTTTCCCCTGCCGTCTGATCCCTTTCCCTCCCTCCACCAAGCACATACACTTACATGAATTTTTTTTCACCAAAACACATTGAGGAAATTGGTCTTTTTAAAAAAGCAAACACATTTTTCTGAGATGGCAGTTTAATCTCTCTGGAGCTAGAGGTTGCCCTCTTTGCCAGTGACTAACGTGAATGATATTCAGCAAGGTTCCTTCCTGTGTCAAGTTTAAAGGGGTTGAATTCTAAGTCTCTTCCCTAACCAATTACATTCTGAGATTATTTTTTTAAAAGGTAGAGTTCTGATTAGGGAATGAAAGCCAGGTGGAGTTCTCCCATGGTGGTTTTCTTCTGACTCCAATTCTGGAACCGCTAAGTACAAATGGGAAGCCAGATCATCCGATGTCCTAAAGAGACAAGTGAAGACGACAACAGACTACTGTAAATTCATCTTCTAATTATGAACTTTACTAGAATAACCTTCATCTGGGCGGTCCTGGTTGTAATACCACTCTCCAAAACAGCCCTGGCTCCAGGGATTTTTACAGTGAGACACAAACTGGAAAAAGGCCACCCCTTCACAGTCCATGAGTCATTAGCACAATAAACAACCTCTAGATGTTTCAATTCTCCTACTAATTTGCTTCCCAATCTGATGGCCTCCTCTTCCTCTGAGTTGCGTTCAATCTTTTTTTTAAAAGACTTCCATTTCTACTATCAACAAGAATTTCATAATTTTGGAAGAAAATTGAGTCTGAGCTCAGAGAATCCAATTTCACATCGCCAAATGCAGCCATACGTCTTGCTTCCATTTTTCCTTCATTCGTCTTCAGGGGAGATGGCTCGTAAATTTCCGAACAAGGTGGCTATAGAGCCCAGTGTAACTGATCTATGTGAAATACACTATAAGACCTTTTTACTTGGTAAGCTATGGAAAATATTTGCTGCCCACAGCCTGTGGTGACAGCAAACATTCCGAAGCGGGATTGGAGTTTGGATGTATCATTCTGTGGCACAGCTGTGACAACTCCAGTTGGTTATAGGTTTGTGGCCTGTCACAGCATGTTTACCTGCAAATGAATCTGAAAGGCCACAGGGCTGGGACTGTGTACCAGAAGGTTGAATAAAATGTAAGCAGCTATTTTAGAGCTAAGGACTGTACATCTTGTCCACTGGCCCCCATTCACAAGGGCAAATAGCACTTACCTAAGGAGTAAGAATTTCTTTAAATAAAAACTCTTTACCCTTAAAGAATGTCTTTCAGGATGAAGAAGACCAAGAAGATGAAAACTACTTACATGTGCCTTCAATAAACCAAGCCCAAAGTCTGGAGGCTGTGAGCATCTTTTGTATACTTCTAAGTGTTAGTTCAGCTTTGGGAGATAACTAGACACTCTCTGTGTCTGATTTTGTCTCTCTCTGTCTCCCTCCCCCATTTACCATCCCCATCTCTGTCTCTTTCCATCTCTCTGTCTCTGTCTCTGTCTCTATCTCTGTCTCTGTCACTCTCTCTCTGTCTCTGTCTCTCTTTCTCTCGGTCTCTGTCTGTCTGTCTCTCCCCCTTTACTCTGTCTCTGACTTTTTCTTAAATCTTTCTTTGTCCCTATTTCTATTTCTTTCCTCTGTATCACTCTTACACTGTCTCTATCTCCCTTTCTCTGTCTCTGTCTCTCTGTTCCTATGTCTCTTTGTCTCTGTCTGTCTGTCTGTCTGTCTCTCCCCCTTTACTCTGTTTCTGACTTTTTCTTAAATCTTTCTTTGTCCCTATCTCTATTTCTTTCTTCTGCATCACTCTTACACTGTCTCTATCTCCCTTTCTCTGTCTTTGTCTCTGTATGTCTGTCCGTCTCTTTCTCTCTCTCTCATCATATTCACACATAGAAAGTCTTCACCTATCTCTGACCACTGAGGGAAGCATTTCCTTACATAAAAGTTTTACACCCTCCACCTCCCATTCTAGATGTCAACATCTCATTTGGACAGCAAAGTATTGATTTGAATGGCACTATGTGCAAATCTGGCTTCCTAAAGAATTTGAGCTCTCTTAGATTTGGTTTTCATGGATAGCCTCAAGTAAAAGAGTAGTTATAGTTGCCATTTTTTGAGGCAGCTAGAACAGCAAAATGCTCTGTCCCAGGATGGGGGCTCAGGGTAAGGGAAAGTGAAGTGTCTTCCAGGATGCCACCTGAACACATGGGTTCATAGACTTAGGACCAGTTAACCAGAAGGTCAAGAATGGTTCAAGACTTGGACTTGTCCATATCAAAAGTCTTGTAAGACAGTAATGGCAATATTATAGAATGATTATCTATGAAAACTTGGCTACTCTCAGCAATACAATGATCTGAGACAATACTGATGATGGGGAATCTGGATTCTCCACCTCCAGAGAAAGAACTATTGGATTCATCTTTCACATTGGCGTATTTATGATTTTATTTTGGGGTTTTGGTATATATGAGTGTGCTCTTACAACAGTGACCATTATGTAAATATGTTTTGCATGACAATAAAAATAAAATTAAAAAAGAGACTTGTAAGAACCGTGTTTAGCTAAGTAAAAAAAATATGTATGTTAGTAAGTACAGTGGATAGAACACTGAGCCTGGAATTAGGAAGACCTGAATTCAAATCTGACCTCAGATATTTACTAACTGAGTAACCCTGGGTAAGTTACTTTGCCCCCGTCTGACTTAGTTTTTTTCATCTGTAAAATGAGGAAAGTAACAGAACCTAGCTCTCAGACTTATTTAGGGGATAAAATGAGATAATATTTGTAAAGTATTCTGCAAATCATAAAGTGCTATATTAATGTTATTATTATTATATGGATTGTCTAAATATATACAGCTCATAGAAGGAATGGGGGATACAATATGATGTCTGGACTACTATTGAGGAAAAGAGAAGAATCCACAGCAGTGCTTATAAGACTGGCAGCATGCTGTGGCATGGAGCGTGGGATGGAAGGTGGGCCAGCCTCTTGGTTTCCATGACGCTGTATTTTTTTTACTACAATCTCTAGCTACAATCTCTAAGAGAAGTTCCTAGATCAGAATTATATCTGGCTCATCTGTTATCTATTATAGGAATATGAAGTTGATTCAGAACAAAGGCCCATTCCCTGGTTAGTAGGCATTAGTTTATAACTATTCTCCTAACGAAGAGAGAGGCCCAAATCTTTACCCAGGGAAAAATTCTCTGAAGTCTCTAGGGTAACAAGCTGTAAATCAGGGAGAAGCTAAGGAGCTGGTTTCCCCTACATGCCTTCAGCTTCCAAAGTCTATCTTTCTTTTTCCTGGAGTTTGTCTTGAACCACACATCCCTGAAACTCTAATTAATTCTACACCTAACTTAGGTCATAGAGTCAAGTCAGCATCCTCTCCACCAATCAGGAGTCATATCCATTTTTGCAACTACACACAAAACACTCCATGCTTGTCTGGAAGCCCTGGTTACACAGTTAACAACTGGACAATCGATGAACTTTAACAAGCATTCATTAAGTAGCTATTAATATACTTAGCCTTACTTAGCCCCTTTCTCCACTTTGAGGGAGAGCAATAGAAGAAGTTTTTGACAGAAGTGACATGGTATGGCTGTAGCAGAGGAGGATGGGAAAACAACATGAGATCTACAGATTTCCTGTTAAGCCAATTGTTGGGTTTTTTACTTTTCTCCATGACAAGTGAGAAGGTGTTGGATCAAGTTCATACCTGAGATAGGACAGCTAAAAATATCACTATTGGAGCCTGTTAGCATCTCTCAAACACACAGCCCCATCTTTGAGAAGATGAAAATGCTCAAGGCCAAATTTTCTGCCCCCTCATCTAAACATTGGAATTAGGAGTCAAACATACTTTGCAGTACTATCTAAATTCCTTTGCATGAAGGACTGAACTCTGCATTTCCTATGATTTCTGGCTCTGAAGAAGCTTTTTTACTGTCTGAAGGCTTCTGGGATCTAAGAAAATGGGCATTCTGTTTCTTGTTAAATATTTCATAGTGTATTTTTTAATATTATGAATTTTTTGTTAGTTTTTTTTTTTTATTGTGTCTATGCCAAGAGTAAAATACAACTTACTCTTTTGTCTTTACTATGGGTAGTTGACTCTGTTCTGCCAAGGTCATATGACTAAAGCTCAAGAAACATAGAAAATTCAGGATAAAGTTCAAGTTTTTTGTAAGTGTTTTTGAGTTGATTTCTGCTCTGATAAATCAGGTAAATCCACAATAATCCACTCGCCACTCCTGCTCTCAATGTGTTGGTATTGTCTTGCAGAGAAAGGCAGAGAATCCACTTTCTGAGAAGTAGAAAAAGCTGGGTATTGCCTCCATGCTTTTTCCTAGAGGGTTTCTGCTATAATTACCAGAATGAGACTGGAAATTCCCAAATCTGGAGTCTTCCTTTGGGGCCGGAATTGGAAAGTGACTAGCAGTGCCATCTCCTGGCCAAAGGTATAAGGCTCAGGGCTGGGGATACAAAGCCAAAGAAGAACAGTTTCTATCCTCAGGAAGCTTATACTCTTCAAGAAAATACAAAAGATAATCATAAAAGTGCATAATTTTAGAGTTAACAAGCACCTCCATAGATAACTAATCTAATATACCTTAAAAAGAATCTTTTCTATAGTACACCAAAGTAATTATCCATCCTTCATTTGAAAGCCTCCAATGAAAGGAAACATAGCCCATTTCAACTTTTGGATATCTCCAGGAATATGTTGGTAAATGTTTAACAACCAGCTCCCTGAAAAAAAAAAGTAAGCACAACATACTTGCAAATTTAATCTTCATTCCCACCAGCTGTACTTATTGGATTATACTCTACCATGAATATGGCACATAGGAGATAACTTCTCTTCCCTCTCCCCCTGTTTTCAGCTTCCTTTTGTTTGAAATCTTCTCCCATTAGGTTGTAACCTCCTTAAGGGAAGGGATTGCTTTTTGCTTTTCTTTGTATCTCCAGGGCTTAGCACAAAGACTGCCACATTGTAGGTGCTTAACAAATGTTTATTGTATTGTATTATATTGAAATATTAAAATTTGCTCCATTATGTTTTTAAGTCTAGACAGTCAACCAAATAATAAATCAAGTCCTGATTCTAAATGTTTACTGATTTTGAGGTATAAAGGCTCACACTGAAAATTTAACAATTGGATCCAGTATTTTCTTGGATGGCTCCAATTGTTAAGAATTTTGTTGTTGTTGTTGTTTTTGTTTTTCCTGACATTAACTTCCCACCATTGCTTTTACTTCTGTCCCTTAGTAGCAAATGAAACAATGGATCATTCCTCTTCCAGGTGATAGCTCTTGAAATACTTGAAGACAGCTTTCATGTCCTTTCTGAGTTTTCTCTTCTCTAAACGAAATATTCCTAGATCCCTTAAACAATTTCTCTAAGTCTTGGATTTTAGGCCCTTCACCATCTTGGTTGCCCTTCTCCAGACACTCTTCAAATTTTCCATGTCAATCAACAATCATTAATTAAATATCTACCATGTGCCAGGACTGTGCTAAATAGGAGAAACAAAGGCAGGCCAAGACAGTTAGTTCTTTGTATCTCTGACATTCTTGTGTGCCAAGACAATGCCTGATATACAGGAAATACTTGATAAATGATTGTTGATTGATGTATTTATATAAGATAATTTTAAGAAGGGAGAGCAGTGATAATGAAGGGAATTAGGAAAGGCTTCTTTTTAGAGGTGCTACAGGAACTGAGTCTTTAGGAAAAATATTCTAAGGGGCAGGGATGAGGAGAGTATATTCCAATTATATTATATAGCCCATGAAAAGGCAAGAGATCAAATATCTACTTCAGGGAACATCAAATAGGGCAGTTTGGATGGAATACGGAGTGCATGGAGGGTGTGCATGAAGGGAGTACAGGGAGTGCATGTGTCAACACAGAGTGTGATGGGTCCAAAGGCAAAGGGCAAGTCCCTAACATATAATGAAGCAATCAGCACTAGGATATTACAACAGAATTTAAAAAGCATCAGAGACAGCAAGTATGCCCTTATAATACATTGCAGAGGCAAATGACAAAGTAGCAAGAGGAGCAAAGGATGGAGAGAGAATCAGAGATATGGGTCAAAGAAAGAATCATCCATACCTGACCCAAGACAGGACAAAGGAGAAGTCCTAACAATTAAAGAATTTGTGGCAACAACTTTTGGAGTAACTTTTGGTGTTGAATTGAGTCCCTCTTATTTACTGAATGAAGGTCAGCTATCTCAGGGGAAATGACAGTTTACTTCCAGAAAACATACTTCTTCCATGTATATTTTGCAAACCTTGTGGTTTGACCTTGGCAAGATAGCAGTAGTGGAAGACCCTGACTAATTTGGAGAGAGAGCCGACACCTGATTCCTAGGTTCTCTCTTCCAGAATATAAACTTCCTACTCCACCAAAGCCTAGACACTAACTTGGTGCTTATGGAAATCCAAATATTCTACATCTTTGAGGAATCATGAATAGGTTGGAGATCAGGTTTTATATTTGTATGACATAGGAGACCAATAAAATAATGAAAGACTTGGAAAATCTAGAATGTAGGTAGTAGCTCCAGCTGGTAAATTAAGTAATTTGATACCTAGATTATGGGGTGGTTCCCAAACTTTTTTGGCCTACCACCCCCTTTCTAGAAAAAATATTACTTAGCCCCCTAGAAATTAATTTTTTAAAAAATTTTAATAGCAATTAATAGAAAAGATAAATGTACCTGTGGCCATCACCGCTCTCCTGCATCGCTGTAACACCCACTAGGGGGCGGTGGCGCCCACTTTGGGAATCACTGATTATGACTATGCCCATTTGGGTTTCCATGTGCTCAGCAAGATCTATTCTCTCACTGGTACAGGGTCCCTAGGAGTTCAGTGGTAATCAGTCTTCCATTTATCGGTCTTGATGGGATTCCCATAGTACTTCGTAAAGGTTGGCCTGAGAAGTTATGTGTTCTTCTGGGAGTTATCTACTCCAGGTAGCATGGAGTCATTAATGTATAAAAGTGGTGATTGGAGCTCAGATACACATAAAATGGTATGTCTTAAGATGGAAGAATAGATGGAGTCATTATCACAAATCTTAGGCATTATCTGGCCTCACTCCTGCTGATTCCATTCTGGAAGAGGAGCTGTTTCACTTGAAGCTGAAGGGGAGTCCAGGTTTGCTGCTACAAACTGTGATTTGAGAGGAAAAGGGGATAAAATTAGATTTCATCACAAGGTTTGTACTATTCAGCATGACTCAACTCAGGGGTAGAGATCATGAAGAGGGTGGAAATGGTAGGAGTTTGCTAAGGAAATGGCTGAAGTGTTGCAATAGATTCAGGTCTTGGGTCATGACTCAAATCAAAGGTCAGAAAGACCTATTATAAGGTCAAAGGAACCATCCAAATTGGATGAGTTTATTGTTTTGTGCTCATTTAAATAGAGAGGGCCTATATGTTTTTAAACCAAGGGAGTAAAGGGCTGCTTTGCCCACCATAACTCTCCATTTGGTTTGGTGCTAGCTGTAGAAGGTGCTAACTTAATCCTGCATTCTCCACTTTGGTAGGTAGCTCTTGAGGAAATCCCTCTTTCCCTGCTCCTTAGCCACTGACTCCAGTTGACAGGCAAAATCAAGGCCCTACTCACTGGGTTTAAATCCCCATGAATTGGTTGGATGAAGGTTCAGAAGTCATTAAGCAATAGATTTGCTATTTCCTGTTTAATTATCTGCATTTTTGTGAGCTGGCTTACCTTATGCAAACTATTCAAATCTATGCTCCTTTTAGTCTTTTGAGGTTTTTTCATGCAATACCAAGTATAATAAAAATCAAATAATTCTCTTTGTTACTGCTCATCTACTTCTATTTAGACTCAAGCTGCCTGGAAGACATAGCAAACTAAGCATATTTATAGTAAGTATTATAGGAACTGAAATAGCATGTGACAGATATAGCCTTTATGGATAGTTAATAGTTTAGAAAATCTTATTCTCTATTTTGAGTTTTGGCTCCTCTTGCCAGTTTCTGAGGTAACAAAAATCATGGGATTTGGAATTGGAGGGGACAAGAATGACCATTTATTCCAATTTGTAACCAAAGGTTTTTTCCCTGGAAACTGGGAATTCTCCTTAAAAATTATTTTGAGGGGCAGCAGGGTGGCTCAGTGGATTGAGAGCCAGGATAGAGACAGGAGGTCCTGGGTTCAAATCTGATCTCAGACACTTCATAGCTGTGTGCTCCTGGGCAAATCACATAACCCTAATTTCCTAGCTCTTACTGCTCTTCTGCCTTGGAACCAATATGCTGTATTGATTTTAAGATGGAAGGTAAGGGTTTTAAAAATACATATATTTTAAAAATAGATTTAAATTTAATTGGTCTCCTTCTTAAACCTATATATTTGATTAATTTAGAAACATTATTTTGAGAAGGGCTTCACCAGACTTCTGAAGGTGTCCAGGACACCCAAGAAAGGTTAAGAACCTCTGAATCTTCCCTATAGCATCTTTAACAAATGGCTATCTAGCCCCTGCTTGAAAACTTCCAAGGAAGGGGACCTCACTCCCTTTTAAGGCAGTCAATTTCAGTTTTGGATGCTTCTAATTGCCAGAAAGTTTTGTCTTGATATGATGTGGGATCTTTAATCCTCACTTGAGCAAATTTCTACCTGATAGATCATGGGACCAACAACCCTTTTCCCATGGCCAGAGGGAAAGAGAGAAGGAGGGAGGGAGGGAGTGAGGGAGGGAGAGAGAGAGGCAGGGAGACAGAAAGACAGAGAGAGAGAGAGAGAGAGAGAGAGAGAGAGAGAGAGAGAGAGAG
>NC_058131.1:145361491-145397108 GCF_016433145.1 Gracilinanus agilis
GAGAGAGAGAGAAAGAGAAAGAGAAAGAGAAAGAGGGAGAGAGAGAGAGAGAAAGGGAGAGAGTCAGTCTAAATGAACCTCAGGGTTGAACAGGTAACAAGGAACTGGAGATGTCTTGGCCTGTGTCTGGCCCCACGGTGGGTGGTCCAAGTTACTCCTTTATGGGTTCTTGGTTAGGAAATCATATGTCAAACCTGGCTGACGGGGTCTGACCTGAGGCAAATGAGACAGAGAGATTGAGTAAGGCAGCAATTCATTGTGGGAAAGGAGTTGAAATGGAAAGAGGAAGAGAGAGCAAGACTGGAGCTCATAACCAGTAGATGGCTAGGGGGTCTCCACTTGGGTAGAGAAGGGTAGAATATTTTATAGGGTGGTGGTCTGGGATGAGGTAACCTGTGTTGCTTCTTATTTGTCAAAGTTGGGGTACTTGTGTCCAGATGATTGGATAGCCCTGAGGTTCTGTTTTTTGGGGTGAGAACTTCTGCTTCCCAGGCTTGTATGGTCCTTAGTATGGTACAGACAGTTTAAGTCCAGTACATTAACCCATCATGGATTTGTCAAGTTATAGCATGGGAAGAAACAGTGTCCTATGAAGTGGAACTACTTGCTTTGTTTTGGAGTTCCACCAGGTGCAAGAGAAGGGGGGGGGGGCTATTGGTCTTGGTAGGGAAGGGGGAAGGGGAAAAGGGGTTTTGGTCCCAGGATCAGTACTACCCATTTATGGGATTAAATGAGCATAAGTCATGATAGTTGTAGAAATGGTAATGGAGACATCAGGGATGTTTCAATAAATCTAATGATTGTGGGTACACACACTGGGTTTTAGGAGAGACTGGACCAGGATAGTGAGACCAGAGTTCACTGGAGTAACACAGGAATGGCAGTTGGTCTTAACTGTCACTCAGCTCTCCCTAGGCCAGAGGCTTTGAATCCAACAGGCAAGGTAAAAGGTTTTAACAGGGTTTAATTATATTTAACTAAAATAAAGGTGGGAAAAGGATTTCTATTCTCAAAACCTAAAGGATAAAACCACAGGGGTAAGGGAAGGACTTCTCTACACTAATCTTAATGACCTAAGCAGGCAGGGCCCAAAGGAACAGTGGAGTCACTAGGAGGCTGAATCAAACCTGGTTCCAGCCAGACTTGATCAGCACAGCTATGGATCTGAGGGTGGCTTTGAGGGTTCTCACAGTTTTCCAAAGATGCTCACTGGATGCCAAAATCCTAGGTGGTCCAAGATATCCAAGAAGAAAGAGATGCTTGAGAAACTGTCCATCAGATCCCAAACTTCTCCTCTTCTTGGTGCTGTTCTGTTGTTGCTGGAAATCCACCTCCACTCAGGATCCCAAGGAAATTAGGAAGCAGTATCTGAGATCTCCCAGGGCTGGCAACAGTTTTTGCCCACCACTAATGGAGTCTCTCTCTCGGAGTACAAGGCACCTACTTCCTGCTCCTTCATTCCATCTTGGAATGCTCCCACCTTCCTGCTAGGTTCACCCTTAATACTTAATTACTAACTAATCTTCCTCACAACATAGTAGAGTACTAAGAATTGTATCTTCCTTGATCAGGCATAATCAGAAATCAACAAATGTTGTTGAGACAGTATAATTCCTATTATAAGTTCTTTCTCTGAGATAATCAGATATATTTAGGCAAATGTAGCAAAGAAAATATCAATAGGTAAATAGAAATTGGGGGCAATATTACTTCTACATTGGCCTGGGAGAATCAATGCACAGATTAGGGCATAAAAGCAATTGAGTAGCCTACTTTCCCCAGCAATTTTCTTTCTTTGATTACATATATTTACCAAAAGTCCTATATTAATTTCCTCAAAAGCCTTCCATTCTGGTCTAGGATGACATCATTAGTATGGACTGAATCAGTTTGACTCATTCTATTTGACAGATGGATGCTTTGTTAAGACTGAATTATTATATCTTTTGTCTCTCTTTATATCTCTGGAACTGCTGTCACAGCCTAGACATAAGACCCAGTTTGATTGGATAAGAC
Organism: Gracilinanus agilis; assembly: GCF_016433145.1. Taxonomy (NCBI): domain Eukaryota; kingdom Metazoa; phylum Chordata; class Mammalia; order Didelphimorphia; family Didelphidae; genus Gracilinanus; species Gracilinanus agilis. The sequence goes on from NC_058131.1 coordinate 145,363,508, forward strand.
TTGATGTTCATTCATGATGTTATGATCAATATCTATTGGACTATTTTGTTCAGAGTTGTGATTAGCTGACTAGTGATGCTACTGTATAGAAGACATACTCCAGATATCATTCTCTGGGGTTGACCATGGGTGTCCTGTGGCTTCTAGCCATTTCCTGGTTGGAGAGGAATCTCTCATGTATCCCAGATTTCAAAAGTCCCAGGAACTGAAGGGTGACAGCATTGTCAAGAATAATGTATTATTCACATTCTCATATACATATGTATACATATAGGAATTCATACATATATGTACATACACATACATATAGCCTCTTTACCTAATAAAATACTTTACTTAAACCAGGAGCTATTAAGAGAGTAACTAGTATCCTTTGATGAATTTCAAGATTTCTGGCCCAGATGAAACATATCCTAGAGATCTTAAAGAACTGGCAGATGTGATTTAAGGGCCACTGCTAGTAATATTTGAAAGATCAGGAAAAACAAGAGAGGTATTATATGATTAGAGAAGGACAAGTGGCTTGATTTTCAAACATGGGGAAGATAATAGGTTCCTAAATCTATAGGCCAATGAGCTTGCATTTGATTCTTGAGAAAATTCTGGTGGGGTGAAGAATGGATATCTAAGAGATGGTTGGTGAACCTCTAGAAATGGAAGTTATGATTACAAAGAGTCAGTAAGACTGCATCAAGAAAGATCATGTCTAACTAATCAGACTAATTTATATTTTTGACAGGATTACTGAACCAGTAGATTAGTGGATTATAGTGAATCTGGTGATATTTTGGGAATTTTCTTAAACAAACATTTGAGTGGAGAAGATATAGAGATGAGGACTAGATAACAATACGATTAGATTCCAAAATGGTTAAATGGACAAATGCAAAGAATAGCTGTTAAGAGTTTAATGTCAATGAGATAAAAGGTCTCCAGTTCCCTGAGGATTAGTTGTTGGCTCTGTGCCAGTTAACATTTTAATCAATAACATATAAAAGTGTAGATGATGAGCTCATTGAATTTGCAACTGACCCAAAGTTAAGAGCTATAGCTTTTGCACTGAATATCAGAAACAGGATTGTGAAAAGAGATATTTACAAGCTGGGTTTCATCTGATAAGATATAATCTAATAGGAATAAATGAAATATATTGTATTTGGACTCAAAAATATCAGCTTCACAGATCTAAGGTGAGGGTGGCATGAATAGACAGTAGTTGTTCCAAAAGAATCTCTGAGGTTTTTAGAGAGGAATCTCACTCAGATATTCTCCTTCCTCTCCCTGCCATGTTTGTCCTGGACCTGTCTCTAAGAGTTCATTGAGCCATTTCAAGAGGTAAAATACATTTGAATGAATCAATTGAGTATGGCCTCAGACTCTATGAAGACTATAATATAAGATCATGGCTCCACTACAGTCATGTGAAAACATTCAGCTAGAAGTCACTGGCCTGAGTTATGCCTAGATTTGAATCCTTATTAATTCAAAGCTGACTACATCTCCTGGGTGAGGCAGACAGGCCAAAAATGAGTATGTAGAAATCCCAGCTGAGACTTGTCTAAAGGACCCCCAGGTTAGATGTGAGAACAGATACCTGACAATATCACTTGTACACTATCCTTTGAAAGTACACATAAACTTGGAAAGGTCAATAGCTTTTTGATGTCATATTCCCCTGTCCTGATAGCTTTCTAACAACATTAGTGGTATAAATGTGTCACATATGGAGTGACCTTTCTGCCACCCATTCCTAGCACAGTGGAACTTTTGAGTAAGTGGAGTGAAGAAAAGTGAGCAACAGGTATGATGAAATGCAGTAGCAGAAAGAGATGTAATGGCCAATATAAGAAGGATGACAGAATAGAATGGTCACAGGAGGTGGCTAGGCAGGGCAGTGAAGAGAGTACTATACCTGGAGTCAAGAAGGCATGAGTTCAAAGCTAGGCTCAGACAGTGACTAGCTGTGGGATCCTGGACAAGTTATTTCTCCTCTACCTCAGTTTCTAAAATGGGGATAATAATAATAGCACCCTACTCCTAGGGTTATTGAGAGGATCAATGATTTGTAAATGTCTTAGCATAGTACCTGCTACATAGTAGTTGCTTAATAAATATTTCTATACTTCTTTCCTTCCTTCCTTTATTCATTCATTTGTCTGTTCATTCATTCACCCATTACTTCCTTCATTCCTTCATTCCTTCTTTCCTTCTTTCCTTCCTTCCTTTCTTCCTTCCTCCTGATTTTGAGTCAATTCCCAAGGATTTGTTGGATGTGCGTTCCAGGTCTAGCAATTCTGAGTTTTCATATAAAGACTGGCCATATAGTATCCACTTACCCATACTGATACCCCCATAAATCTCCCCCACCCATATCAATGAATATGTATGTATGTATATGTGTGTGTGTTTGTGTGTGTGTGTGTGTATGTGTATAAGGTTTCAATGTTTCTTCTCTCTCTACCAAGCCCCTTACCTGGTATTCAGACCTTACGAAATCTGACTTTACATTATTTTCTAGCCTTATCATCATCTATTCACCTCATGTACTCTACAGTCCAGCTAAATTGGGTTACTTATTGTTTCTTGTACAAATCCTGCATTTTCTACCTCTGTGTCTTTGGTGATGCTGTTTCCATGTCTAGAATTCTCTCTTTCTTATCCCATATTTTCTCTTGATAGCTTCTTCATCTATTAAGGATCAGCTCAAGTACTGTCTCCTTTAATAGTTGATTTTTCCAGACCGTACCTTGCCATCTCTGCATTTTCACATGGTGCCCATGGGTGCTTGCAATGCTCTCCCTCATCTATGCCTTTTAGATAACTTATCTACTTTCAAAATCCTGGTTAGGGGTCACTTCTTTGTCTTTCTCAATATCCTTAACTAAAAGTGTTTTTGTCCTCTTTGAATATTCCTAGAATTTTTTCTCTTATTTCTTTTCTGCCTTCTTTACAACCCAGCATGGATTATACCCATGTATTTTCTTGGCCTACCTGTACCTGCCTTCCCCTCAGCAGATTGTAATTGGCTTGGGATCAGTGATATTTTTTGTCTGTAGAGCCTCAGCACTTGCATTTAATATACTATCTTGAACAGTGTAGGCATTTAGTTAACAAACATTTATTAATCATACACTATGTGCAAGGCATTGTGCTAAGTTCTGAGACTATAAGGATAGTCTTCGAGGACATCATTCTAATGGGAAGAGACAAAAATGCAAAAGACAAAAAAATAACAAAACTACATATAAGTATATCTAGTGCATATAAAAAAGTAATAAATATATGTTGAATTAACATTCCTGATATCTCTGCTGAAATAAATTTCTTTCTCTGATCTCATAGTTCATAAAATGCTTTTGTACTATTATGTTTTAATGTTCATTAATTAAGTTTTATTTAATTATATGAATATAATTATATTTCACTAATTTTCACTGTACTTATCTATATACATGGCTTACTCCACAAACCATTTTGGAACTAGGTTTGCATTCCATTTATACTTATGTCTCCTTCAACACCTAGCCCCATGTACCACAAATAGTACAATGCTAAAAAGATATTTATTGAATGAATGAATAAACCTGTGAAATCATTTAGGATAGTAAGTGTCCTATTCCTGGCCCAGAGGTTATGAATAAATTGATCCATAACCATTTAAAACAATATATGTTGTTTGTGTGCTGTATCAGGATGGCAGTTTCAATGTAGATTCAGTGTTGAAAAGCCTCATTTCTCCACCCTAAGAACTTAGACTTATTTTGTTGTTGTCGTTGTTTCCAAGAGGCAGAAGTGTAGTAACATTGGTCAAAATGGGAAAAGAGGCAGATTTAGGTTTAACAAAAACAATAATTAAAAAATCCTGACAATTAGAGATGTCCAGTGGTAGAATGACCTCCCTTACTTTCAGGTCTTCAAGGAAAGGCTGGATGACTGTTGAGTATGCTATTGAGGCCATTATTGTTCATGTTGGAATTCAAATAGATGACCTTTGAAATTCCTTCCAGTTCTGAGATTCTGAAATTCTGTGACAGATGTACTGACTCAAGCAATTCACTTGGTGTTTCTGAGGTTTAGCTTTTTTTTTTTTTTTTTTTTTTTTTTTTTGATCTGTGGAGTGAGATGAGTCAACTAGGTTACCTTTGGATTCATGTCTATTCCAAGTCCATTATCCTGTGATCTGACCTCTCCCTTAAGGTCAAACTTCATTTTCACAATTCCTTATTGGGACATCTGATTTAAGTTTAACTATATATACTTGTATGTACAGTTTTGTTATGTTTTTGTCTTTTTCATTTTGTCTCTTCCCATTAGAATAAGAAATCCTTGAAGATTTTTGCCTTTCTTTGTATCCTCAGAACTTAGCATAATGCCCAGTACATAGTATACGATTAATATATTAATGTTTGTTGACTAAATGCCTACACTGTGCAAGATAGTTTATTAAATGCAAGTGCTGAGGCTATAAAGACAAAAAAAATTCCTGATTTCAAGCCAATTACAATCTAATGGAGGTAAGGGAGGAGCAGGTAGAACAAGAACATAGATAGGCCAAGAGCTCATATTCAATATATGCCTAAACTCCCCATCATTCTTTCCTTTAAATCTGCTCCTCTTTTCCCCTTCCCCCACTTATATCTATTAATGCCTTTACTGTCTTGACAATCTCAGGCTTGAAATCTCAGGATCATTTTTGATGCTTCTGTACTCTTCACACCTAGGACAAACATTTATTTAGCTGCTGTTAGGCATGAGGCATTGTGTTAGGTACAGAGATATGGAAAAAGAAAGAAAAGAAGGAAGGAAGGAAAGAAGGAAGAAAGAAAAAGAAACATCCTCTATTTTCAAGGAGCTTATATTCTATTGAGGAAACAGCAGGATATCAGATATATACCTATTTCTATCTACGTATATGTATATGCATAGCAATTTGAGAAGGGAAATATCAGTGATAACTAATGGATCTGAAAGTAGCATGTGAATAGACCCTTGAAGGAAACTAGAACTTCAGAGGTAAGGAGGTAGGATAAGAGTGTACTCCAGGCATGAGGGACAGCCTTTGCAAAGGCACACAGAGTCATGAGATAGCATGCTGAGGTTGAGGAATGGCATTTAGGTCATTTTACTTCAGTGAATAAAGAGGAATAATCTGAAATAAGCATGCAAATGTAGGAGGGAACCAGATTGTGAAGGGGATTTAAATATTACACAGAAAAGTTTGCATTTTATCCTAGAAATAATAGGGAACTCCTTGGAGTCCTTGACCTTGGGATTGAGGTAGTTATTCCTGAGTTCAAGAAGATTATTTTGGCAGCTATATGGAGAACAGATGGGAGAGGAGATCAACTGGAGACTAAGAGTTCAATTAGGCTGTTGTTGCAATAGTCTAGGCAAGAGGTGATGAGACTTTATAGCAGAATGGGGATTCATGTAAGGTGGGGAAATGGGATAGATTCCATATATGTTATGTTTTTTGTCTGAGTTTCTACTTCCACAGTTCTTTCTCTTGATGTGGATTAGATTCTTTCTCCTAAGTTCCTCAGGATTGTCCTGGATCATTGTATAAAGTCAATTATTCTTGATTTTCCCACAGAGTTTCAGTTACTGTGTACAGTGTTCTCTTGGTTCTGCTCATTTCACTCTGCAATATTTTGATCTTTTGGCAATAGGAATCATTGGAATTCATTAAAGGAGGAACACGGCTAATCTGTGTTCAATAAAATTGTCTTTGGGCAGCAGAGTATAAAATGGATTAGAATGCTGAGAGACTTGAGGCTGTGTGACCAATGCAGAAAAAAAAATCTAAGCAATAAGGGAGAAGATATGAGGGCCTGAACTAAGGCTGGAGCCATTGGAGTGTACAAGAGATCAGTCTTAAGAGATATTATGAAGGTAAAAATGATTGGCTATGTGGGCTGAGGGAGAAGGAAGAATAGAGGATAGAGCTGTGGTTATAAACCTGGGAAACTGGAAGGACAGTGATGCCTTCAATAGAAATTTGGAAGTTCAGAAGAGGAAAGACATGAGAGGAGAGAGATGTTGAGTTCAGTTTTGGATGTGTTAAGTTTTAGATCACTGAGACATTCAGTATGAAACGTGTACAAGGTGATCAAAGATGTGCAACTGATGCAACTCATAGAGACAGCATCTCTATGAGAAATGAGTGGTAAACACTGGTAAGTGCTACAAATAGGGCAAGAGAGATGAGAAAAGACTCATATTTAGCAATTAACATTTCACTGATAACCTTCAAAGAAGGTTAGTACCTATTAAAATCCTATTGATTTTACCTCTTTAATATTTGCTTCATCATTCCAGGCTTTCCATTGCCATTGGTATCAACATATGCCGGACTTACCTCACAAGGTTGTTAGGAAGGACTTTATAAACTCAAAGTGTTGTATAATTATGAATTTTTGTTCTTTTTATAATTTTCTTAATTCAGACCCTCCTTAATTCTAATTGGAACTATCACAATAACCTAACAGTTCCCTTTTCCTCTGACCTGATCTCTCCCCTCCAATCCTTCCTCTAAATAACTAAAATGGTAATTTATCTAAAACACAGCTCTGCTCATCAGTGAATCAAGTAGCATTAAGGCATTTGTTAGGGGATAGGGAACTGTACCTGTAATTTTATTGGGATAGGGAAGTCCCTCAACCAATGCAGGTGAACAATTTCTCTGCAACTTACAGTGTTAAGAGACTTGGTTAGAAGTTAGGTATAGTGAAACATTTGTAAAATAAATACAAGTTTATTTGGAAAATATTGGCAGATGAGGGAATTGGAAATGGTTGAATGAAGAAGATGGTACTAGAACTGAGTCTTGAAGGAAATTAGAGATTCTGCAGGGCAGACTTAAGGAGGGAATATATTTTATCGACAGAACCAACCAGAGTAAAAGAATGGAAATGGGGGAATAGAGGGTCATGTGTGAGAAGCAGAAAGAAGGTCAGCTTTACTGTACTGTAGAATGCATGAAATGGAATAATGTATAATAAATACTGAAAAAGTAAGTCATGCCGGTGAGCCTGGAGGATCTAGGGGGTAACCCTGAAAGTGGGAGGGAGAGAGCAGGGTATGGGACGCTCTGATCAGGCTAGAGATCCCCCAAGGAGGGTTGAGGGCCTGAGGGAGGCCCCCAAACAAACCTGGCTGGAGAGACCTGACCTCTAGTGACCAGAGGAGACAGCCCCAAAAAGAGAGAATGAGAGTGACCTCTCCCTTCCTCTTCCCTCCTCTATGATCCTCTGACCCTTCAAAAGACATCTTTGTGCTTTTTTCCATTTTATTCCATTTTTCAGAAACCCCACAGGCTCCCATATTCCCCAGAAGAGATGCCTCATTCTCTCCCCCCTGCTCGGGCATCCCCACCCCATTCCCTTCCCCACTTCTTTGAGGAGAAACCTATTCAGGAAGGCTCTTCCCACTCTCACCCCACCAAGATGAAAGAGACTAGCATTCTCCTCTCCTTTCCCAAGACTGGCCTTTCTTTGTATTCCCCCATAATTAGGTGAGTGATTAATTGGAAGTCAAATTTTAAAAGGTTGAGATGTGAGTGATAGAAGAGAAAGTAGAAGAAACTACTGTAGAGATATTTTTGTCCTTTCTTCTCCTAGGACAGTGATGGAGAACCTTTTTGGACTTTTTAGGGACCCCATGTCATCCCCCCCCAGACTGTGTGCCAGTGTTAGCCCCCAAATGCTTGACCCACCCACCCCTGCATTCAGGGGTGAGGGCGGGGGCAAGTCATGGGGAGGTGCCCCATACCCTTCCATTGTGTTTGGGGGGCAGGGCCAGAGGGGTGTGGCTAATGATGCTCAGCTGGATGAGGTGAGGGGGAGTCTGAGCTCAGCTGCACTCAGTCCCTATGATGGTGGAGAGACTAGTATGCCCCACCCCCTAGGGGCGGTCCAGGCTCCCAGTTGGCAGAGCCATGGGCCAACTCATGCCCATGGAGTGGTCTCTACATGCCATCTTTGGCATGCATTCCATAGGTTCTCTATCAGGAATTTCACTGAGAAAGAGAAGAGAAATGTAAAATGCTAGTCAGGTCTCTTCCTTGTTTAAAAAAACCTTCTCAAAGCACCCCACTGCCTCAATACCATGATATTCCACGCCATCCATGTGGCCTCACTCTATCTTTCCAGTTTTATGTCTCACTACTTCCTTTTGCTCAGGTTGTTCCATGGAATATTTTTATCCTAGTTCTTATAGAAATCATACCCATCCTTCAAGCTCAGATGCTACCTCATTGAATTGGAATAACTTAGTTTTTGAAAGCACCTAATAGGTCATTTAATACAACCAGTAGCTAAAGAAGAATCCTTTCTACAGATATCTAAGAAGTGGGCCACCAGGATTTTTTAAAGACTTTCAAAGGAGTGACATCTACTACCAACTGAGGCATCCAGTTCTACTGTTGGACATTTCTAATTGCTGGTCTTTCCTTAGTCTGACATTTTAATGGATCGCATCTTTAAAATGGGGATTATAATCAAATCAAATGAGATACATGAGAGTGCTTTATAAACTTTAAGGAGGTAAAAAAAATGTTTGTTATTATCCTATTATAATCCACCTAAGACATAAGTTTGCTTGTACCATATGCCATATGTCCTTGAATGTATGGGTGTTCAAGCAGCATTAGTACTTCTAGTATGAGGGTTTGCTAAGCCATTTTTAGGAGTGTTCATCCATCTTTAGTGTCTCTGTGGCACTCGACTCTCACTTGTTGGCTCCAAGAAGCTGTAGCATGCCCAGTGGTCCTACTTCTGTCAACCATCATCCCATGATGTCATTGGTCCTCTTTGAAAATGAAGGACTTGGAGTAGCTAGGTAAACACTCCTAGCTCCGGGAAAGTCACTTAGCCCCAATTGTCTCTCTCTTAATTAGCATGGACTCTAAGACAGGAGAAAGAGGTTTAAAACTGAAGGACTAACAACCATGTTCTTGCTCAAAGATCTTCACTGACTTCCTAATGCCTCAAGGATAAAATTCATTTTTCTCCATTTGGCATTTGAAGTTCTCCAAAATTTGACTTTAATTTATCTTTCAATTTTTAAACCCTTAACTTCTGTGTATTGGCTCCTAGGTGGAAGAGTGGTAAGGGTGGGCAATGGGGGTCAAGTGACTTGCCCAGGGTCACACAGCTGGGAAGTGTCTGAGGCCAGATTTGAACCTAGGACCTCCAGTCTCTAGGCCTGACTCTCAACCCACTGAGCTACCCAGCTGCCCTTTAATTTATCTTTGATGATTTATTTCCCCTTACCCTTTTTAGCCAAATTGGATTGTTAGCTATTTTCCTGAGCTTGGGATTTTTCTGTCTTCTATATTTCCTCAGGCTATTCTCCATGCCTAGAATGAGCTCCTTTCTCATCTGCTTCTCTGAAATAAGTATTCATTACAGGTGCTACTTCCTCTATTAACTTCTCTTTACTTCTTACTCTGTTCCCATTCTCCACTCCCCAGGTTGTAAGCATCTTATTACCCTTCAGATTATCTTGTATTTACTTATCTGTGATCATGTGATTATTTTTTACTTCCCTGAACTCATCAGGAGCAAGAACTGTTTTATTTTTTCCTTTTTATATACTTAGATCTAGCCCAGGATCTTTCATGCTTAATAAAATCTTTTGCCAAGTTATTGTGAATTTTCTAAAAAAGTTGATAGGACATAGTCCTTTCTGCATCTCATCTACTTTGTTCCACTTACCAGGGAGGGACCTTCACAGGAATACAACAAAAATATGAGAAGAACTTTGATGAAAGCTTGTTAAGGGTGGCAATAAAGCCAAAGGGAAGTTTTCTTACACATTAAAATTCTGTTGTCTTTTTCAAAGTGCTGCCTATATCTAGCCATCAGAGAGGGTGGCGATTAGGACTGATCAGAAAGGAAAACTCTTGAGGTTCCTTACTTCAGTATTATAATCCTGAGTCCTGCAGCCATCTCATTTGTTTGTAAATTGAGATCCCTGGGCCTAATAAAATGAGTGTGCCCTGAATTAGGAGTAAGGAAATTTGTGTTTTAGCTTCACATCTGAAACTAAGTAGGTGGGTGGGTGGTTACAAATTCTAAATTAATAAAAATTGGTTGTTTACCCTTAAGTCCCATTTTCCTCACTGGGAGAATGAAAGCAAACTTTTTAAAGAGGGGGCCAAAGGAAAGGAAATGCTCATCTGTCAGTCTGTTTCTAAGGCAACTCTTTCGAAGTTTCGTTGTATTGTATCTCACTCATTGTATTTCTCAGATTAGGAATAATGTTGCATGGCCAGATAGAACATTTCAGGGGGCTGCATCTGGCCATGGGCTGTAGTTTGCCCATCACTGGCCTAGATAATCTTGAAAATCTTTCTCGGTTTAGATTTTAAACTTCTTGTGGATGAATTGTTCTTTGCCTTTCTTTTTATCTCTAGCACTTAACACAGTGCCTGGCAAATAGTGGCACTTAATAAATATTTATTGACTGTCTGATTTTCTAAATTCCCATTCCAAGATCTCTTTTCATTTCTGGCCCTAACTGGGCAATTAATTTCAACTCTCTGTACTTTCAGTTCCATTAGCAGCTTCTCTCAATGATATAATGCATTTATAAAATCATATAAAATCATAGCATCACTAGAAGTACTCTAAGAGGCAACCTAGTTCAACTCCCTCATTTTACAGATGAGGAAACTGAGGCATAGAGCATTAAAATGACTTGCCTGAGGGTTATATCTGTCTTCCTTATATTTCCTCATTCTTTCCTTCTTCTCTCCATACTCTATCTTTTTCTTTTCTTTCCTTCCTTCCTTCCTTCCTTCCGTGAACCCCAGCTCCCACTACAAAGGAAAGAATTAGATTATCTGTGTTCACTTAAGCTAATGTAAAAAGGAGCCAGCTTACTGATCTGTAAAATGGTAATAAAAAATCCTATGACACATATGCTATGAAGATCAAATGATATAATCTCCATAAAGAACTTTACAACTCTTTAAAGTGCTTGAAAAATGTCAGCTATTATTATTATTATCATTTCTTAGGTCTAATGATTGCAATTAGGAAACTGCCAAGAAATAGTCTAGATGTAGTCTTTTTAGTTTCTACGTGGGTGGTAGCACACCCATCATCTTTAACTGACTGTTTCTTTTCTTTTTCCATACCAGCAGCAGGTCATTAAACTGTTAAGCTTTACTACGTTTGAATGCTTCCCTTTGACAACTGCCCATTGCTTCATGATAGACAGAATTATATTTGAAAGGTTTTCTCAACATAAAGTCTGTGCACCTCACTCGGACCCCCTGACTTTATCTACTTTCCTTTTTCAAGTCAATGGCAACTGACTTTTCTGTTGTTGTTTGACCTCATTCCATTTGATACTAGCATAGACAACTCATTTTCCTTTCTTTATTGGTGGTTCTCCAAACTCACACTTACTAGAGTAAATCCTCTCCTGTTCTCATCAACCAGCATTAAGTTACAGAGCCAGATTGAAAAGATGATGCTTCTCCCACGGCCACCCCACTAATACCTTGGAACATTCCACATTACTATTGCAATAGGCAGCTTTTAGATCTTCTGGGAAGAAGACATTGTTTCTAATGGAAATGGGAGTTTGCCTGTCCATGAACTGCTTTCTTGTTGCTGCTCTGTAAGCAGAACTCTCATTTGTTCTGTTTACAAGTAACCAGCATGACAAATTAGCCAATTCCCTTTCTAACATCGATTCCTGGCCATTGTAATAGGACTTGTGTCCAATCTGTGTTTACCTAGCCAAGCACTGCCCTGGATCACCCACAGCAACTCTGTTCTCACAGCACAAGGCATTTTTACAGGGGAGGCCAATGGTACTGCAAATCCACACATTAACACTTCATCAGCTCCCTGGGGTTTCAGACAAACACAGCCTTCCTCATTGAGGAAATAATGTCTTCCTTGTGATGCAGATACATCCTGGGGTGACCCCAAGATGCTTCCTGGCTTTACTTTGAGCGCAGCTGCCAGTCCTTCCTCCCCCAAGAAGTCATGGGATGGATGAACCTTGTAGGATTCAGGTGGGCAAACAGTCTTTGTGAAGGGAAAAGGGCACTGGGCTGGGCTTGGATGTGTATTCACTTTCCTGCAGGAAGTGTCTGAGACCCTTGCTGCTGGAGTTGGGGAGTGGGTTTTGTGTGTGTGTGGAAGTGGGAGGTTGTTACATACAGATGTAAATTGTCCCCTTACCCTCAGGGGCCTTGGTTTCAAAGTCAGGGACCCTAGGAGACTTTCCAGCTCTTCCCACCTGGATCCTACTCTTTCCAGAAAGCATACTTGCAATGACTTTTGCTGGTCCAACTCTAGATCACAAATATCCTTCAGGAAAACAAAACTCTTTTGAGCACCATGGCTTTCCCTGCTGCATCCATTTGGGGCCACTTCCCTAATCATTCCATTTATTCTTCATCATTTCCTAATTATCTGATCTAAAAGCACATATAAAACCCCCTATGTGAGAACAGTTCTCCCTGATTCTAGTCTCTCCCTTTGTCCCATTCAAGCAATCCTGTACACAGAGGTGGAAGAATCCTCAGAAAAAATGTATTTTTGTCTTCTCACTCCTCACACTCAAGAACCTCCAATGGTTTCCTATTGACTAGTGCAGAAAAACTAAATTCTTCTGATTAACTTTGATAATTTCAGTGTACACATACACGAGCAATCCAACCCAAGTTTTCGCTATTCTCATATTCTGAACATATCATGGGATGTTAGAGTATTAGAGAACCTTAGAATTATCTAGTCCAAATAATTCCTTTTATAGATGAGATCCAGTGTGGGATAGAGACTCACCCCATATCAAACAGAAATGGTAATGAATTGAAGAACTTCTGATTTGAGAAGGACCTTAAGAGCAATCTGGTTTAAGTTAAAGGTGAAAAATCATCCTTAGCAGATATACCTAACAAATAATTATCTCCTGCTCTGCCAAAAGCCCTCTAATGAGGGCAAACCTATTACCTCTTAGGACAGTCCATTCCATTTTAAACTTCTAGCTTTTCCTCACCCCAAGAGTACATTTTTCTCTTTGCAACTGCCACCCATCATTTTTAGTTCTGCTCGCTGGGACAGAACAAGACAAGTGTATTCCTGCTTTCCATAACAGTCCTTCCAATACTTGAGGCCTTTCCATTTGATCACATTACACTTCTCCTCCTCCACATTAACCCCCTTCCCTAGGCTAAACATATTTGGTTCCTTTAACCACTCCCTGTTGTAGGAGGCTTGAGGTGAGACCCTGGAGTTCGGGAAGGGTACCTTTTGCAAGAATGCAAGACTCTGAAACTTAGCTTAAAAATAAAAAGAGAAATTTATTAATTTAGAAGGTAATGTTGAATCTGGCCAGGAGGACAGCATAGGTGGAGCAGCATGAGTGGAAAGCTGTCCCCTGCTGAGGACATCAATTCTGCGGTTTTTATACTTTATCCAATAGTGAAGAGGTGACTCTGTACCACGGTGTAGATGTGACTCTAGGGTGGTGTTGCACTGGAGCAAAGGGTGGGGGGAGGGTTGCCTGAGGGCATGGGGGTGGCCCAAATAGTTTGGAGGACAGATGGACGTCAGAGATAGGATTTGATGCTATCAAGGGGGTGTGTCTCTCTGTCCATCTCAAGTCTAAAGGAAGATCTAGGGAGGATAATCCTGTCAGGGTCAGATGTTTTGGGTTAGGAGTGTTACATGAGGATGTAAGGGAGCAAAGGAATTTCCCTGCTTACAGTTTGCCTGAAACATTTCTGTAGTTTTGAGGGTACAATGCCCATGCCATCCCCACATAGCATGAACTCAAGGCCCTTCACTATTCTGACCACCTCATTTTCCAGCTTTTCAATATCTTTCCTAAACTGTGTCACCTGCAACTCACCCAATGAGGTTGGACCAGGGCAAAGGATGGAGGAATTGTAGCCTCCTTATTCATGAAAACAAAACTTCTCTTAAGGCATACTGAGACTCTGGTTTCCAGTCCCATTCTCTTTCTGCTTGACTAGACAGTGTCCCAGTTGACTTTTTCTATAGACAGATGGGTGTTCCTAATAACACCACTCCAAACACTTCAGAACATTCATATGGTAGCCTCACTATTGCCTTCCTTACATTCATTCATGCTGTCCTTTCTCCTGTTTTTCACTTATTCTATCTACCCATCTATCTTTCTCTCCATTCTCTCAAATCTCTCCTGAGGTTCGGGTCCTCTGTGATAACTCAACCATATAGATGCCACCCTTTTCCAATTGCTTTTAAAAGATGTTATTGCCTTTAGGATCAGTCATTTTCAGGTATTTCCAACTCTTTGCAATCCTATTTGGATTTTTCTTGGTGAAGATACTGGATTAGTTTGCCATTTCCTTCTCTAGCTCTTTTTGCAAGTGAGGAAACTGAGGCAAATAGGGTAAAGCAACTTGCCCACGGTCATAGCTAGTAAGTGCCCAAGGCCAGATTCAAATTCAGGGAAATTAATTTTACTGACTCTAGACCTAGCATTTTATCCACTGCATCATCCAGTTACCCTTTATTACTTATGGTACACAATTAATAATTACATAATATTCAGGTCTCTAATTATCTTTATCATACATTTTAGCCCTTTCTATCTGATCATATAATGTTATTTTAAACATATAATGTCACATATGTATATGAAGGACAAGAGAATGAGTGGTCTTTAGTAAAGGGAGGAACAGAATGAAAGAGGGAGAGGAAAGGACAGAGGGAGAGAGGGGCAAAGTAAAGGAATAAGAGGATACACATGTGGTGGGATCTTAGTTGAATTCCTGTTCTGACCCTTGGGCAAGTCTACTAACCTTTCTAAGCCTCCAGAAAGATTTGAACTTAGGTCTTTCTAACTTCACATTTAGCACAGTATCAGTACTATATGCTGCCTCCACAAATAACCAGCACTCCACAAATGCTTGTTGATTGATTGACAACAAATTCACTTATTTCCCTTGCTTAACATCCTTGGGGTAGCTAAGTAGCTCAATGGATAGAGCACTGGGGTTGGAATCAGAAAGACTCATCTTCATAGCTTGAAATCTGTCCTCAGACACTTACTAGCTATTTGACTCTGAACAAGTCATTTAACCCTGTTTGCCTCAGTTTCTCATCTGTAAAATGATCTGAAGAAGGATATGGCAAACCACTCCAGTATCTTTGCTAAGAAAGATACTCTAAATGGGGCCATGAAGACTTCTATGTGATGAAACAACTGAACAACAACAAAACATCTTTGATCTTCATATTTATTTGCTGAATGTTCACCTTATATACAAACCTATTTCAGAACCCTGCCCAACAAAGAGTGTAGGAACGGCTTAATATTCTTATAGCTTTCCACATTTTGGAAGATCTAGCACTGATTAAGGGTGAGAGAGAGCCCTTTTTTTTTTTTTTTCAATTGAGCAGTTTGTAAAAGCAGATAATAGCCTGGAACACCAGAAATCTTGACAAAGGAGCAAAGCTCACGGGTGACTTTATACAAGTAATAACAGCTGGAATTTATTAGAGTACTTTAAGGTTCACAAATTGCTTTACCTATATTGTCTCATTTGATTATTATAATACTGTAAGGTAGATAGTCAAATATTATTATCTTCATTTGACAGATGAAAAAACTGAGATTCAGTGACTTGATCAAGAATATCAGTGATAGTGAACTGTGACCTCAGATACATACTAGCTATATTACTGTAAGCAAGATATCTTATACATCTTAGCTTCAGTTTTCTCATCTATGAAATGGGGGAATAATAATAATGTCTAACTCAGAAGGCTGTTGTGAGGACCAAATAAGATAATGCATGTAAATAGCTTTGCAAATCTTTAAGTGCTTTATAATGTTAGCTCTTGGTAGGTTTTAACTAATGACAGCACTTTGCGAGGGTCAATTCTGAGGCAATGGCACACTGGATTTTAGGTATACAAGCAAGTGAGTACTTCATTGAGATATGAAGGATCCAGTTCTTAAGCCAAAAATAAGGATTCCTAGGGAGTCGAGTTTTCTAACGTCTTCCTTTTCTTATATAAATGCTCTTTGTGATCCCAGAGGGAAGATGTCCTCCCCCTTTTTTCCTCATTCCTGATTCTATCAGTTCCAAGAAGCTTAGGAGTCAGTAAAGTGGCCCTGATGTATTTTCCTGGAAGACTCTACTTAGCAGATGACCATTCGCCTATTGGCTTAAGCTTAACCCTATGGTGGTATGCTGGAGTGATTTTCCATTTCTTTCTCCAGAACATTTTACAGATGAGGAAACAGAGGCAACCAGAGTTCAGTGACTTTTCCAGGTCATATGTGTATTAAATATCTGAGGCTAGATTTGAACTCAAGTTTTTCTACCTCTAGGTCCAGCACTGTATCTACTTCACCACCTAGGTAGTGTCAGAGGGTGTCTGACTTGGAGGTCAATTGCAAGGTTCAGATTCTGCCTCTAGGTCTACTAGTTGAGTGACTGTGAGAAAGCTACTTCATGTTTCCAAGTTTTGTAAAACCCTCTAAGATTTATCTACAAAGTCTTGGTAGCTTGCAATTGATATTGGTGCTCCATTGACAAAATTATAGACCTTCATTGAATTAATGTGAGAACTATCCAAAAAATGGAATGAATGAGTTGTCTTGGGAGCCAGTAGGTTCCCTTTCCCTGGGGATAGCTTAAAAAAAAAGGCTGGCTATCTACCTATTAGGTATGTGGTAGAGAGAATATATGCGATGTACAGGATAACCAGCGAAGAGTGTTTCTTCCAACTCTGAGGTTCTGAAATTCTCTTCTCTGAAATGACAGAGTCAGAACTTGAGTGTTTTTCCTGTTAGTAAAGAATGTCTCACCTATGCAGGATTTGGGGAAGATAAGACTGTAAATGTAGTAGAGCTGCAATTTTTTCCTCTACTTTTCTGGCATTAAGTTTAGAAACTCGCTGCTCTGGAAACTAATTGTGGGAATTCTCAGGGTAGAGAAAAAGAGAAAATCTTATTTTTCCAGGCATTAATTTGAGAAGCTCAAATGATTTTGGCATTTAAAATAAACCATTAACTTGACTTATTTTGTTAGAAATTTGTAAACAGGAAAAACAAAATTGAATATGTGTCATTCTAATGAACAGAACAATGGAGTAATGAATAGAGAAGATAAAAGACATGGTCCCCTTCTCATTGGAGAAGTGAGGGACCATGGAATGTTGTGTATTTGCTATTGGCCATGATATGCCAACTCATTTGCTGAATGCATCAAAAAAATCTTTATTACAATGGGAAGTGTGTGAGGGAGAAAGGGTATTTGTGGAAATGAATGATATGGAAGCAAAAGGCATTGATTATAGAGAAAAGAGAAAACAATATTTTGAGATCTGCTTTTTGTATGTTTTAGTAGAAGTGCTTTAAAATGGCTGAAATGTAATTCATATAGACAGAAAGAACAACATTCTATTTGTCAAATCAAAGAGTTCTTTGGTCAAATGCTCTCCTTCAATGACTGACCCTTGGTTCTCAAAGGTTTTGCCCACAGAGTACAAGCCCTGGCATGTCTTACTATTCAGGAAAGGGTGCAAGTATAGGCCTGGGGAGTTGAAGAATCTAATTCACAAAATCCTTGATTCTCATAATTGGAAGGAAGCTTAGAAGACAATAGTCTAACTTATGCATGAATAAGAATCCAGTATTCAGCATCTTTGATAAGCAGATTCTTTGGGTAGGTCTAATTTTAGGTAGTTTTTTCCTTCAACCATTATTCCTTCCATTGAACTAAAATCAGCCAGGCAGCTAGGTGGCCCAGTGGAAAGAGTGCTGGGCCTTGAATCAGCAAGGCTTAAGTTTGAATGCAACCTCAGATATTTCCTAGTTGTGTGATCCTAGGCAAAGTGCATCATTTATGTTTTCCTCCTTCTTTTCATCTATTAAATGGAGATAATAATAGTTAGCAACCTACCAAAACTGCTATAAGTTTCAAATGAGGAAACTGTCAAGTGTTTAGTACAATGACTGAGATATAGTATATATTATATATAAATGTTAGTTATTATTATCTGTAGGTCTGCAATTTCTCCTAAATGCTTCCCTTTCTTCCCTTTAGGATCAAGTAGAATAAGTCTATTCCATTTTTCAACAACATCTCTTCCAGTATCTGATCAACTCTCATCCCCTACATTTTCTCTTTCCTATGCTATACATTTTTGGGTCCTCCAGCTAATTCACGAATGGCAGGGTCTCCTGACACTCTCTTACAGAAGCTTTTTAGCATGTCAAAGCCCTAAAATATGGCACCTAGAACTAGAAACAGTGCTCTAGATTTATCTCTCTGAGTTAGAGTATAGGAGTAATACAACCTCTGGATACTGTGCCTCTCTCAATTCACATTAATAGCAAATAATTTTTTAGTTGCCATATTGCATTGTTGATTCTTTCAGAGACTGTAATCATGTTATCCACTTCCTGAAAGATGGGGACTCAGGATGTAAATTGAGACGCATACATGTTTTAAACATGGACAATACTGGAATTTTTCTTCATTGCTTAATTATGCACTTTATTAAGCAAAAACACAAGCAAGAAAAGAAAAGAAAAAATCCTGTACTGTCCATGTCTAAAGCAAATATATGTGTCTCAACTTGCTATTTGTAAGCAGCTAGGTGTCACTGTGGAAAGAGTGCCAGTCCTGTAGTCAGAAAGACTGATTATCCTGTATTTAAATGTGGAGGGAGATACTAGCCCAGGGGTCAGCAAAATGGCTCTCGAGCCATATCTAGCTCCACCTCCAGACCTGCCAGTCCTGGCAGAGCCCCAGGATGTGCCCCAGATTCTAGCACCTTCCGCCTCCATCCTCCTCCTCCACAGGCGTTTATGGCTCTCATGGCCAAAAAGGTTGCCAACCCTTGCACTAGCCAAATGACTCTGGCCAAGTCACTTAACCCTGTTTGCCTCAGTTTCTTCATTTTTAAAATAAGCTGAAGAAGGAATTAGTAAACTACTCCAGTATCTTGACTAAGAAAACCCCAAAAGAAGTCATGAAGAGTTTGCCAGGACCGAAAAATGATAAACAACAAAAATGATATTTCTTACAAGGTTTTTCCTTTCCTTTTTCCCCCCTAGTGAGTGAGAAGCAGGGAGAAATAAATTTTTGATAACTGAAACAATAAAATTTAAGTTTAAAACCCTAAAAATGCAGTACTGTCAAGTGAAGATATATTCCACTAAACCTCATCAATAAGGAGCAGACCACAGACAATAACATCTTTTTTTGTTGTTCCAACAATTAATTCACTTAATCTAGTTATCTCATTTGATTTCACTTAATTCATCTGTAAAATGAGGGGGAGGGAAATGGAGTAGATGACCTCTAAGGCTCTCTTGCTGCTTTAAATCCTGGAGGCTGGGAGTAGAATCTATGGTCAGATTGCTGACTCCTATACCCTTAACTAGCTTGATCTTTGGATAGCAGTCTGGCACCAGGCGTGTACCGGAAACTTTACCAATGCCATGAGATGATCCAAGACTGAAATTCTACTTTGGTAAGACACTACCACCTCTACACCATGATGAGATACCAGAAGAGGCCTTAAGTGGAAGACTCTGTGCCCCAGTTGCTTTTTGGGGTGGTTTACTTTAGGTTCCAGACTGAGGCAGACTCTTGGTGTAGGGCTAAAATTCAAGTCTTGTATCTCCACCTCTCAGCCCTTATCAGATTAGCTCATGTGGGGATTTGAGTAAATAGCTCTTGAGTGTTCTGGTCAGGAAAATTAGGAAACCTGATAAACTGAAGGATGAGAGGAGGCCAGAGAGAGGCCACGTCGATAATCATTACCACAGGGAGACTTTTGTACCAGGATCAGTAGCAAAAACAAGGTTTCAAAATCCTGCAAAGGGCAGCATTACTGATCTGTTTTCAATCCATTTGTCTGAAGCTCGGGCTTGGGCTTTCAGTCTTGACAAGGTGGACTTCAGCTATAAGTTCCAATGCATTTGCCTAAGTGCTGAAAATGTCTGTGTGTTCTGCAATTGCCAAATCTTTTTATCCATCACATGTGAGGCTCTAATGCTACTGAAAACAGCTTCCTGCTCTTCAGCCTGATTGATCATTCATTTGTCTATGTCACTTCTCATTGGATAGTTTTTTTCATGTAAGAATAGATAGATCTTCCTTTATAATATATAAATGCTCTCCCTTTTTATCTCCTCTTAGAATCCCTTGCTTCATTTAAGGCTCAGGAGCTATTTTCTACATAGGTGCTTTCCTGGAGCCTCACCTTCCCACCCTGCTCCAGTTATTAGTGATCTTTCCCATCAATGACTTTGGCTTTCCTTATTATTCCCTTACTTCTTGTTCCTCTACTCTCCACCCACCCCCAATCCTCAAACAGACAATATTCTATAAGGTCGTGAACAAAGAGTGTCTTTGTCTTTAAGGACCTTGAGGGCAATGACTGTGGGGACCTAATAAGTTTTTATAAGTCATCCACCAAATGGATGACTATTGCACTTCCATTGGTCAATGTTATTTGGCAATGATTGGTTGGAGTTTCATTACAAACTTTTGTCTCAATTAGAATGATTGAAATAAGTAAGTTCTAGTCAAGCTTTTTAATTCTAGTATCGTCTCAATCTGTTTCAGTCTGTGGACTAGTTCAACAAATATTTATTATTTATTACATATAAAACATTGTACACTGTTTTTATTAATTTTTATTAAATTAAAAAAATTAAAAGAATCATATTATTAAATTTTATTAATTATTAGATCTTAAAAGTTATTAAAAGAATACTAAAAAGGGTTCCTACCCTAATAATAGCTCACATTTTTATATTGCTTTGAGATTTACAAAATGCTTTCTATATTTTATCTCACTTGAGCCTCACAATAACACTATGGGACAGGTTCTATTATTATCTCAATTTTACATATGAAGAAACTGAGGCAAAGAGAGAGAGTAAATATTTCAGGAAGTCTCATAATCAGACTCTGAGAGCTGAGTCTCACTTTGATTGACAGGTGAAGACAGTTGGAGACATCAGAATGTTCCCAGAGACCTTGAGGACAGGAGGAAAAGCAGTTGGCCAGAGAGGGTATAAATACACTGGCAGCCCCCTCACAGGGACCCCTTTTTTTTTGGGGGGGGACCCTTTTGGCTTTGGCTTTGGCTTTGCCTTGGCTGAGCTTTGCCTAAACTCTTGCCTTGGACATTTGATCTTGAACATTGATTGACCTGTGGGTCAGACTGTGGATCCTCTGATTCTCTTTGAATCCCCTAGATATTTAGGCATCTAAACCATCTCTAGATATTTAGATATCCTGGGCCCAGGGGGAAAAAAGTAACAGAGAAAATAGTATAGAGGCTGTGGGAAAGGTTTAGACCAGTGGTTCCCAAACTTTTTTGGCCTACAGCCCCCTTTCCAGAAAAAAATATTACTTCGCCCCCTGGAAATTAATTTTTAAAAATTTTAATAGCAATTAAAAGAAAAGATAAATGCACTTGTCGTCATCACCACTTCCCTGGATCACTGCAGCACCCACCAGGGGGCAGTAGCACCCACTTTGGCAATCACTGGATTAGACAAAAAACTTTATTAAATCATAAGATTCAGTATTAGCAATTGTAAGGATTTGTGCAAGGGGGATGGTACAAAAGGAGCCAGAGAAGGCAGTGCTGACAGTTGCTGACAGTTGAGACCAGAGAGGGAATTTTGGGAAAGGAACTCAGAAGGAGGAAGGAGGAGAGGACTTTGGGCAAAGGACTGGGAGGAGGGAGGAGGAGGACATCCCAAATCGGATCTAGTCCTGAGGGCTTCCTGAGGATCTTTCTTTGGAAACTGAAACCCTGATTCCCTGATCAAAGCCATTCCATCGCATCATACCCATCAAGATTTCAATCTTTGAGTCAGCTAAGTTTGGACTCCATTTTAGGAGCAATTTCTTACTCTCCTTCACCCATTCCCAACCTTGATGAGAGACCCTTTTTCAGTCAAACCTTACAATTATAGAAAAGGATAGAAACAAAAGGAGAAGGGATGGGGGAAGACGCTTAGGAGTGGGAACCCCAAATGTTCCCTCCTAAGTGACAGACCCCATAGAAATAGAGAAGAGGGCACCCCAAAATCCCTCTGCCCTTCACCCCTTTCCCCAATCCCTGAATTGCGAATAATAAAAGCCATTCATCAGTCAGATAGCACTCCAGAGTGCCTGAGAGACAACAAGGGAGAGGGGAACCACAACTCGGTCTGACTGCCTCCATCTTGAAGCCAGACCACCCTCTGTGAAAATAACTGATTGGAGGGAGGTTTGTGTGTACTCTGTCCTTATTCAGGATTGGATTGGGGCACCACATATCTCCTCTTATAGGGAAGCCTCACCCCCAACTCCTGAGGGGTGGCACAACCATCCAGGTCACCTAGTTTCAGGGTGATATCACCTTAAAGTCTCCCAGTGTATATTCGGCCCCAGGGGAGCACTGGAAGAGAGACTCACCATACATAGACTCTCTCTTTCCCTTCTATCAAACATCCCTAGCTGGCTCTCTTTATTGTTACACAATCTACACTTGACCAATCACTCTCCAAGGCCACTTTCATATTACTGCTCTCTACTTAAGAATCTCTAATGGTTCTCTATGCATTAGGATGCATAAGCCCCAAATATTTCTGCTCTGATTTTCAAAAGCCTCTGAAAATCTGGTCTTACTTTAATTAATTGACCTTAGTTTCCTAATTCCCTATTTCTTAATTCTGATCTTTGGCTTCATCAGGCAGGACTCCTTTGCCTGACATGTCAAACTAATGCCCACCTTTGCCCTTTTACCCAGACTGTAACTATTTCTTTTCTGTCCACCCAAAATATCTCCTTCCTTCAAGACCTAGGTCAAGTCTCAAATATTCCAGGAAAATTTCTCATAGAAACCCAGTCCAGGCTGATTTGAGTTAATTGAAGTCCATTCTATTCAGAAATACTTTTGGAGGATCTACTATAGAGAAAACACTGATTTCTTCTTTTGAATCCTATAACCCTTATAATAACTTCTACTATAGTATTTAGGGTTGCATTTTCTCCAATGGGTTTATATGTGTAAGCCTCTTTTTATACCCTGAATTGTACTCTCTACCAATGCTCAGATTGGAGGGTGGAGGGCTGTTCCCCCAAATCTCCATTGAATGAAGGTACCCCAAGCCAGCCTTTTCTTAATTTCCCACCAGGCAGCACTCTGTGGGACTTTTTCATCAGCCCCTGTATAGGGTATTTTCTTCCTCTTCTCCCTTTTCAGTTTCCTTTTATGAGTTATCTTTTCATAGAATGTAAACTTCTTGAGGGTAAGGGCTGTCTTACTTTTTGGTTACATTTATTTTCCTAGATTGTAGCACTTGGCCTGACACATAGTGAGTGCTTTAAAAATGCTACTTGGAGGCAGATAGGTGGCTCAGGAGAGCCAGGACTGGAGATGGGAGGCTCTGGATTCAAATATGACCTCAGACACTTCCTAGCTATTTAGACCTGGGAAAGTCACTTTACACCAAATTACCCCTTATCACTCTTTTGCCTTGGAATCAATACTTAGGATTGATTCTAAGACAGAAGATATGGGTTTAAAAAAATTCTAGTTGACCGACTGAATGACAGAATTCAATTTTAAGTTTTTCAGATAGACATTCTATCTAATTTATCTTATATCCTCTGCAGTGTCCTGACACAACAATACTGATCAAATGTAGTTAATGGTAGTATGTGCACCTTCACATCCTTACTTACCTTTATTGGCCCCCTTTTCTACTTCAGTTTGGTATCAGTAGTCTAGGTGGTTTATTGGATATGTTAAATAGTAAAGTTTTTGCTTGTGTTTAATTGTGTGAATACTAGTTTTTTAGTTGAATCCCCAATTCATTCATCTCTTCTTTGTTTATGAACATGGTTTGAAATTTAAATTCTCCCCTAAGGACTGCTTTGGTTATATTAGTTTTTTTTATGTTTCTTCCTTGTTTTTTTTTTAATGAAATGATTATTTCTGTGATTTCTACTTTAGGATTAAATTTAGTGTCAAATTAAATTTAATTTGCATTTCCAAGGCCTTTTATTTAATTTTTTTATTACATCACAGTCAATAAATATCATGTTTAATAAAAACAAATATATTTCTATTGACTGACTAATGATATAAAGAATTTAATGAAATCACTTCTGCTTTACATTTCAATATAGAAGGAACTAGATGGCACATAGAGAGATGGACTTGGAGTCAGGAAGAACTTGAGTTTGAATATTACTTTTGCCTAGTCACTTAACCTCTCAGAAGCTTGATTCCTCATCTATAAAATGGGAATAATAATAGAATCCACTTCCCAAGACTGTGAAGGTCAAATAGGATGACAGATGTAAAATATTTTCTAAAATTAAAGTGTTAAATGCTAGCTATAGTTGCCACTGTTATTCCATCATTATAATACTTTTTCCAAAAAGTGTAGATGGAAATCATTCTATGCCTTCTCATTCCACACTGTTCTTACTAGTGTAGCCCCTAGTCCTTTTTTTAAAACCCTTACTTCTGTATTAGTAACAACTCTAAGACAGAAGGGAAAGTGCTAGGCAAATGGGGTTAAGTGACTTACATAACACTTGGACTGACACATAGTAAGTGCATAAAAAATGTTAGTTGAGTCACATAGCTAAGAAGTATCTATGACCAGATTTGAATCCTTCCTGACTCCAGGTATGGCTCTCTATCCACTGTGTCACCTAGTTGCTCCAGCCCCTAGTTTTTCCATCTCTTACTCTTCCCTCTTGATATATAACTAACCCATGTCCTTATCCAGTTATAATACATATCTTTGATAATTAATATTTTTATCAGATTTTTAAGGAAATGTAACAAGGTTATGACATATAGTCCTTTCTATCTCTAACACTCCTTTACCCAGAGATGAAAAGACCACATGCAACAGGAGCAGAAGGAAAAGCAAGAATATAAGTTCACAGATTCATAACTGTCTAGAAGGGGAGAGCAGGCTATTGATGTGAGCTCATCCTACCTTGAAGCTTACAACAAATTATTTGCCTCCAGCCAAGTAGGGTAGAATGAACTCACTGCCCATTCTTGGAACTTGTTTAGCAAATATGGATTAATAGACTAATTCCATAGGTTGTTTCTTCAACTATTTGATTTTAGTCTATGTAGTATGTTGTATGTTCTTTCAACATTTTATTTTTTATATTTGACTAGTTAGGCCTATCTTTTTCAAGTGACTGTGGAACTAAATAAGGATGTAGCATTATTTTCTTTTTTCTGATAATTTTTCTTCTCTTTTTCTCTTTATTTTTTTAGTAACAAATTTCCACATAAGTTTTCCAAAGTTATATGATCCATATTGTCTTTCTCCCTTCTTCCAGAGCCAAAAAGCAATTCAATCTGGGATATACATGTATTATCGCACAAAACGTATTTCCATATTATTCAATTTTGTAAGTGAATAATCTTATAAAATGAAAACCCCAAAATATATACCCAAATAAACAAATGATAACTCGTATGTTTTCATCTGCATTTCTACTCCAACAGTTCTTTTTCTGGAGGTGGAAAGCATTCTTTTTCATAAGTTCTCACAATTGTCCTGGATCACTGTATTGCTGTTGGTAGCAAAGTCTATCACAGTTCATTGCTCCACAATATTGTAATTACGGTGCATAATGTTTTGCTGATTCTGTTCACTTCACTTTGCATCAGTTCACATAAGTCATTCCAGCTCTTTCTGAAATCATCCCATTCATCATTCCTAACAGCACAATAGTATTCCATCACCATTATATACCACAATTTGTTTAGCCATTCCCCAATTGAGGGGTATCTCCTTAAGTTTCTAAATTTTTTGCCACCACAAAAAGAACAGCTATCAATATTTTTGTACAAACAGGTCCTTTCCTATTTATTTTAATCTCTTTGGGATATAGACCTAGTAGTGGTATTACTAAATCAAAAGGTATGCATTCTTTTATAGCCTTTTGGGCATAGTTCCAAATTGCCATCCAGAATGGTTGGATCAATTCACAATTCCATCTAGCAATGCATTAATGTCCTGATTTTGCCACATTACTTCCAACATTTGTCATTTTCCTTTGCTGTCATATTGGCCAATCAGATAGGTGTGAGGTGGTACCTCTGAGTTGTTTTGATTTGAAATCCTTAATCAAGAGAGATTTAGAACATTTTTAGTTACTGATAGTGTTGATTTCTTCATCTGAAAACTGCCTATTCATATCCTTTGACTGTTTAGCAATTGAGGAATGCTTAAATTTGACTTAGTTCTTTATATATTTGAGAAATGAGACTTTTCAGAGAAATCTGTTATTAAATTTTTTTCCAGTTTGTTGTAAAGTTATTTTCTTGAGAAAATATAATATTGAACCTGGCATTCCATATAGACATATAGATTCCCTATTTACCCCAAACCATACAGAGACATAGATTGGCTCAGATTATTCAAGGCAGAAGCAAGGACCAGAGTTAGAACTCAAATTTTATTTCAAGATTTGTTCTGTTGTAAGTCAAAATTATATTTGGTGTGACTCAAGTCACCCAAAATGATGAGTTCTTAACTTGGGGGTCTGTAAGCATGTTTAAAAAATATTTCAATAATTGTATTCCAATATAATTGATTTCCTCGATAATGCTCTGCACTTAATTTTATGCAATTAAAAATAATATTCTGAGGAGCCCTTAAGTTTTATTATACTGCTAAAGGAGTTGATTAAAACATGTTTAAGAATATCTGCTATAAGGGAGAAGAAAATTATTCTGTAGCAAATGTGGCAACTATGTTTGCCACCAGATGGTATGAAGTCCATATTGCCAAAGTTATTAATATTTAGGAGAAGTTGCTTCCAGTAATTTGCTAAACTAATTAGAGTTGTGGCTAAATGAAAGTGAGCTAATTTCCTAATGACTTGAGTTAACAGGGGCAGTGATCTAATTGTGTTAATGTTCACTTAGTCACGGGAGTAAACATATTTTTAGATCATAATATACCTCAGTAAGCTTTTAATACTCAGCAGAATCCTTATTCCATATTCTTATAGATTGTTCCTATAAAACCTGAAGTCAGAGGGTGTGGGTTTGAGTTTTGGCGTAGGTGGCACTCACCTACGTGGTATAGTGCATAGAACTTTGGACCCGGAGACAGGAGGACTAGAAATTATGACTCAGACACTTCCTAGTTGTATGATCTTGGTCAAGTGACTTAACCTCTGCCTACCTCAGTTTTCACATCTGTATAATGGAGATAATAATAGCACCTTCCTCTCAAAACTGTTATAAAAATAAAATGAAAATGAAACAATATTTGTAAAGCACTTTTCAGATCTTAAAGTGATATATAAATATTAGCTAAGTTACTACTTACTCTCAGGGTGCCTTTGAGCAAGCTACTGTAAAATCTCTGGGTCTGAGCTTTTCCGTCTGGAAAATGAGATGGTTGGACTTATTTTCTACAGATACTAACAGCCTTAAATCTATGATCCCACGAACCTATATAATGACACCTACCTAACAACTGGAACAAAGGATTCCAAAGCATCCTCCTGGAAAGTTACATTAGCTCAGACTTAAATGATTTTGGAGAGCAATAAATAATGGGTTTTGTTGCGATTATCATATGTCACCCTGTTTGATGACTCCAAAAAGTTTCAATACTAATAAAGCATTTTAAGAGCTTCGAAATAAAAAAATAGATTTAGTTTAATACATATCATATACTATGTAATTAAATAATATATCTGTATGATATATATATGACAGAAATAATGTGTATATATGAATGCATGTATTAATTGGACTGAAATTCATTTTTATTCTCTTCCACCCACTCCCACCCCCACCCCTGTCCATCTTTTATCTTTCTGGAAAGAAATGACTATTGCCAACCTTTTCCCGTCTAGTCTCTATCTCCTACCTCTCACCTACTTTCCTTCTATCAGACAGGGAATTAGATTCAGTGAGATGACTGGCCGGGCAGTTTGCCTAATGACCTGTCCTTCACCCACAGAAACTGGGTTATGTTCCAGCTCTCCCTAGGGATGCTGGTAGGGATTTAGAATTTTTCTCCCGGAGGAGATTGGTCAGTGGCTAGCTGGAATAAAAATTCAAAAGACTATGAGAAAGTAAGCCCTATTGTTCTCTTTGATTCAACAAGTGAGAAAAAGTGCTACTGATGTGTTGAAGTGGCAATGCCTAATTTTCTGCATTTTCTCTCTTGCTGTCTTTCCCACCTTATAAGTAAGTTATAAATTAACAGTTAACTTGGCAATTAGCAAGTGTGATGTGGGCCTGAATATCCTGCTAATGAGGCCAAGGTTACAAGTTCAGTCCTGATATTAGCCAGCTAGTCAGTTAGCATAGTTATTTGATGACCATAGTCTATATCCCATTCTGGAAAGTATAACTGAAGTCCAAGACCAAATCGAAGGTTTTGAGGAAGGAGAGCAGAGAAAATAGCAGGATTCCTTTCCCTATATTATACCTACCGTGAAGCATAATCATGATTAGTCCACAGTTTATGTGGGGAAAAAAATCAAGAATCTCAGTGGCCTTCAAGCTAAAAGTTAGTTAACAGTGTGAAGGAATAAATTTTAAAAATTAATGCGATGTTAGTTTGAATTGGTAAAAACATATGCTTAACAAGATGGAACTGGTAGTCACACAAAACCTCTGTCCTGGTAAGACCAAATCTAGAATATGTTTTTCAATTCTGGATACCACTTTTAGGGAAGAAACTGATGAACTGGAGCACTTCCACGGTCAAGCAACAAAGATGGTGTAGGGGCTGAAAATTATACCATACAAGGGTTTATTAAAGGAACAAAATGAGTTACCCGGAGTAGAGAAGACAGCTTGCAGGTATCTTCCTTTAAATATGTGAAAGGCTGACATGAAGAAGATTAGAATCATTTTTCTTGACCCCAGAAAGCAGAACTAGGAACAATAGCTAGACATTTCATTAAAAGAAATCAGATTTCATTTCAAAAGTAAGGAAAACTTTCTTACATTTAGAGCCACCCAAAAGTGGAATGGGCTGTCTCAGGAGGTAGCATTTCCTATCACTGGAAGCCTCCAAGGAAGGGCTAGATGACTACTTGTTATGGACATTATTGATGACATTTGTATTCAGGCAAAGACTTCATTAGATAGCTTGTGAATGCCATCTTTCAAATCTGCGATTCAAGGTAATATGAGTCCATAAAAACACGGTGAAAAATAACTTGAAGGATACCTTTGATGGGAGAAATGAGGGTAGTCATCATATTGGAATATCAGAAAAGGGCAACATTTAACTAGAAGGGTATATATGAACAAGAGAAGAAATGGGAAAGAGATGTCATTTATTTCCATAGATTTTAGTTATTCTAATTCAAACAAATATGAACACCTCAAGTCTGTTTTAGCCTGTTACTGGCTTAGTTTTCAAAATCCTATTGGGGGCTGGCCAATAAGTTTAGTCCTTATGTGTCTGCAAAGAGTTCTCTGCTGATGAATCCTCCTTATGGTTTTGTGTTATATATAGATATTCTGTAACTGATTCTGGTTGATTAGACATGTGGCCAAGAGGAGATTCTTTAGTTGTCCATGTAGTGAGAAACAGGGGTATATTGAAAGGGCATGAAAGGGTCTACCCGAACCTCTTCTTTCTTTTGGTTTGAATTCTTCCTGCTATAGAGAGAAGAGAGACAATACTTTAAGGAGAAAGGACTCAAACCCTCTCCATCCAAGTCTTGAAGGTGACCCATTAATGTGAATCTCATCATTCCTCTTTCATTTTTGGTGAAGGTGATTGGAAACTAGAACCTTGTGAGTTTTGGAAGGTTAGTTGTAAAACACATCAGAATAAGGGCTTTCATTTATAGCATTGTAGAAAGATCCTAACCCCTCAGGAAAGTACCCCTAGAACTATGACATATAGTCAGCCTGACTCTAGAAGAATAAGGTGATAACAATCATTGCACCTTTATTCAATGACATTTCTATACTATCCTAAAAGAGCTTATAGGCAGGTATATAATAAAAAAGGATGAAGATAATTTTAAGGGAGCATGTCCTTGTGATATCATTGATAGAAGGATGTCCCAGAAGGGAAATTCCCTCTCCCAATGAAGATTTGCAAATGCTTTTCTATTAATAATCTTTGAGAGTTATCTTGAGGTGTTGTGCTATTAGATTAAGTGATTTCCCTGTAGTATGTGATTAGCATGGGGCAGAGATGGGATTAAAATATCTCTTCCTGATTCAGAGGTCAGCTCTTTGTCTCCATATTATGCTACCTCTGAATAAAAATAAATGTATACATATAAATATGGCAATTGCATGATAAATGACTTATGGATTCAGTTGCTTTTCATATCACCTATTCTAATTTTCACAGTAGTTCTGAGTGACTGGAATGTTCAAATATGGCTAGTCATATTTTAAGGTTTCTACTGAGGTTAGACAGAGAGAATGACCTGTCCAGGGTGACTGAATAAATGAGGTAATGAGACAAAGGGGCTTTGACATTCCCCAGAGTGTGAGCCCATTTGACCTTGGTACTCTAAATGGAAAGTCCCTTCTTGCAATCAGGAGCAGTGCTGCCATCCAGTTCACTTATTCCCACACCACATATTTATAAGAGGGGTGCTTATAAGTCAAGTATGCCTAGCAAGCCAGAATTTATTCTGCCTACCTGCAAATCCTGGCCATTTTATTTGGTCAAGTTGCATAATTTTTGAACTTACACTCTTGAAAAATTCTTTTTGGAAATGTCAAGGTGACTGGCATATTAAAAATGAGCCTGAGCAAACAAGGATGACATTCTTCTCATTCTTTCACTGCTGGGTCATTTTCTATGTAATTCTGGGACTTAGTGCTTAGGCATCTCTCCCAGTGCACCCATAATCCTGCCCAGAAGGACCCTTTCCTAGGAAGAGCATGATCTAGTATAATGAGCCTCAGTCTTTTTGAGTGTGGGAACCCCTTCTTAATCACCAAAGGTTCTGTGAACATGACAATAATTATACTGTGAGAATGAATGGATGCTCAAGAAAATGAATAATGAAAAAAAGCTATTGTGAGTATAGTGATGCCCTTAAATCATTTTGTATTTTACTAATCACAATACCATCTACATACATTCAAAAAAGCAAATTAAATAATCTATTTGCAAGACATCTGTTTGCCTTAAATTATATCTTAGATCATACATGATTAGATGGGGGTGGAGGAGAAGGAGAGAAGCCATAGAAATAATCTATTCTATATAGGCTCTTCCCAATTACCCACAAGTTTGATAGTGCAGACTCTTCTCAGATGCCTCAAATCACATCTTAGATTATATATTATTAGAAGGGATTGGAGGAAGAAGAAAGAAGCCTTAGAAAATAACCTATTCATTTCAAGTAATCTGTTTTAATCACTTCATTTCAAGTGTGAGGAAAGTGAGGTCAACAGGATAGAATAACTTTTCCAATATTATCCATTGGATTAATGAAAGTGAATGAACTAGAATTTCAGTCTTCTAACCTGGTTCAGAATTCTTTTGACTATGGGAGATAGTGAGTGACCTCTTACTCTGCATACTTAAGCTACTCGAGGGCCAGAGCTTTATTCAGTTTGGACATTTTCTCTATTTACTTTGAATTGTTAAAATCTTCACATGTGAAAGCTTAGTTATAGTATATTTCTTCATTGTATCTAAAGACTTTTGTGTTCTCTGGGACTTTGTTTACCCACTGATAATGGAGTAATGAAAATTATTATTTGTTTTTAGTTGGTTTCTTTCATATTCAACTCTTCATGGCCCTATTGTTTTTTTTTCAATTTTATTTAATCGATTAATTAAGAAAAAAAAAATCTTCCGTGGTCACATGATTCTTGTCTTTCCCTCCCCTCCTCCCACTCATTTCCCTTAGCCAATGCACAATTCCACTGGGTTTTACATGTGTCATTGATCAAGATCTATTTCCATGTTATTGATATTTGCACTAGGGTGATCATTTCGAGTCTATATCCCCAATCATATTCCCATCAACCCATATGATCAAGCATTTGTTTTTCTTCTGTGTTTCTACTCAATTTGGGATTTTCTTGGCAAAGATATTGGAATGGTTTTCCATTTTCTTCTGCATATTATTTTACAAGTGAGGAAACTGAGGCAAACAGTGTTAAGTAACTTGCTCAGGGTCACACAATGAGTGTGAGTTCAGATATGAACTCCAGTCTTCCTGAGTCCTGGTAGACATTCTATCTTCTGTGCCTCCTTGTTGCCCCAGAAATAATCATGAAATTATTGAATTTTAGCTCAGGCCCTTAGAGATTATGTAGTCCAGGGATTCCTCACTTTTTGTGTGTGTGCACACTGTTTTATTTCCAAGTCTGGAGAAGTCTAGGGGCCTTTTCTCAGAAAAAAAGTTTTTAAATGCATAAAATCAAATAAGATAGCAAAGGAAAAGAATCATTTGGTAGCTTCTTTTTTTTTAAACAAACCAGTTCATGAATCTCAGGTTAAGAATGCTTGATCTTATTTAGCTTCTATACTAGACATATATTTTACAGCCAGAGAAATTGATATTTGAAACACTAGGTAGCTTACTTAAGGTCATACACAGGTTATTTGTACAAAGTTTGGACTAGAATTTGGGTCCCTTGATATTTTGCATCAAACCCTCCATACCAATGGAAAAAATAAAGTCCAATTGATTCAATATTTTTTCAACTTAAGAGATATCCAGCATAGGCATTTTATTTTGTAAGAAAAATGTTTTTTTTTATAAATGTGTATAACAATAATCAATTTCAAAAAGATTTGTTTAAAATCTTTAAATAAAAAAAATTTGGTTTTCTATAAAAATATTGTCTCCCAAAATTATACTTTAAAGTGCAGCAAACATACAGAACAATAAATCATTAGAAAATGGCAATTACATGATTCAAATATTTAATGAACCTCTATTAAATTCATACTATGCGCCAAGCACTATGATAGGTAAGGAGACATAAATACAAAAATGGAAATGGTCCTTACTTCCAAGGACTTTGCTTTCTAGTTGGCTATGTACATAGCTAAGTTTTAAAAAAAAATGTATACTATCATTTATATAGCTCTAAGGTTTGCAAAGAACTTTATGTATGGCATTCAATTGGTCCTCATAAAAAGGAGGTAGGAACTATTGGGACCTTCATTTTACAGATGGGAAACCTGAGACCTAGAGAGGTTAAGTGACTTGCCCATAGTCACACAGCTAATGTATGTCTGAGATAGGATTTGAACTTGGGTCTTCTTGACTCCAAGTTCTGTACTGTGTCTACTATTTCTATGCTATATATAAAGACAGAAAATGGGCTGGTTTGGATAAGCACAGAATTTATGAAAGAGCATAATGGGAAATGAGTCTGGAAAGCTAATTGGGACCCTTGATTTTGAATGGCTTAAATGACAGCAAAATTTACATTTTATTCTAGAGACAATAGGGAATTTTTTGAATTTGAGGCTAACATGGTCAGCTTTTTGTTTTAGGAACAGGAAGGAAGGAAGGAAGGAAGGAAGGAAGGAAGGAAGGAAGGAAGGAAGGAAGGAAGGAAGGAAGGAAGGAAGGAAGGAAGGAGAAATG
>NC_058131.1:145397231-145419315 GCF_016433145.1 Gracilinanus agilis
AGGGAGGGAAGGAGAGAGGGAAGGAAGGAAGGAGGAAAGGAAGGAAGGAGGGAGGGAAGGAAGAAAAAAAGAAAGAAGTGAGGGAAGGAAGGAAGGAATGAAAGGGAAGAAGGAAAGAGGGAAGGGAGGGAGGAAGGCATTAAGGAAGGAAGGGAGGGAAGGAAAAAAGAAAGGACTGAGGGAAAGAGGCATGGAAGAAAGAAATAAGTAAGGAAGGATAAGAAATACAACATTTATTAAGCACCTACTCTATGGCAGTACTGTGCTAGGCACTTTGCAAACATCTCCCACAACTCTATATTATTACCTTGTACATTTGAGGTTACCAAGGCAAACAGAGAATTAATGTACTGTCCAGGGTCGTGTAGCTAGTAAGATCCGGACCTAAATTTGAATTCATGTCCTTTTGGCCCCAGGCATAGTACTCCATGTAGTGTCCCATCTACCCAAATCCTGCATCTTAGGTGTCTGCTATAATTCTGGCACTAATGTAATTGGGGGAGAGGGTACAAAGCTGTCTAAGGAGGGCCAAATTGACTCAGGGCAGAAACAGGAGATAACAGCTTTTTGCCTGGGTGAAATATGAAAATGCAAATAATAACAACAGTAATAGTAATCCTCTGAGATTCTTTCTACCTCTAAAATTCTCTTAATCCTTGATTTTCTATCTGACAACAAAAATGGGGCTTCAAAGTTAATTATTATCCTACTCAAGGTTTTTGGAGAGCCACAGTTTATCACTGCCTCTTCCTCCCCCAACCCTGGTCTCAGACCTTGGATATGGCATTGTAATGTGTCCATCTAGTGGTCACACACAGGAATGAAAAGAAAGTAACAAAACTAATTTTAAAAAAAAAAACCTGCCTCTGAAAATCTTCCTTGGTTTCTTCCTTCTAAGATTTTTTGACCTTATTACTTCAGCACCTCCATTGGCTGAATGAGAATACTTTACCATCAGTCAGCCAGTTTCTGCCTATATCCCTCCATCCATTCAGATTCAGCTGGGAAGGGAATAAGTGATCTGGAGGAGAGGCAGAGCTCATTAGGCATTATATAGGCTCTTAGAAGGCCGAAATGGAGCCTTATGTATTTTTTCAGTCTCCACCAAAGCTTCCTACAATGCCTAACATGAAGTAGATTATTAATATTTGTTAAAATGCCTAAACTGTTTCAAATCCAGCTAAATGAAATATTGAATAGAGTCCTGGGCCTTTAGTCAAGAAAACCTGAGTTCACTTCCTAGCTAACATTTTCCTGAGCAAGTAAGTTATTCTCTGTTTGCCTTAGTTTCTTCATCTATAAAATGGGGAAAATAATAGCATCTACCTCCCCATGTTGTTGTGAAGACCAAATGAGACAATGATTATAAAGTGCTTAGCACAATGCTTATACATGACAAGTGCTATATAAATGTTAACTATTATTTTTATTATTATTATTACTCTAAAAGTCATGGTAGATGTAATGAACGGGTTTTAGGCAGCTCTGCATGCTTAAATACGATGGACCTCATGACTGGGCTAAAGTAATAATAATAAAAAAATAAAAATTAACATTTATATCGAACTAACTGTGCTAAGCATTGTGCTAAACATTTTTATGATTACTATCTCATTTCATCCTCAAAATAACCTTGCTAGGTAGGTGTTGTTATTATTATTCCTATTTTACAGATTGGAAGCTGAAGCAAATAGAAGTTATGTTTTTCCCAGAGTCATACAACTAATAAATGCATGGAGGTGGACTTGAACTCAGATCTTCCCTGACTCTAGGCCCAGTGCTTTCATCATCTATTGCAATCTCATTAGAGCCAGCTTGGCATAATGGATGGAAACTAGAGAAGACCTGAGTTCAAATCCTCCCTTAGATATTTACCAGCTTTATCACTTTCAGAAAGTCATTTGATTTCCCTGAAATTCAGTTTTTTTTTTCATTTGTAAAATGGGAAAATGAAGATAATAGTCATACGCACCTCACAGGGCTTCAGGAAGATCCACTAAGCTAATATATGTAAGTCACTTAGTAAACTTAAAAGCACTATGAAACTGTTACTATTGTGCTTTTGAATGTCATCATATTTTGAGATCTTATGAAACATTTGTTTTAAAAGCTATTGAATGCCCTCTACGTCTTTTCTAATTCAGGCTAACCATTCTCACTTCCTTCAAATGATTTATTTTAGCATGATCTCAAGCTCCTTTATCCACCTGGCCATTCTTTAAGTAACAAGGTCTAGCTAACCAATTTCTATGTGAAATTTACTTCCTGGTGGTAAAAGCCATACTTCAGATGTGATATGATCCAGATAGATCATCACCTTCCTAGTCTTAGGCACTTTGTCTTTCTTAATTTAACCCAAGATTGCATTAGCTTTCTTATTTGTTATTAACTCTTTACTCATATACAGTAAAGTCTCATCTCTTTTCCATCCAAATTTCTACTAGCCTATACCTCCTCTAACTCTCACTTATGAAATTGAATTTTTGAACACAAATATAAAACTTTACATTCATCACTAAAAATTTCACTTTATTTAGTTTGATCTAATATTTTAGCCTTTCAGATATTATTTGGATTTTTAGATCTGCCAGCACAAGAGTTATCTATCTCAGCTTTGTATCACTAGTAAGTTTGATAAGCATCCTATCTACAGGATATTTTTATCCAAGTCATTGTAAAGGATCAAACATAGAAGTCTAGGGCACTTCACTGGAATTGCTTTCCAGCTTTATATCAAGTTATTAATAATTACTATTTTGGTCTGGCAATTAAACCAGTTGTTGAATTTCCTTGTATGTGTGTGTGTGTGTGTGTCTGTGTGTGTGTGTGTGTTAGTTAATATCTATCTCTCTATATCTCTGTCTTAATATCTATCTAGATCATATCTCTCTAACTTCTCCATAAATATAGCATGAGATAGTTAAAATACTTTCTAAAATTTAAGAAAATATATAGCATGCCACTAGTCTAGACATCTTACTAACAATGAAAATAAAAAAAAATCTTACTAACAATGAAAAAGAAATGACTAGTTCTTGATGAAACCCTCTGTGTTCTTTTTTTGATAAAAATTCTAGAATTTACTGTTTCTAGACATTCACTAACCATTATTCATTTACTATGTTCTAGAATGTTGCCAGTCTTCTTGTTCTTGATCTTCTTTCTTGCCAAATCGCCTCCATTCTCTAAGACCATTGACAATGCCTCAGCAGTCATATTTGTCACTTCCAAAGTATGCTAAGATATAGTCCATCAATAACAACCACCTCACTATTTATCATGGGTATCAACATCTTATTTGTCAGTTTACTTCTGTCCTTTCCAATATTGATACCATTCTCCCTGGTGGAGGAAAGATAAACATAATGGTGGGTAGGAAGCATTTTTTGAATACCTACTATTATAGGCCGGGAATTATATTAAAGTGTTAGGGACACAAATGTAGTATAGTCAAAAAGGAAGATAGCAGTGCCCTCAAGAATCTTATATTCTAATTGGTAAAGAACACACATAAAAGAACACACACAAAAACTAAAAACCAGGGGGGATAGGAAAGTCAGAAGCATAGTTAAGAGGGGGATGAAGCATAGTCAACTAAACACTATCCCCAAAACGACAGACCTGGAAGAAACTTAGCAGTGGGAGAAGCGAGCCAGTGTGGAGTTGAAGAAATAGGAACTAATCAATAATTCCTTATCTCTCTCATCAATTATCCATCATTACAAAATAGAGCAGTGGTCCCATTTTTTGACAGAGCCTCATTTCCCCCCCAATGTAGCTTAAACAAACAAATAAAAACCTCTCTAAAAAACAAAAGCCTTCTTATTCTTATTTTTACTTTTGGCTCACCTGATATTGAAATTTCAACACTTAACCCAAGCAATATCTTGACACACTTTAAAATTTATTCTTTAATGTCTGCTCTTTTCTGCATCTTATTTAAAAGTCTTTTAAAACCCTAATTGGGGTGATAAGTTCCTTAAAATTGTGCAATGACATTTTTAAACACATCCCTTTATTACCTCCTAATTAGAATGATTTCCCTTTATGTCTCTTTTTTTTCTTGAGAGTTGCTGATCCCTACCAGATTGATTTCCTTTTTAGAGGTTTAGTTTTTTGGATGAAGGAATGAAGGAATGCGTAAATGAGACATTTATTAAATTCTTATTATATGCAAATCATTATGCTAAGGGACCGGGACACATACAGAAAGGTAAGAAAAGAGTTCCTGTTCTCAAGGAGCTTACATTTTAATGAGGTCTTTCTGAACCTTTTGAAATAGTCTCCCCAAATCTAGAGCAGATGTCAAAATATTTCTGACTTTCTTTTCCTTTATAACAAATTCTAATATCCACTGAAAGTTCTCATTATTTCCATCATCTAGATATTCTCTGTGCTTATAAGCTTCAAGTCCACAATAGAATTTTTCCTTATTAGTACCACTACCTTTTTAAACCATGAAGTTATCCTTAAGGCAAGCCAAGAAATTACTAGGCATACAGCTTTAGGCGAGGAGAATACATCAGCAAATGTCAGGTTCATCTTTATGCAGATAATTCTCATTTTTGTTTATCTATCTCCAATTTCTTTCTTAGCCAACAGTTTTATGTCTTCAACTGCCTTTTGGACATCTTAAACTGGATGTCCCATAGATATCCTTAACTCCCTCTCAATAATGGCTGTCTTCTTCATAATGGCCTAATGGACAGAGTACCAAACTTTGAGTGAGATATGTCAGAGTTCAAATCCTGACAAATATTTAGGACCTATGTGATTGCTTAGCCTTTCAGTCTCAGTTTCCTCATCTATCAAAATGGAGGTAATAATAACACCTCCTTCAAAAGGTTGTTCTGAGGATCAAAAGAGATGTTTTCAAATTGCTTAGCATAATGCCTGACTCATAACAAGTGCTCGATAAATGCTTATTCTCTTCCACTTATTACTGTTGAGATCATCACTATCTTCCCAGTCATTCAGGATTATAACCTAGGTGCCATTCTTGACTTTACTTTTTCTCACTCCCGTATCTAAGTGGTTGCCATATTCTATCATTTCTATCTTTGTACCTCTGCATTTCTCCTATCTGTCCCTTCTTTCTTTTAACACTGTCACAATCCTGATGAAGTCCCCATTGCCTGGACTACTGCAATAGGATGCTAGTTGGTCTCATGCCTCAAGTCTCTCCCCACTCCATTCTATCTTCTACACAACTGTCAATTCAGTCTTCCTAAAGGCCTGACCAAGTCACCTCTCCCCATTCTATAAGATCCATTGGCTCTCTCACCACTAGAACCAAATATAAAATCCTCTGTTTGGCTTTCAAAGCCCTTTCCAACTTGACTCCATCTTATTTATAGTTTATTCCTATCTTCCTTCCTTCCACTAACAATGCCACTGGCCTCCTTGTTATTAGCATAAGAAGATATTCCATGTCCATATTACATTTAGCCAGCCAATTAAGACCTATTTATTCGGAATAGGTCTTGTTTGTGCATAGGCATTTGCTTCTTATCATCCCCATTAGAATGTAAGCTCCTAAGGGGCATGGACAGTTTTGTTTTGCTTGTTTTGCTTCTCTTTATATCTCCAGTACTTAGCATATTGCTGTACAAAACAATCACTTAATAAATGCTTAATGACTGGACTTGGATAGTTGGAACTCCCAATTATTTCCACCATACCTCTGTGGCAGTGTAATATTTTCCCTGAATCCTCATCAATTTCATATCCTTACTTCCAGGTATGGTTGTCAATTATGGAATAATATCATTTTAGAAGAATAAAGATCACAAATTTTCCCAAAGGAAAATGGAAAAATATTCTGTGTTACAATGGGGGAAAACTTTTCAAGACCTGGGTTCTAACATTTTCTTGAATTGAACTTGGGCAATTTCCAGGAATTTCCTGGAAACAGGAAAGTAAATAGAGAGAAAAACCCACATGGTGAAGGGTCTTGAGTTCATGTCACATGATCACCATTTAAAAGAACAAGGGATATTTAGCCTAGAGAGAAGACTTAGGGATAAACATGTCAGCTGTCTTCAAATATTTATCCTGAGGATGTTTAGCATTTGGGATCTTGAACCATCTAATCTGCTGCCTCCTTCAATGGACCTCTCCTCTTATATAGACATCCTTTCTTGAATTATTCTCTAATAGTTAATATATTCTCTCCCTCTTTTCTCTCCCCATTCTTGTTACAGTGAAATCCGGACTATAGAAGAACCAGTCTCCCCTCTCCAACCAAAAATGCCCACTCCCTCATTCCAATCAACCTGAAATCTACCCCAAAATGTCTCACTCTAGACCTTCCCTCCTCCCCTCATACTGTACCCTCTGAACTCCATAATGAATAAACTTCCTCTCATCTTAGACCTCTTTTTCTCTCATGTCCTTTGTCTCTTGGAACCCACAGGGATAAAACTTCCTTCTGATGACATAGCATCTTTGTCTATCCTTTGCAGTACTTGTTGCCCTCCCAAATCCACATGCTCTGGGCAAGGGGAAGAGTACAAATACCCATTATTAACTATTGCTTCTTTTGCTTCTTAATCAGATACTGCTTCTTTTACTTCTTAATCAGATACTGCTAGATGAAGCTGGAGGATGCTATGAAATGGCAATGATTGGCTCTGCTACAAATTTATGCTATCTAATTCCAACCAGGCTCTTAATGCAGCAAGGCAATTCTTCTTCACCCTAATCAACTTAAAGACCTCCTTCTCAACTTGCTCTTCCTAACACACAATATTCCATTTTCCATCTCTGTGGGTTTGCACTTCCTAGCTACTATCTTTGAGGGGATATGCTCTGTCCCCCAATTCTTAACTTCTTGGCTTCCCTTCTTTCATGACTCAACTCAAATACCATCTTCTGTAGGAAGCCTTCTCCATCTTCCTGCTATGTAAGCTTCCACCTAAGGTTCCTTTTCCTTTCATTCCTATGTACCTCATTAGATACCTGTTGTCTCTTCCATTAGAAGGTAAAGTCTACAAAGGAAAGAATTGGTTGTGTGTTTCTTTGTACTCCCAGTGCTTAGCACAGTGCCTGGTATGTAGTTATATACTCAACAATTTTTTTTTAAATCAAGGTGGCAAGATAACTGCCTTTTAAGTATTTGAAGGAGAGTTATGTAGAAAGGAGATTTGACAAGTTCTTCTTAACTCCAGAGGCCAAAACAAGAAGAATTAGAGGGGAATTACACAGTGGCAAATCAAGAATGAAAGTAAGGAGATACTTCCTAAGAGATAGAGCTATTTCCAAATGGGACAGTCTATCTTGGTTATTTAGTGGGTTCCTTCAGACAGTCCTTCCAACACAGGCAGAATGACTTATTGTTGGTTGGTGTTAGATGAAAGATTCATTTTGTCTTTATAAATTGGACTAAATGACCATTGAAGCCTCCTCTACCTTGAAAATACTCTGATTAAATTATTTTCTAAAAACATAGGTTGTTTGTAATACACCCCAAAGACAGTATTGCT
Source organism: Gracilinanus agilis (assembly GCF_016433145.1). Taxonomy (NCBI): domain Eukaryota; kingdom Metazoa; phylum Chordata; class Mammalia; order Didelphimorphia; family Didelphidae; genus Gracilinanus; species Gracilinanus agilis. The sequence goes on from NC_058131.1 coordinate 145,404,716, forward strand.
TCTATTTCTAACTCTTCAGCTTTACCTAAATGCTTTTCCACTGTGCTTTTTCCTTTTGGAACTCCTTCCTTGATTTCTTTAGGCAGAGCTGGTACTTCAGTGGATAGAACATGAGAGTAAGAAGACCTAAGTTCAGATATTATTTCAGACACTCAAATACTAGCAGTGTAACTCTGGGCTAGGTATCGCAGCTCTGTTTGCCTGAATTTGCTCAACTTTAAAATGGAGTTAATAATGTTACTTATCTCCCAGGACTATTGGGAAGATCAAATGAGATATTTTTAAAAAATCCTTAACACAGTATCTCCTAGCATATAGTAGGGGTTATATAAATGCTTATTTGCTTCCTTTCACATTCTCCTCTACTGTCTGAAAATGTATGTTGTTGTTCAGCTGTGACTCTTCATAACTCTTTGTGACTCTATTTGTGTTTTCTTGGGAAAGAAATTGGATTGATTTGCTATTTCCTTCTCTAGTTCATTTTGTAGATTAGAAAACTAAGACAAACAGGTTTAACTGACTTGCCCAGCATCATACAACTTTCGTAAGCATATTTGAACTCAGAGAAGTGAGTTTTTCTGCCTGTAGGCCTTGATGTCCTATCCACTGTGCCATCTAGCTCCTCCTTTGAAAATGTATGTCTTATTTGGTATTTTTAATTTTACATCTCTCTGCTAAGAGACATACTCATCAGTAGCAGTGCCCATTCTTAATATACAAAACCACTTGTCTCCCTTCACCATTATTTACACTATTTCTTTTGAAGAAGGTATACTCTTATATAATCATATTTCATATTCAATCATGGCTCACATCACGTCAAATTTGTACCCATATACTGGGATATCTAATTCATCTTTCCCTGTATTATTTTTATCTCTTTGTATTGATATCAGAAACCATAAATTTTATTATTATTAATTCCTTTTTTGGATCTGTGTTAGCCATCACACATACATCTTACTGATTTTTGACAGTTCTTAAAATCAAATCCTCTCTCAGCAGAAGATTTGCCACTTTTGATGATAAAAAATACTCTTTTTTATTAAAAAACAAATAGGCATTTGAAATAATCTGGGACTTATATTGGCAAGTCAAGCTCTATCTGAGAGCCTAGTAGTTATAATACCATGAGCTTTCTTCCTGGGAGCATAGTTCAGCTACCCTTTTGGATGAGGGTAAAAGTTATTTTTAAGTATTCATGGTCCCTCCAGAAACCTTTGCATAGAGAGAAGGCAGTGAGATAAGTTAAAGATTAATGTGACTCACATCTGGCTGGCTGATTAAAATTGCATAGGCTGATTCAACTTAAGCTGATTGGAAAATCAACTTTGAAACCAAAGGACTTCAAAGTCAGCTTACTACAATGGAAAGAACACTGGACTTGGAGACTTAGAATCATAAATCTCACAGCTGCATGGAATCTTTGAGGCCATTTAATTTGAACTGTACTTAAAGAAAAATCTCTTCTATCATGGCCCCAGTGAGGGGTTAGTACAATCACAGGGATGCTGTAGTCAGCTCAACTGGCTCTCTGCAGAGACATTTGGAAAATTTTCACTGAGTATTCACACCTCAGAAATTGGCAAATTGTTCAAATCAAGGCTTGATTTATATCATTTAATTAATTGTCTAGACCAGAGGTATCAAACTTAGCCTAAACTACAATATAATTGGGAAATGTTTAATAACACAATGCAACATAATGTTACTTAGAAGTTTGCTCCATCAATATGAATTTTGTTTTTATCTGAGTTTGATACCATTGGTCTAGATTTTAAGAAAGTAATGGAGGGATGTGAATAATGGAGATTAAACTTATCATTATTATTTTGGTGAGCCAGTTGTTAAATATTTACCAAAACACCCCCTTTGCTAGAACTGAATTTATAACTTACTAGCTATGTGACATTGACCAAGTCACCTAACTTCTCTGAGGTTGAGGTCCTTAACCAAGCCCTTGTTGCTGCCAGGCAAACTTCTATTCCACTCTTTCTATCCTTCACAGCAAATGTTCCAGATATTTTCCTTTTTGCTCAAGTACTCAAACATATCCTCACTTTTTATAATTATAGTAGATGAATTAGCCTCAAACTTCAGTAAGAAGATTGAGTTCCATAAAGTCCCTTTGTTGTCTTCCCCCATTCCTCAAAACTTCTTGATTATAAACCCTCTTTTCTGGTAACAGAAGAAAATGGTTTCCCTACTACTTGTCAATTCTAATCTTTCTTTCCATGCATTTTTTTTCTCTGCTCTCTCCCGACTCCTTAGGAACTGGCCTCCAGGAGTCAGTCTTGATTATTCATGCAACTTATCTTTATATCAATACTCATAGGGGTCCCTGAAATCTTTGAAAACAAGAATCAAAAAAGGCTTCCCTTGACATTTCAATCCCACCCAGTATTATTTTAGCTCTTTTTCTCTTTCCCTATTTATTGATGCCTCTTCTTTCTAAATAACCCTCTCATTCCTCAGCTGTTTGAGATTAGGGTTTTACTGAAATTTATCAAAGGTCACCAGAGTAGTGACCTCCTCATTAACAGATCTAATGGTCTTTTCACAATCTCCATGGTCCCTGAACTTTGTGAGATATTGGATGACTCCCTCCCATTGGAAACTGCTTCCTCCTTTGACCTCAGACACACCATATGCTCTTTTGATTGTCCTCTTACTGACTAATCATTCTTTCTATTTCTGTCACAGGTTCTTAATAGTTTTAGAGAGTCAGTGTGATATAATAGATAGAGTGCTGCACTTGGATTTAGGAAGACCTGGTTTCAAATCCTACCTCAGATACCACAAGTTTTATGACCTTGAACAAGTAACTTAATTCCTCAACACCTCAGTTGCTACATCTGTAAAATGAGTATAATAAAAACACCTTCTTTGCAGGGTTCTTGTGAGGATCAAATGATGTAAAGAAAGAACTATGAAGGGGGCAGCTGGGTAGCTCAGTGGATTGAGAGCCAGGCCTAGAGACGGGAGGTCCTAGGTTCAAATCTGGCCTCAGACACTTCCCAGCTGTGTGACCCTGGGCAAGTCTCTTGACCCCCATTGACCACCCTTACCACTCTTCCACCTAGGAACCAATACACAGAGGTTAAGGGTTAAAAAAAAGAAAGAATTATGCAAAACCTGGAATACTTCATAATGTTCATTATCCTATTCATCATCCCTGAAGATGGGCATTCCCTAAGAGGAAGTCCTTGGTTCTGTTCTCTTCCCCAATCTTCCCCTTAGTGGTCTTATTTATGTCTATGATTTCCATTAACACACCTATGCAGAGATAGGAGTAGGCACTAGAACTTTTAGTTCATACATAGAAATCTCCATGGTGAAGAGAATCCTTCTGCCAGTGTAGGATAATGTCTTCTTTGAAATGTGTTTGTGAGACTTCCCCTGGAGCTTTGTAGGTAGGACTAGAACCTAGGTCTTCCTTGCCTCAAGATTGATTCTCTATTATATCATGCTTCATCCTATATAGATGGCTCCCAAATCTGTATCTCTTTTCTTGGCCCATCTTCTGAGCCCCAGTCTTGCATCTCCATGCATCTTCAGAATCATCATTATGTCTATTACTAAGCTTATTATTTCCCTTTTAATCTTGCTTCTCTTTTTGATGACACTGTTTCTGAGAATAGCAGCATCATTAATCCATTTTCTCCCATTTTGAAGACTGTCCTTTGACTTGCTCTTTTTTCCATTGCTACTACATTACTGAGTCCCTTTGTTATTTAATTGTTTTTCGGTCATGTCCAACTCTATGACTCTTTTCGGAGTTTTCTTGGCAAAGATACTGGAGTAGTTGGTCATTTCCTTCTCCAGTTCATTTAATAGATGAGGAAACTGAGGCAAATAGGCTTAAGTGACTTGCCCAGTGTCATACAGCTAGTGTCTGGGGCTACATTTGAATTTAGGAAAAGGAGTCTTCTTGACTCTAGACCCAGCACTCTATTCCAGTGTGCCACCTAGCTCCCTACTAGTTCCTCTATCTATTCTTTAAAACTCAGTTCAAATGCCACCTTTCCCAGGGAACATTCCATGATTTCCCCTCTTGGTAATGACCTTTCCCCTCAGATCTTATTTTGCACTTTTCTAATGAGCTTATTATGTAATATTGTCTTAGAGTAGTCCGTTTTTGTTGTCATGCCCTCCACCCACTCAATAATTAAACTATAGGTTCCATGAAGACAGGGAACATGTTCTACCTACCTATTCAGTGCTCTGCACATAGCAGGCACTTAATAAATGTTCAGTGAATTGAATTGAATCTGGAAAATAGGTATTATTAAAAATAATGTGGAGGGGCAGCTGGGTAGCTCAGTGGATTGAGAGCCAGGCCTAGAGACAGGAGGTCCTAAGTTCAAATCCGGCCTCAGACACTTCCCAGCTGTGTGACCCTGGGCAAGTCACTTGACCCCCATTGCCTACCCTTATCAATCTTCCACCTATAAGTCAATACACAGAAGTTAAGGGTTTAAAAATTAAAAAAAAATAATGTGGAGAAAACAAGAATCTCCTTACTCACATGGGGTTGTTAAAAAGATTAGGGGAAAAACCATGAAAATGGTTTGTAACATAATATAACTGTACAAACTAAGGTTTTTTTTTTTTATCTACAGGTATTTATTCAATGGCTACTCTCTGACAGTTGCTGAGGGACATACAAAATGGAGCATTGCCCTAAAGGAATCATTAGTCTACATGGAGAAAGCTGATAAACGTAAAAGAAACAAATCAAGAATAATGATATGCTTAAACTAGAACTAATTGTTCCTGACCTTATATTTAAATGTTGTTCAGAGGTTGGAGAGATCAGGAGTGGAGTTGTTAGATAAGGTGCCTGGGAAGAGATATGACTCAACTGGCCTGGTAAGAATGGATAGACTTTGGATAAAGAAAGGAAGTTCTAGATTGTGGAGGGGGTTGCATAGGATAAATCACAGAGATGTGAGTGAACATAGGGTTTGTAGAGGAAAACAAGATTACAAATTTGATAAGAGGTCATATTTGGGAATAGTGAAGAAAGAGGTTGGATAGCAGCTAGGTGGTGAAGTAGATACAATTGCTAGATTAGAATCAGGGAGATTACTCTTCCTGAGTTCAAATCCTGCCTCAGATACTTACTTGCTGTGTGACCCTGGATAAGTCACTTAACCTGTTTTCCTCTGTTCCTCATCTGTAAAATGAGCTAGAGAAGGAAATGACAAATCCCTCCAATATTTTGGCAGCAAAACTTCAAGTGGGTTCATGAAGAGCCAGGCCCATCTGGGCTGAAATGACTGAACAACAACAGAAGTATGGAACCAGTGTGAAGATTTTTTTTTAAGGAATATGATTTGTAAGATTAATAATAAAGATCCACTATTTTCTTTAACAGAGGTGATTAATTTGGCAACGTGCAAGATAAATTAAAAGGGTAACATTAGTAGAAAGTAGGGGACTATCTTGAGGATTTATGCAATAATACAAGTATGAAATGAGGAAAACTTACCCCAAGATGTTTGTAGTAGGAATGAGGAAGGAGTGAAATGACAAATATTTCAGAGGAAACAAATGACCTAATTTGGCAAGAAACTGAATATAGAGAATGAAGGAAAAGGAAGAACCATAGATGACCCCAACATCTCTAGCCTGGGAGACAAGAAGAATCTTTAAGTGTAAAAAAACATTCAAGTAATGCATGAGATAGTTTGAAAAAAAGAGAGTTGGAGAAATCCAGAGTAGTTGCCAATTATGATTTGACCAATCAGAAATGCCTTAAAGGAATTAATTAATTTATTTATCACCCATTTACTAAGATCTTAATATGTTTGTGGGGGAGAGAGAAATGAAATCTAAAACATGGCTCCTGCCCTACCCACTGTTTTACATTCTAATGGATATGAGCATGCTGACTTATCACGGATTTATCAAAATGTCAATGCCCATATATGTGTAGAAATGCACTCAGCATGCAAGTCACTACAGATGGGAATCTTCCATCTAAGTTATTTGATACAGCAAATTTCTATAACATTCCTTAACAAGTTACTCATTGTTTTTTCTAGAGTGTTAGCATGTGAAAGCCAAGACTTCTCACTCATCACCAATTTTTAGTGCTTTTGTAAATGCAATATGATATCGTAAGAAGAGAGTGGGATAGGGACCAGACTTAGGAGGAAGCTGGGTTTGAATCCTACCTCTGACACTTACTGGCTAGGAACAATACTTATCTTCTCTGAGCCTTAGTTTCCTCAACCGTAATATGAGGCCGATAATTCCAATAGTGCTTTATACCATATCTGATATATGTTGTTATTGTTGAGTTGCTTAACTATCTGAAACCCCATTTGGGGTTCTCTTGGCAAAGATATTGGAGTGGTTTGCCTCAGCTCACTTTCTAGATGAAGAAAATGAGGCAAACAGGGTTAAGTGACTTGCCTAGGATCACACAGCTAACTAGTAAGTGTCTGACATCAGATTTGAACTCATGACAATGAGTCTTCCTGACTATACTCCTGACAATTTATCTAGTGTGCCTCCTAGCTGCCCCTCTGGAACATAGTAAGTGCTCAATGAATGCTTACTTACTTGACTTAACTTGACTGTAGTACCTATCTCACTGGGCTGTTATAAGGATCAAATCAGATGACAAATGTCAAATGCTAGATAAATGTCAGCTGGCATCCTTAATGCATCTGCAAGACTGGATCATTCTTAGCAAATGCTTAAACTCAAAGAGAGTCTCACACAGTGCTAATCTTTATAGATGGCTGATATGTCATAGGAAAATCCCCATCCTTCGTTTCCTGATACCCCCATTATCATCTTTTTCATGGACACTCACCAAACTGAGGATCTCTTATTCACATATCCTTATGACCCCCACACGATCTGTGTGACCTCGACAATACATGACAGGCTGGATCTAACTTGTTCATAACAGTTTGTCATTTCTGCTGGTAAAAGACAGGAGCTATCTCCTTCTCCCCCAGCCCCCCCAGAACAGCACTGCAATGAATACCACAGCCCTCTTTAAATATTAAGACTCATTCGGCACATTTTGCATTCCTTTCCAAACAGCCTTTGTTCCTAACTCGAGGGCGACATTTTATAGTAGATTTATGATAAGTAGAATAGCAGACTGTGGGAAGAATATTAAGAATGTAAAGGTTGAAAGAAGAATTATAAGGCTAAAGTTTGTGTCTGGATAAAAGTAATCTAAATTTCTGACTAGAGAAAGGGCTGTTTTGGTTTTAGTTCTACTCTCTTTCAGCTCAGATTTGAGTTTCATGTTTATTGTTATGTTTTCTCCATTGGGGACTAGAAAGCAGCATAACATCCAGAAATAAAAAAGGTGATAGACCTACTATACTCTGGCCTTGTCATCCTGTGCCTCGAATATTGTGATAAGTTATGGGCACTTCATTTTTAGGAGAAATATTACTAAGATGGAAAGTAGCATCAGGCAGGCTGGCAGGAGGGTCTAGAACCTCAATTCATGTTCTGTAAGGATTGCCTAAATGAACCAGAGATAGTTATCCTGGAAAAGAGAAAACTTAAGGGTCTTGTGTTTGCTTAAACAGTTATGTGGTACAGTTGATAGGGTATTGGGCCTGAAGTCAGGAAGATTAGTCTTCCTGAGTACAAATCTGGCCTTGCACATTTACAGCTGTGTGACCCTGGACAAGGCCCTTAACCTTGCTTGCCATGATTCCTTCATCTGTAAAATGAGCTGGAGAAGGAAATACCAAACCATTCTAATATCTTTGCCCACAAAACCTGAAATGGGGTCATGAATAGTTGGACATGATTGAGATAACTGAACAATAAAGATCATTTGACAGTTTCCTCATAAATAAAACAAAGTGATGGACCAGATGAATTCCAGTTTTGCTTTCAGCTCTAGTTTTGGGAACCTACAATAGATATCTTTAAGCATCCAAAGAACAAAAAGTATAGAAGAGGGATTAGAAAAATTCTTCTTGGTTCTAGAAAGCATAACTAGTTAGTAACAAACCCAAGTTGCATACATTTCCAAGATTGATACCAAGAAAAACTTCCTAATAGATCTACTCAAAGAGGGAATGTGTTACTTCAGAAGATGATAGATTTCCCTTCATTAAAGTCTTCCACTGAAAGCTACACCATTTTTGAGGGGGGTTATGTAGGGAATATTTTTTTTCAGAAATGGTTTGGCCTAAATGGTCTCTGAAGTCCCTTCTAAGTCTGTATGGCTTAATAGCATGTCTGGAACATAGAAGGCACTTAATAAATGACGGCTGACTTGATTTAACTTGGCTGTAGTACCTACCTGCAAAATTATTATAAAGATAAAATGGGATAACAACGTCAAGCAATAGATAAATGTCCATTTCTTTGGTTGGGATATAAGTTCACTTTCTAATTTCTTTAAGCTACCATACTAATGAAAATGAAGGAATGTTAGCTATAGAGGTAGCTAGGTAGCATAATGGATAGATTGTTTGGCCTACTCTTATTATCTAGGGTGTGTGTGTGTGTGTATATATATATATATACACGTATGTATATATATATATATATGCATGTTCATGTGCATGTGAATATGTTTGTGTGTATAGATAATAAGAGGAGCTAGCTCTTTGTAGTGGAATGAGCTCTAAATGAGATTTCAGAGGACCTAGGGCATATGTTCCAGTTTTGGCCCTATCACATCCTGCAAATCATTCCACCTCCTTAAAGCCGAGTTTCCTAATCTATCAAATGAGAAAGTTGTTTGGGTGACTTCTGTGTTGCCTTCCATCTCTGAAATGAATTTGGGAAAGTCATTTAACTTTACCAGGCCTCAGTTTCCTTATGTGTAATAAGGGAACAAAAATATTTATGTTATCTACTTCATTAGGATGTCGTCAGGATAAATGAGAGAAGGTATGTGAGAAGAAGAATCTACTGGGTTCCACAACAAACAGTTATGAAATTGGTTACATCCTATTCCCCACTAGACTATAGCTTAGTTTGCTTAGTATGAAGACCAATATTTTTGTTGAATTTCACATTTTCCACCTAGTAATGAATTAACCTTTTGGAAATCACAGAGGAGGCTATCGCAGAAAAATGAAGCTATATCCTGGACCAGCCAGTAAAAGCAAATTGACAAACATTAGAGAAGTCAGTGATCTAGAACTAAGTGTGAAAGGAGATGGCATAATAAAGAATACAGCAATAATTATTTCCAAATATCAATGATTATCAGCTAGATAAATAACAGTCCTTCAACAATGGATTGATCTTTACTTAGGCAAAGTAAGTTCGTCACTGAATGTAACAAGGTAGAGAAGGGGAAAGAAAGAAGCATTTATATAGTGCCTATTATTTACCAACTAAGCACTTTACCAAAATGATGTCATTTGGTATTTTGTGATTTTGGTGCTGTTGGGAAACCCAGAAAATAAACTTTGGATGGAGTGATCCCCCAATATGGGTGTCCAGAAGTGTTAATGGAAGAGGAAATACATAATGCTATATAATATATAGCAACACAAATTAACTTCTAAAAAGATAATTATAGTGACAACTTGCATATATTAAATAAGTGTGAGAATCACTGTAGAAAATAGAGAATGTAAGGGTGTGGAAGAGCAGATTAGATAGGATGACATTAAGAAATTCCTTGAACCATGAGTATTGACCTATAGAATAAAAGATGAACTAAGTCATGCTTATTCTATTGTTTAATAGATCCATATTAGAAAATTCATTGTTTCCTGTTCTATGTCTATATATGGTCTATGTATGTATATATAATCCTGGTCACTTTATGGAGGCTTAGAAGTCTTCTTTCTATCATTGGCATAATGATATGCAGGTCCATGATAAATAAACATATCACAATAATTTGTCATGTATTATTTAGATTTCAAGGAAATATATAAATATTGCACTTACTTGGGTATTTCTAATTTTCTCCCCTTCTCCTAATTGTGAAGTTGTTTTGGTGTTATTTTCCCTCAGGTTATTTCCTTTTGGCTCCTTCTAACTTCTATATTTGTTGGGCTATATTTAATTTACTAACCATAAAACAAGCCTTTATCTGATGCCTATTATATATTGGGAGCTTTAAGAAAGGAATTTAAAAAATCATATTATTTTATAAATTCTGGAAATGCCCATTTTTGTTATCTGGAGCAGGGTTTATGACCTTTCAGAAATGTGGAGCTTAATTTCTGATTCTAGTTCTAATGCCTTGAAGGGGTAAGAGGGAGGAAAGAGAAGGGTGCTGTCCAGGTGACAAAGTGCTGATCCCTGTGAATGGGATGAAAAAGAAGCTTACTTTACTGTGCAGAAGCTTTTTCAATCATGGGGGGAGTTCAGAACCATGTTATTTGGTGACCTTCTTCTGAAAGTCATGTAGTATGACATTCGAGTTATCATGCACGTGAGGCACTAGAACCAATTAGGATGCAATTACAATTGGCTAGGAGAGAGGTGATGATGTCCTGAACTTGGTTTGCAACTATGTGAATATAGAGAAGAGGACAGATATGAAAATGGGGACATATTATTAAGGTAGAATTGACAAAACTTGGAAAGTGATTGGTTATGAGGGTAATAGATATGAGGAATCAGTATTACCACCAACCATGAAAATGTAGTTAACTAGAAAAATCATGGTTTCTTCAAGAGAAATAAGGAATTTTAGAGAAGATGAGTTTTGGGGAAAGTTACTAATTCTGTTTTGGGTATGTTGAATTTGAGATACCTATGGAGCAGCCAGTGGGAAAAAATGTCTACTAGGAAGTAGGTGAAATAGAAGACAAGACCTTGGAAGAGAATGAATAGGACTGGAAAAATAGGGCTGGTATTGTATAGAAATGTTAATCAACTTAGATTACTAATAGGTTGTAGAGAGAGAAGAATAAAGATCACAAGATAGAGACTTGGAATACTCAGTTAAAGTCAAGACAACTATAATGATTCAGCAAAGGAGATGGAAAAAAAAACTGGTATAATTGATAAAAGAATCATGAGAAATACGGGTGATAAAAACAACAGAAGAGAAGAAAGAAAGAAGAAAAAAAAAGAAAGGAAGAGAGGGTAGGAAATTATGTTAAATGTTGCAAAGATGTCAAGTAAGAAAACAGACCACTGTTTTTAACTTTTAAGGCATCATTGTTAACCTTGGAGAGAGAAGTTTCTGTTGAGATACAGTTGAATTTGGAAGCCAAATTGTGAAGGGTTAAAGAGTTAGAAGAGAAAAAATGGAGTCAAAAGTAGACAATTTTATTCAGGAGTTTCGACTATGAAAGGGGAGGAAAGAAGATTTTTGCCCTTTCAGGGAATAGTGGAAGGAAAGGGATATTTAAAAAAACAACCTTAACCTCTAACTTTGAAACAATTGTGTGTATTGGTTCCAGGAAAAAAGTGTTAAGGGCTAGGCAATGGGAACCAAGTGACTTACTCAGGGTCGTACAAAAAGGAAGTGTCTGAGGCTAGTTAAACCCAGTAATTCCCATCTCTAGTTGTGGCCTTCATTCCACTGAGCTATGGAGTTGTCCCCTGAATATTTTTTTATAAGGAAGGAGATCTAGGTGTGTGTTGTCGTGTATAAGTAGGTAGCTGGCTAACTGGGAAACAAGAAGTTAATAGGGGGCACTTGAATATTATAGAGGGGGTGCTGATGTGAGGATAATCTACCAGAAGATATTGAAGAGAGAGAGAGATCACTAACCTTTATAAAGTGTTTTATGATTTGAAAAGTTCTTTGCATATGCTTTAGCATTTTTTCAAGATATAATTGGCGATAAGAGTTGGTAAAGAATAAGATGGCCTCTTTCTCAAGAGACTAATGGAGAGAATGAGGGATGAGGACTAGGGTTTTGAGAAGTAGATGGGGTGAGGGTGGGACTAAACAAATGATTTTAATTTTTTTCATTAAAGCTTAGAGACCCTTTATGGATATGAAGTGTAAAGGAGTAGGTCTGAGAAGAAAAGAGAAATTTGCAAGAGCCACAGTGGAGACTGTGAAAAAGCATCATTAGAGAAGAGTAAAAGGACTGCTTATTATAATGAAGATCCAGTTGAGATTAGATACATTTGCAGTGGACCCAGTCAATCAAGGGGCATGAATTCCTCCAGCAGTTTTTGGCATAAGAGTAGGAGTGAATCATATGGAGTATGGAGATTTAAATGCAATAGCAATAACAACAAAGCATTTATTACACTCTTGCCTTGTGCCTACAATTCTGAAAAACACTTTAATAATATTTTCTTATTTAATTCTCACAACAACCCTGGGAAGTAGGTAACATTATAATCCTCATTTTACAGTTAAGGAAACTGAGGCAGAAGTTCCATAACTCTCCTAGGCCTACATAGTTATTAGGTATCTGAGACAAAATCTGAATGCAGATCTTTCTGGCATCAGGCCTGATGTATCTACTCTGTCACCTAGCTGCTTGAAAGTAGCAAGGAGCAGCTTAGGATCATTATAGAGTTTTATAACTTCAAATGTGATCCAGGGAGAGATACTGAGAAGCATCTTATAATTGAAGGAACAAGGAAGAGTCAGGAAGATGAGTTCAAATCCTCCATGACAACATAAAAGTTATTTAACTTCCCCAGAACTATTTCCCTGTGTATAAAAACTGGAAAATACATATTAGTCATATTTAATTCTCACAGTTGTGGGAATCAAAAAAAGGTAATGTAGTTATCACCTTAGGGTGATAAATAAATATTTGTTATTAGTAATAATATAATATAATATAATAATGTAATAATAAGATAATAACTATCTTCTGGCCAACCCTAAGGTGATAAATAAATATTTGTTATTATTACTAAGAATTAAACAGCCTGAATACTTCAACGTTCCAGCTAAAGGGGACATGATGGGGAACATTAAATATAATATTGTCAAGACTTATTAAGTTATCAGTGCCCTTTGAAAATATGATTAGTCTTGCTAATTACCATGAATGCTTTCAGCACTTAGGTAGCAAATAGTAAAGTCTAATGAATAATCTCTGGGTAGCTAGAAAAACTCATTTATTTTTCTATTCTGTACTCTGGGCCTTAACAGTTTTCAGAGTTCAGGGAAATATCTCTAGAAAATTTATCATTTCCTTCCATTTCTTCCTTTAGCAGGAAAATAAATCTAGGGTGAAAAAATGGAATTAGTTAATTATGGAAATGATCCTGGATGAAGTCAGATGATGTTAGTTACAATCCCAAATCAGTCCCTAATTTTACTGTGCTTTGCCAGGCAAAGAACTTCATGTCTCTGAAATTTATTTTTTTCATGTGTAAAATGAAAGCATTTGGTGCTGATGATCCTTGGGGTCCCTGATAGCTCTGAAATCTGATAATTCTCCAACCAGTCCTAAAAGTCTGACATCTTGTGGTCATATGTAAAATTTACAATGCTTTGGCTTCAGATACTGGGAAATTATAAAAATCCTGAACCAAATCTTAGGCGCTACTTACTGTACAGTGGAAAAGACATTGGGCCAAGAGTCAGGAGACTTGGTTTCTGAAAACCTTGGTTTATAGCTAGAAGAGAATGAAGCCATCATGTCATGAGTTCCCTTCTCCATCTGAGGAATGCCGTCTTCTGGACAACATCCCTGAATCAGTGATCAGATCAGCATGTGTATCCTTTCATCTCTACTAATCACAAGCCATCTATAATGCCTTCTGGGTAGTATCTTCTAAATCTTTCAGAGAATCTCATAGGAGCTTAACATAGACCTGGGAGGTACCTTCTTGACAGATAACATTTAAGATTATCATATTGAAGAAGCAACTGGATGACTCAGTGGATTGAGAGCCAGGCATAGAGATGGGAGGTCCTGGGTTCAAATGTGTCCTCAGATACTTCCCAGCTGTTTGATCCTGGGCAAGTCGCTTAACCCCCCCCCCCCCATTGCCTAACCTTTCCTACTCTTCTGTCATGGAAACAATACACAGTTTTGATTCTAAGACAAAAGGTAAGGGTTTAAAAAATTAGCGTGTTGCTTCACAGAATTGAATTTTGCCCTACTATTCAATGAATCTTATAGAAATGAGGAAGAAGGCAATTGGGTCAACAGGTATGGTTTTAACATGTCGTAAGAGATTCCGTGTTTTAGGAAAGCCTTTATGATTAAAAATGAACAATTAATAAAATCTATTAAGGTCTAACATGCTAATGATTATTTATATCTTGTCTACCCCAGTAGAATGTTATCTCTGAGAGAAAGGGCAATATTTTTGCCTTTCTTAAGACCCCCTCAGCTCATCACAGTCCCTGGCATATGATAAACATTTAATGGGTATTTTTTTGACTGAGTCAAGTGGTCTGATATCAAAATCTAACAGCTACTCACTTTTTTTTTGAATTTAAACATTTATTAATAATCATTTTTAACATGGTTACATGATTCATGCTCCTACTTTCCCCTTCACCCCCGTAATCCCCCCACCCATGGCCAATGCACATTTCCACTGGTTTTGTCATGTGTCCTTGATCAAGACCTATTTCCAAATTGTTGGTGGTTGCATTGGTGTGGTAGTTTCGAGTCCACATCCCCAATCATGTCCACCCCAACCCATGCGTTCAAGCAGTTGCTTTTCTTATATGTTTCCTCTCCTGCAGT
>NC_058131.1:145424283-145439243 GCF_016433145.1 Gracilinanus agilis
CTTCTCTCTCTCTCTCTCTCTCTCTCTCTCCATACCTATCTATCTGTGTAAAAGTTCCCTGATATTAAGTGGTTAAATAGAACTGGGATTCTAGGCACTGGTTTCTAATATATGGGAAGAATGCAGCTAGTGGGGCTTGTGTTAATGGTCTTAGAGGAAAAGAAGCACCCACAGACTTTTCTGGATACCTTGGAACCCTGATGAGGGATATAGCAAACTTGATATTTAGACCAAAAGTCAGCACATACTCTTTACGGAAAAGAAATGGAATATATTAAAATAGAGTTTATATATATATATACCTATATGTGTGTATACACACATGCATGTTATACATGCATATCTACATAGACACATCTATTTAGTTGTTGTTCAATCATTTAGTCTTGTCTGACTCTTTGTGACCCCATGGACCACTGCATACCAGGCCCTGCTCCACTATGTCCAAAAGTCTGCCCAAGTTCACGGTTGTTTCTTTGAAGTCACTATCTAGACATCTTATCCTCTGCCATCCCCTTCTCATATATATATGAGTACACAAATACATACATATATTCATATGTATATGAAATAACTTTATAGATTCCGTGTTAAGAAACCTGATTGGTAGAAGGAAATGTTTAATCCAAGCGTTAATGGGAAAGGAGGTTTCTGAGAGTCAGCAATGAGGAGAGAGTATATTCCAGGAATAGGGGGGCAGTAAGTATGAAAACACAGAGGTGGGAGATAGAAGAGTGTATATAAAGATAACTAAGGAGACCAATATGTCTGGACCATATTACAGATTTTTAGCCAAGAATAATAAGTGTGAAAAGCTAGATTGGAGCCAGACTGTGAAACACTTCAGATGACAAAGAGAGTTTACTTGTTATTCTAGCGATAATAGGGTACCACTGGAGTTTATTAAGTAGAGAAATGACATGGTTAAACCTTGCACTTTAGGAAAATTATTTTGGCATCTAAATGGAGGATGTGGAATGAAGAAAGGCTTGAGAGGAGAGAGTCTTGGATAAGGATGACTAATTTGGAGGCTGTTAGCAACAGCTAAAGAAGGGATAAGGGGCTTCAGGAGATGAGGTGGAGGGTATGTGAGTAGACAGAGGAACAGATGTAAGAGAGTCTGTGAGTTATAAATGATGATATTTTGCAGCTGGGTAGATGTGCAAGGTGAGTAAGAGTGAGGATTTGAGGATGACACAGAGATTGGAAACCTAGTTAACTGGAAGATTGTTGATATCCATTAACAACTTACAGATCTTTGTGAGGGCTGGGATTCTGAGGAAATAGAATTAGTGCTATTTTAGATATGGTGAATGTAAATAGAGTGACCACATGGTTAAAATAAGCATTAATCTTTTTTTTTCTATCTGGAGGATGGATTTAAATGGAGAGAGACTTGAAAAGAGAGAGACTTGGATTAGGAAGGCTAATCTGCGAGCTGTTGGCAATAGCTGAAGAAGGAATGAGGTAGAGAAATAAATAAGCATTAAGCTTATTCTGTCTGTCTCTCTATTTTCTATCTCCATGTCTCTCTGTCTTTTCTTTCCCTGTCCCCTCAATACCACCTCTCTCATTCTTTCTCTGTGTCTCCTCTGTTATGTTCATCTCTATCTTGTTATGCTTCCTCTCCCTAGCATCTCAGCCTGAATTCACAATAGCAGAAGTGGGGAATTTTCCTGCAGAGTTGGTGAAGAGGGTACACACCTAGCCTTTCATCTATTACTGACCTGTCATGGTCTTACTGGGAAGCCTTGTATAGGGGAAAATACATGTCTATACCACCTAATCTCCAATTGGCATGCTTCTCATTTACACAGATCAGTGACAATGACACAATTATCAACTATGAAGCATTTACAAAACAAGAAAGCAAAAACAAGGACAATTATTTTTATACAATGTTTACTTGACATAAGGAAAAAATTAGGAATAATAAAAACACAGCAATCTATCCATAAACCTGGTCACATTCAACCATCAATGCACACAATGACCATGGTGGAGAGAGTAAAGACATCCTTATAGAAACATAGCAGTGAGGCACATATGTAGGGAAATTTATGGACTTAGGACAACTCATATGATTGAAATGTAGGTCTGGGTATGGTGGCTCTTTAGAGAACAGTTTGTACAACACACCACCTGTTTCTTCTTCTGAGGTTCTCTGCATGACTGCTGGATGAAGCTCTTTTTCGTCTGTTCTTGGAGGGCAGAACCTGTTTAACCTTGTAGCTGACAGTATGCTTACAGTTAGGTTCTTCAGAGATTCTCAGATCTGCTCCCTTGCTTCAGCAGTGATGCAACAGAACACTGTTAGTTAAAAAAAATCCTGTTAATTTTGAGATCTGCAAAGCTATTCTGACCTTGTTCTCTCTAGTCTTTGAGGGATTTCCCCCTTACAAGCCATAGAGGGCAATAATAGAAAATGAAGGCCAAGGCTTTAAGCAGGTTCTCATCTCTTGAACTGTTCATACCTTGCTAGAGGAGCAAGGCAGTTTTTCATTCCACAATCTCTTGATTTACAATAAAAGACTCTCCCTCCCCCAGTCAGCTTGTTTAGTCTTCCTCTAGTCAGATCATCTCTATTCATCAATAACAGAACTTTTAGTCATCTAGTCTCAGCTTCTGTTATCTTCTCCATTTCAGTGGCTTCTGTACTCTGCCTTTTTGTGTCTCAGATTATGTGAGCAGTTTTTCTGATCTATTTCCTACACTCAGCTCTTTCAGTTGTTGAGTCCTGATTGAACATCCAATACCTCAAATTAAGGCCCTTTCAATGAATAGACACACATCTCTTCCTTCACTTCAGACATTCCAGGTCCATACTTGTCAGGTATGATATTTTTATGCAATAGTATCATAGTCTTTAGAGAATCTTTGGTGTAGAGGTTTCTAGTAATAAACTATAAATGAATGACTAAGAATATACTACAGCCATCTTGAACATCATTCAGTATTTTAGCCTTTAAACTTTTTTCATCCAGTTCCTCTCTCTGAGTTCTTTTCTATGAATAACTTTTTTCTTCAGGTCCTCAGCATCATTCATGTTTCTTCATATTGCTTTTTGCCACATTCCAGACAAAATATTCTTTTTTTGCCTCTGATAGCAAATAAAATGTCCACATAAGAAAAGGACAACATTAATGTGACATCAAAACTAGTCAGCTGGTGATTCAGGGGCTGAGGTTCCAGAGAGAGATGAAAACTGGATGTACAGATCTAGAAGTCATTAACAGAGAGTCATTAACATTAATTATAAGGTCATCTCAAGAGGGAGATGAGCTTAAAAATGAAAATGGAAGAGAAAAGAGAAATATTTGTATTTATTGAAGCCATTTTGTGGTGGCAAAGAATTAGAAACTATGGAAAGTGGTCATTGGGGAATAGCCAAACAAGTTATAGAATATTAATGTAATGAAATACTAAAGATAATGACATGAGAAAAAGAAAGAGATGGTATCAAAGAGATCTGGTAAGATATGTGTGAATTGGTGCTGAGTGAACAGAAATCAAGAGAACAATTTATATTATAGCTTCCATATTGTAAAAAAATTAAAGTTTCTGAAAAACTTAATGATTTATTCAATGAAATAATCAGCCATTATTCCAGAAGACTGATGACTAAGGATGCTGCCTTCTTCGTGACAGTGAGATGATTGTCTGTGAGCAGAATGAGAAATATATTTTTGGATGTGGCCAATGAAGATTTGTTTCGCTTGATTATGATTATATAATAAACAGGTCCGTCCTTCCTTTTTCTTCCTTCTTTCCTTCCTTCCTTTCCTCCTTCCTTCCTTCCACCTGATTCTTAGATAATTACCAAAGGAGGGAAGGAGAAAGAGAGAGAGAGAGAGAGAGAGAGAGAGAGAGAGAGAGAGAGAGAGAGAGAGCAAGAACATTGATTTCTTTGAAGAGGGAAGTTTCAATTGAGTGATGAAGCTGTCAGCCAGAGAGTGGGAGAAGAGAAAGGAGAGACAGTAAGTAAAGAAGTGTCAAGCATGCTGGTTTTGGAATCAAATGATCTGGGTCCACATCCCAGTTTTGCCACTTACTACCTGTATGATTTTGGTTAAGTCACTTGACCTGCCTAGACCTCTGTTTCCTCATTTGTAAAATGAAAGATCTGACCTAGATCAGTGGTGTCAAATTAAAATAGAACCTGGGTCACTAAACTATACATACAAGATCCCTGCAGGCAGCATATTGACTTAGATAACATATTAGTATTATCCATATACTATCATACTTATTTTAAGTTTAATGACTATTTCCCAATTACATTTTAATCTGGTTCAGGCAGCACTCAGGAGTGTTGCAGCCATATTTTTGATACCTCTGCCCTATATAACTTCTAAAAATATGACCATATTATGATCTTTTCCCAGAATGGCTCATCATCTTTCTCCCTAAAACTTACTTGTCCCAGACATTGCTGCTGACATTTGTACTAGTCACTTAGGCTTGAAAATTTAGAATCATTTTAATTTTTATAGGTAAAATGAGAGAGTGGAAGGAACCATGAATTGGTATCAGAGGTGGCAAAGAATCTCAGTTTGAATCCTGATGTTGCCATTTACTAATTGTGAGAGCACAGATAAATAATACAACCCAATGGATCTCAGCTCTTTGAAAAATGAAGAGGATGAACTAAAAGATTATCCAATGTTTCTAGGAACTTTAAACTTATGATTTTATAATCTCCTCCTTTTTTCTCACACTGTTCCACACATCATTTCTTGGCACCACTGTCAGAAATTGGATCTACATGAGTCTGATTTACTATGGCACTTCTTACCTGCTTATGCCCACTATAATCAAAGCATGGTGCAGTGTTAAAAATATCAGACTTAGAAGACCTGGGGTCAAGTCCTCCATCTGAAATGTGCTCAGCCATGTCTTTGATCCCAAGGACCATATCATGCCAATATTGTCTGTGAGGTTTTCTTGGCAAAGATGCTGAAATAGTTTGCCACTTCCTTCTCCAGTGGATTAAGGCAAATAGAGGTGAAGTGCCCTATCTAATATCTAATATCTACTAAGTATCTGAGATCACATTTGAATTCAGGTCTTCCTGACTCTGGGTCTAGCACTCTATATGCTGAGCCACCTAGCTGTCGTGCCTCTGACACTAGCTCCTCTGAATTTGCAGTCATGGGACTTGAGACCCAACTTGACTAATCTATCTTACTTTGACTACTTGACCTTTCAGACCTATTTTTCTTAGCAATAAAATAATGAAGTTAGATGAGATAATCTGTAAGTTGTTATTTTTCCAACCCTAAAGCTATCTCCTAAGACTTCTCAAATCTTGTTTGCTTAGCTGTACAGTGGAGATACTAAGTCTTATATAAGGATAGTGGTTGTGGGTAGGATTTTAGTTGTTGTCTAGTTGTTTCAATCATGTCTGACTCTTTGTGACCCTATTTGGCACTTTCTTGACAAAGATACTGGAGTAGTTTGCATTTCTTTCTCCAGATCATTTTACAGATGAGGAAACTGAGGCAAACAGTGTTAAGTAACTTGCCCAAGGTCACACAGCTAGTTAGTGTCTGATGCCAGATTTGAACTCATGAAGAGGAGACTTCCTCACTATTGTATAATTAATAGTAATATTATTATAGATAGAATTACTATTCTGATAATAATGCTTATTTACGCCTACTTCATGAAATCCACTGAAAGGAAAGTGCTTCATAGATGTGAATTATTCTTGTTTTTAATCTGTGAAAAAAATACTATATTTCTAGGGAAAAATACTCTTATTTATGTCTTAGTTTCTTGATTTTACCTTAATCCATCATTGTCAGAGAGGGAGCTTGACGTAGTGGCTTAAACAACATTGAACTTGAAATTAGGAAACATTTTGGTTTGAATCCAGCCTCTAATACTTATTAGCTGTGTGGTCGTGGACAAAGAATTAAACCTCTCTGAGCCTCATTTATTTCATCTGTTAAATGGGGATAATCTCTTAGAGGTGATGTGAGGATAAAATGAGATGACATATGGGAAACCTTTTGTAAGCCTTAAAGTGCCATTTGAGGATCATTTTTTGCTATCTTGCCTAGGGCTTACAAGAGAAAAATGACACAAAACAAAACTGAAATGGATCCCTCCTTATTCCACCACTGAGGACTTTTTTCCCTCCTTTTCTGGCTTCTCCATCTGCTGCCCCATGTTTCTGAGATTGTGGAAATGGGGAGATGGGTTGGAATCAGAGATAAGTAAAGGAAAAGGTACCAGCAAAGCAAGATGAAGTTTACGAAAGAAGGTGGCACTAATAGGGCTGCTCTGGAGCAATTTGTTTTTGTTTATATGGGGGAGCAGAATTAAGATGTCCCAAAAAGGCACTTACCTCCCATTTCTATCTCTATTAATAGCACAGCCACTTATTTTTAAAACTGAAATCAATAACTCACTCTGTGCCCAAGAACAAGATGCCTGTGTTAGCAATTTTGTCTCAGGAGACTAATGGATCCATTCACATTCGACTTCTCTTGAATGCAGGGACAGCAGAGACAGGGACAGTGCCTCTGAGGTCCAGAGATGTCAGTCAAGAATTCTGAAATGTATGCTGTCAGAAGGTAATCTGACAAGGGAGCCTTCAGGGGTGGATTGAGTTCTAGACTTTGAGTCTGGTCTTTGGATCCCATCTTTGATACTTACTTTGTGTTCCTGGACAAGTTCCTTAACTTCTACCCTCTTCTGTTTCTTCAGCCGTAAAAGGGAATAATAGAACCTAGCTCACATGGTTGTTGTGAAGACCAAATCAGTTTATATATATTATATATTTGTGAACATGTAGCATAATATATATATATATGTGCCATGTAAACCTGTGTTATATAAATAGGAACTGTTGTTATTATGGCATTTTTTTTCATTCTTTTAATTGAAAAACTAACTTTGACCCTAAAAATGAAGTTCTAAACAAGTGGCTTAGGGACACAGATATTAGTTAATGAATTAGACTGAAATCACAAATCACATAACTCTCCACAATAAAAAGAGAGTGAATTAAATAATATATATACAAATAGACATACACATAAAATATAGATGCATGAATGTGTCATATGTATAGCTATACATAGTCACATATATAAGGACGTATATATGTATACAATTTTTTCTTTAAAATTTTTATATTGTTTGCATCCCCCCTTACCAAGTGAGCCATCCCTTATAACAAAGAATTTTTAAAAAATAGAAAAAAGCAGTTCTGCAAAATTAATCAACATATCAAATGAAATTGACAGTATATGAAATTTAGCAAATATTTCTTGTTTCCAATGGTCATAGTATTACTCTATACTTTGTCTGAGTGAGATACAATATTTTTCTGTATACAGGAGGTAGTATAGGGTTGACATAAATATTTAAGCTTTGCCATTAGTTTGCTGTATGACCTTTTGCATTTCTCTTTTGTCTGGACTGCTTCTTTCCTATCAGAATATGTGGGCCTTGGATAATTTGAACAACTAGACATCTTCCAGGCCTACTCTTATAATTCTATAATTGACAACATGTATCTAAAGGACTTGCAAGCTGCATATTTGGGAGGAGTATTTACACCACTGAAATAATAATCCTGAAATAATAAAGCACTGATGTACTTTAAAGGACCATTCCTAGGACTTAGCCATAAAACATTGACTACTTCAGCAATAAAACCCCTTAATGGGCTTCCCATGAGGAGTAGGCAGATAGAAGATACCCAAAATAAATTAAATCCAACCACTAAGGATAACCTCCTTTGTCTATAGACAGTTTGTTAAGTTTTGGGATACACAAATATCGAAGTGGATCTGTTATTTTATTTGTTGAGAAGTTCCCTCCAACAAGGCAGATGTAAACCCATTGTGCCTGCCCATTTTATAGACTCTTTCCCATAAGTTCCTTCCATAAGTTCACTGTGGAGGTCCATGCAACATTTTGGAAGCCTTCTTCAGTTTCAATTTTGAAAGGGTGCCAGGTTATTCCTTTCACTTCCACCCATCATCTCTTGCCATCATTATAGCCCATATTGTCACCCTTCTAAATGATTCTGCAATGATGTATTTTACTTATGTTCCTCTTCAGAGTTCCTCACTGATTCTATATTGTAGACTCTAGATCCAGTTACCATGGGCCATTCCATCACTTGCTGATGGTTTTCATTTTTAATTCTTTGGAGGCTGTTGCATTCCTTATTCTGTTGCCACGTAGCATGAAGATAGCAGGATGCCAAGAGAAAAAATCAAAAGCAGCTCCTGCTGTCATGGAAACTTTTATTCTTCTAGGGGACTCATCATATCAATAGATAAATAAATATCAGATAACTTGAAGAAATGAAAATTAAATGCTAGAGGGATGAGGATGTATCTAGTCAGAGACTTACCTTCAGGATCAGCTCAGGGAGAGAAACTCTCAGGCTGGATTAGTCAAAGAATTGGTTTGATTGACGGATTTACTGGCAACTAAGATGTATTGTTATTGTTATTATTTGCCAACCAATGAAGTTAATTCTCAATTTCTACATTGTGATAGCAGATAGTGATGGGGAAACTGTGTCCTCCAATTTTCATTATCTTCCTGGATAATGCAATTTCTGAGTCATTTCAGTGTTTCATCCAGTAAACCATGTGTTCCCTTATTCGCTAAGTAACCTTCATTATGTTGTTGTTTTTCAAGAATTTTGTTTTCTCTAATTTCAAAATAAAGACCAAGCTGAATTCATGAGAACATTGTATGCATTAATGGTATGAAGATCTTTAAATTGTGCTAACTCCCTGAAAGAAGTGTCATACTTGTATTAAATCTTAATACTCAAAAGGAAGACATTAAAACAACACTTACAAAAAACTGATCTTAACTAGAGACATGAGAGAACACTCTATGCTAACATCTAAAATGAGAGGCCTGTAACTTTATATTTCAGAGCAGGGACAAAAAATGAACATTCTTGGTCTAGGAAAAATACAGCTATGAAGCAAAGGCGATTTGATAGGTGGGTAGACTGGGGAATCCAGGGGATCAGGGGAGATAAAGGTCTAATGAGCTAATAATAACCTTTAACCACTAGCTTCAAGGACAAGGGAAACAAGGAGCAAGTCTTTGATGAGCTAAGGAAAATATATAACAATAACAAGACTGCCATTATGAGGAAACCTTACCAAACAACTGAAACTGTCCCCAGATCACTAGAGAGCACTGCTTCCTGCTGTTCCCAGATAGCATACTGGCGCCTCCTCAACCCGTAGAGGAAAGAGAGCTCTTGTTTCCATTTTCTCCTTTGCCATATTAAGAAATATGATGGTCTTTGGGGGAAAGCAAGACCATTGTTATGTTTTTTAAGTAATTTGATACAAACCTCATTCCATGATGGGCTAACGTCAGAGTTGACTTAAAAAAATTATTTTTTTTTCTTCTTCTCCACTGCCCTCTCAAAGTCCTGACTTTTGTTTAAATTGAACTGAATGATTCTGCCCCATTAATATTTCTTACTGAAAACCAACCAGAGCAAAGTTTATAGAATCAAGACCATATCAAAAAGAAAAAAAATAATAGGTTATTTTAGAAAAGGAAGAGTGGTGAGTGGAGAGATTAGAGAGGAGCATGGAGCAAGGTCTCCTTAAAGCTTTAGAGAGAATGCATTTAGACAATGCAAACTTCTCATTGTCTCCAAAGGAAATCTATTCCAATAGGGGAAAAAATGTCATAAAGAAATAAAAGCACAATGGCTTTAGTGACCTTGATGAATGAAAGAAAAGTAGCTATGGTAATAATGGACTAATTGGGGCTGAAAAAGACTTTGTTGCCTTTCATAGGATTCATAGATACATAGAGCTAAAGTTTGACAGAACCTCAGAATCCAAGGCAAACATTTTACAGAAAAGGAGACAGGCCTGGCAAGGGCAAGTACCTTGTCAAAGGTTGCATGGGTGATAAGTGTCAGAGATGAGATTTGAAACCATTTCCTCTCATACCAAAGCCAGTTTCTTTCCTCCTATTGACTTTCAATGAAATTAGTTCTAAGAAGTCTATTTGGTGAGCAGTTTAAGTCTAGAATATCACATTTTTGTCCCCACACTACATTTCTAACTTTATTATATATGACTTTCCTTCACTCAATCAAAAAAATCAAAAAATAAAATGAAATGTTTACTATGCAGCAGTCACTATACTAATCAATGGAGATAAAATAACAATAATAAAAAAGGGGCCTGTGCCTTCAAAGTACTCACATTTTAATAGAAATAGGCAACATGAAAGAATAGATGTATAAGACAAACACAGTGTCAATTGAGGGAAATTGTAAAGAAAGGGAAAGAAGCATTCATATAGTACTTACTTTGTGCCAAGTACTTAAAACAATCTTTTACTTTATGTCTTAGAATTGATACTATATGTCTTTCCTAAGCCAGAAGAGTGGTAAGGACTAGGCAATTGAGATTATGTGACTTGCCCAGGGTCACAAAACTAGGAAGTGTCTGAGGCCAGATTTGTACCCATCCAGACCTGGCTCTCTATCCACTGAGCCACCTAGCTGCCTTAATAACCACTTTTTACAGACATTAATTCATTTGAATCCTTCAACAATAACATGAGGAAGGTGCTGTTATATCTGTTTTAAAGCTGAAGAAACTAAGATAAGCAGAGATTAAATAACTTGCCCAGGTCACTCAGCTAGAAAATGTCTGAGTGTGAGTTTTTAAGTCCTTGGGAAGAACTTAAAAAGACAAACAGAAAATTTTGTATTTTGTCCTAAGGTTAACAAAAATAAAAGCTAGCATTCAGATAGAGCTTCAAGGTTTGTAGAGCACTGTACATATATTAATGTATATGAGGTAATAGGGAGCAACTGTAGTTTATTGAGAAGGAGAGTGACACAGTCAAATATATGCTTTGGCAACTGGGTAGGAGATGGATCAAGAGAGGGGAGAGACTTGAAGCAAGAAGACCTAAGTCCCTTGAAATAGTTTAGTTGTATGACAGTGAGAGCCTTCACTCTGGTGAAGGTGATGGTGATTATGAAGAGAGAGGAGGGAATACATATAAGAGACACTTTGAAGGTAAAAATGATGAGTCTTGGCAATATATTGGACATATGGAATAAATGTGAAAGAGAAGTTGAGGATGACACCAAAGGCCTGGGTGATGTCCTCATGATCAACAGGTACACTGGGATGAGTTGAGAACTGGGTGAGAAAAAAGACTTCTGTTTTAAACATTTTTTGGCTAGGACCCTTTGGTCCAGACAAATTGACCGCTTCAATGTTCCTCATTTAAGGCATTCATATTTTCTACCTTTGCATTGATGTAATTCCATGCCTTGGAATGTATTGCTTCCCATCTTGTATCTTAGAATCTTTGATTTCCTTTAAGGCTCTTCCTTCTATGTCAAGCCTTTTCTGATCTCTCCTCCCAAATCTTGTTGTATCTATTTTACATAGAGTTTTATACAGATATGCCTTGAGTATAGGAACTGTTTCAGTTTCTTTGCGTCCTCATCATCAAGCATAATGCTTGATACATAGGAGACAAGTTAATAATTGTGTATTGAAAGATTCCTTTTGAATAAAAATCTTTGTTGTCTAAAATTTCAAATTATTTCTTCCTTAAATTCTATAATCTTAATTCAGTCTGGATAGACCAGTTGAACTAACTGTTTGACCATCTAGCTCCAAGTTGCAACCTGGTAACAGCCATTTTGTTTGTTTTCAATATGGAAAGATTGCTAGGCTGATCTTTTCATACACACAAACAGTAAATAAGTATATTTTTAGCATAATATATAGCTTTTTCAATTTTATATACATAAGTGTTGTTGTGCTCAGAGTGGTGGGATAACTAGATGGAAGGATGGACAGGAAAGTGCTCCTATAAGCTGGGTCTGATAAGCTGGCCTCAGGTGGTAAAGTGAGCTAGGCTAAGTGAGGATAGAGAAGCCTGGGTAGCCACCAAGGGGTACTTGCAACCACCAGGGCTTATGGATGATCAACTCAGCTAAGCATCTGACCCACTAACAGTGCCCAAGCCAAAGTTATTGAGGGAGCAGCTGTATATATGGTTCAGCAGCTCCTCTGGTTCCTTGGCTTGGGGTTAGCTTAGATGATAAAGGTTGGTAATGGGTGAGTTGTTGATATTTGAATGAATGCGAACTGACTGAGATATTGGTAAATCCCTTTCCCCTTTGGCTGTAGCTATTCATTTGCTTTTGGAATGAATGCCAGTCTTCACTTGAATAAAGTCTGAAACAGGGTTTAATGCTTTAACTCAAAGGGGAAGGAATCAGAATAAGGAAAGAGGTGTTGGGAATGGCTATGCTATAACTATTGAGAGATAAAACAATCTAAATCAATGAGCATCAAGTTGATATTTGGCTGGAGATTCTTCTCCCCCTCACAGACCCTGGTCAGACCTGGCCATGGTCTAGTCCAGGGGTCAGCAACCTTTTTGGCCATGAGAGCCACAAACACCACATTTTTAAAAATGTAATTTCGTGAGAGCCTTACAGTGCTCACAGTGCGCGCTCCTGTAACAGTGCCTGAAAAAAAAATTGACTTTATGGCTCCTGCAGAAAGAGCCATATCTGGCCCTCAAAAGAGCCAGATATGGTTCGAGAGCCATACGTTGCCAACCCCTGGTCTAGACGAAAGGAAAAGAAGGGGTAGTGATAATCTTCTTGATAGCCTCATTGTTGTTATCTCTCAGCTCTGTATAGTAATAGGTGAATGAACTTCTTGTGGCAATAAGGTATGGATGCTGGATCCGCAGGTCTGTAGGCCTACCCACTCTTCAGCACCCTCTGCCCTCCAGAAATCCCTTCTCCAGACTGAGACCAAGAATGGCTGAGTCCCTGGCCTTTTATAGAGGTGGTCCCAACTGTCTATTACCCTTGGCTCATGCCATCTGGGTAAATTCCAAGTTCTATAACTGATAATCTGTCACTCAAGCTGTTCTCCATATTTTTCTAGAAGTTATCTATTACAATGTGTATATAAAATTTTTATAGTTATGAAGCTCAATTCAATTATTAAGTTGAATTTAAACTCACTTGAATTCATACATTATCTAAGAAATATCTGAAGAAGGATGTCATCAATACTTAATCCCTTGATTTTAATTTCACTTGAGATATCCTCAAAAATGACATTGTTGAATACATTTGGTATCTAACTACCTTATTTAATACTGATACCAAATGAGTTGTTGAACTCGTTGTCTATTTTGCATGTAGCATGGAATCATATGATTTTAATATACATATATAAAACATTTGAGGAAAGGCAATTCTAGCAAGTATTTTTTTTTCATTTTTTTAGATGTAGCAAGGTGTTATGTTCTCTATACCTGTGGGTAAATTGCATTATTCTAAAAATGTTATTTGCTGATAAAATTATCTTCATGTATTAGCCATTTTTGTGGTGCATTAGAGAGATATTCTTATAAAGTTTTCTTGAAAAAGCATGTATATGAATACTTTGGAATTGGTATGAATGGGTGAGCTATAATCTGCATTATTTAAGGAAATAATCTTCCTTCAATGATGAGATCAAAGGTGCATGAAAGTGTTGAAATATGTTTCCCCAAAGTTGCTGACAGTCAATCATAAAACACCAAAATTGGTGGTGACTCAAATGGCAATGGAAAGACCAATAGCGAGTCCAAGTGGATTTTTGCCAACCTTGACTTGTGTGTCAGAAGTTGAAATAAATATAATTCAGGAAATAAATAATGAGAAAAGGAAGTCAACTAGTCACATAGTGAGTATAAGGTGAAACAAATGAACAATTCCAGTTCATTGGTTACATTAGTAGATATAGAATTGTGAGTAAACTATGGAAGACCTCCAATATATTCATTCTCAATATCATATTTATATTAGCCCATGGGGAAAAATGGCACATGATGAGACATGGCTAGGGTGTGGTAAGTAGGTACTCCTGGAAGTACCGGAATCATTGAGATCACAGATCTATTGAAACACTGAAACCATTTAATAATGCTTCTAATAGAAGGTTTAGATAGAACCTTAAAGTTTGCAAAACACTTCGCATATAACATCTGAGCCTCACAACAAACAACTCTTGGAAGTACTTTACAGATTTGTAAACCGATATACAGAGGGATTAAATGATTTGTTCAGGGTGACACAGCTAAATGCAAGAGGCAGGATTTGAACTCAGATTTTCCCAACTCCAATTCTCATGCACTATTCACTGCCCCACCTATCTTCCCTCAATGGATATGTTCTCACCTTATTCATTAACTCATAGCTCTCTCCAATTTTCTTAAGACTTGATAGCTTAGTCCCAGATGAAGATTCTCTTTTATTGGTTATGGGATTTTCTATCTTCTTTCCAAAGGAAGATTCAGAACAGGTCCAGAGAAATAGTAATTAAAACTGAGGAGAAGAACATATGAAAGTGACATTCCTACTAGTTGGAGAGAATCCAGTAAGAAAAATCACCCAAATCACCCAGAAGTCTCTGAGCCTAGTTCTGTTAGGCATGAAATTATAGCTGTTTCTTACACTGATCGGAAATGAGTCTTTTTGGAACGACCTCAACTGTGATCTTGCTCAGGCTAATCAGTTGTGATACTGAAGCAGAAGGATATGGCCCACAAAAGGACTTTAGCCATAGCTGTCACAAAATGAAATGGCGCCCAAAGGAAATTCATTTGGGGATGGGGGAAGAAAATATTTCTTTTCTTTTTTTTAATTATTGGACATTTATTAATATTCGTTTTTAACCTGTTTACATACTTTATGCCCCTACTTTCCCCTTCACCCCCCGCTCTCCCCCCACCCATGGCCAACGCACATTTCCACTGGTTGTAACATGTGTCCTTGTTCAGGGTCTATTTCCCATTCATGTCCGCCTCAGCCTATGCATTCAAGCAATTGTTTATCTTATATGTTTCCTCTCCTGCAGTCCTTCCTCTGAATGTGGGTAGCATCTTTACCATAAATCCCT